>NC_074665.1:65296674-65618549 GCF_029448725.1 Salvelinus fontinalis | reverse complement strand
CTGAAGTTCTGCTTCCAGGTTTTTAGATTTGAGTTGTACATCCTGTTCAGATCTTGTCTTTATGTTGGATTCTTCCTTGGTTTTTTGAAGCTGTTGTTTCCAGTTCTCACTCTCACTTTTCAATGATTTGACCTTTTGTTCAGAGAATGATTTTTCTCGTTGTAATGACTCCACACTGACCTTAAGACTTATGACCTCATTGTCTAATGACACATTCATTCTCGTCAGTTCATTGATCTTGAACATCAACTGGTCTGCCTCAGCCTGTTTGGAGGCCAGCTCTTCCTCTAAACATTGCATCTTGTGACTACTCTCCTGTTCCCTGGAGTTCTTCTGGAGCAGTTTTCCTTGGTTGAGCTTTAACTGTTTTTTCAGGCCTTCAACCTCTGTCATGTGGAAAATAGTTTTCTGTTCCAATAAAGACTTATCCCTCTGGAGAGATTTGATTTGCTCTTGAAAGACATGGATTGATTTTCTCAGCTCTGAAGATTCCTGTCTGAGCTCCTCTGACTTTTGTCTCATGCTGCTTCTATCCGATTCCATGTCCAGCTGAAGTTTCTTCAACCTGGTATTGGCATCGTCCAAAAGCTCTTTGAATTGTTGTGCTTTCTCCTCTGCTATCTTTTTATGCACCAGCACAGAGTTCAGCTCTGACTTAAGCGTCTTGATTTCGGTCTCGGCTGTTTTCCTCGCCATGGCCAGCTCCTCCTGTTTCTGCTGCAGGACTTCTGCCTCCACCTCTACATGGATCGTCTGGATGCTGTTGGTGGAAGAGGAATGTTGCATCCTCTGCAGTGTGCGATTGTGCTCCTCAAGATCCTGGACGTCGCTGTTCTTCCTCTTCAAGTGGTCCTCCAGTTTCTTCCGGGCCAGGGTGCTCTCCTCGATGTTCATCTTCAGCATACGAAGACTCTCCTCAAGAGTAGACCGTTTGGCCTCTGACTGCTGGACCAGCTGTCGTGCGTTACTTAACTCTTGCTCAATGGCTTCTTTGCCCTTCACAACCATGTCTAGTTCTGCACAGTACTGCTGAGCCTCATTCTCGGCCTTAGACTTCTGGAGGGTAAGGTCCTCTATGGTACTTTTTTGCGTCTTTACCTCTCTCTGTAGACTGGTCAACTGGGTTGTTCTGTCAGCCAATGAGGTCTCCAGTTCTTGTACCTGCTGCTGAAGCTTTCCAATCACCTCCTCCCCTGCTACCTTTTGGAGCTCCCAGCTCTCTGTCCAGGTGAGGTACTCTGTCTTTTCTGATTCTTTCCTATTCTATAATGCAAAAAAGAACAAGTCATGCACTACCTCATACTTAAAAGGAAAACTCCACTCAAAACACTGTTTTGGTATTTGTTTCATTAGTCCATTGTTGATATATTCCCAAAAATGTTTTGCATGTCAGCAATCAAGTTTTCAAGATATGTAACTTTCAAAATACAGAAATATGGCCTATATGATGCATGTTGCAGTGTGTAACATTTTTGTATTTTGTAAGTTACATATCTTGAAAACTTGATCGCTGACATGAAAAACATTCAACAATGGACTAATGAAACAAATACCAAAAGATGGGTCTTTGGGTGGAGTTTTCCTTTAACATTGAAATAAAGTGAAAGTTGTGTTTATGGTATGGTTATTCTAACATGCTTACCAAAGTAAGGAATGTTGCAGTGTTGTTAATTGTCCCAAAGAAATGCCACCACGAGAGAATGTTTCAGATTCAATGAGAGAGAGGAGACAGCTTCTTCCTCCAAAGAGAAGTCACCATCACCAGCAATGATACAAAAGAATGGCTCTTTGTATCAGCATTACAGCTGCGTATGACACCATATCGCATGATTTGTCTTGAACAAAGCAAAACATCTACATTCATCAGCGCTGAATGAATGACACACAGCAGTGAAGAGAAATAAACCCTTTGAGTTGAAGCGTCATATTTATGGCTTTAAAGGTGAGGGTCCTGTTAATTCAATATGGCTGGGAGCAAACCCTCTTAACACAATAATGTGAGGGGGGAAAAAAGGCAGTTCAAAGTATGCACAGCGATGTGCGCATTGTAAATCTAATATTCACCAATCCCCTACCTCTTCGCCTTCTGTTCTCTTCAACGTCTCACTGGCAAACTTTACATACTGCGTCATGGAGGTTACTACGGCCGTGTAGCGAGTTCGGAGGTCCATGAACTGAGGTAGGGGCAGAAAACAAGGGTCACTTTCTTTAGCACACACAACACACTCAGCAACTAGTTTACTACTGTTCCATTCTAACCTCCTGAACGATGGCATCAGCTGAGTTCTGCATCCTCCGTCTCTTGAGCGGGGACTTGTGCTGTGAGTCAACCATTGCTCTGTAGGTCATCAGCTGTAGCTCATAATCCTGACAACAGATTAGGGAATATTACGCTGGTGTTCAAGTGCTCTTCATGCAGACATATCATATCAGGTCAAAACTGTTAGAGATAACTTACTTTAGCGCCAGATGAGTACTGCTCTGAGTACTTTTGGCATTCATCAATTCTGCTCTGCTTATGTTCCATTTCTGCAACAAGGACCTTCTGTTGGTTGAGCAGCTCAGCAAGCGCCTTGCTGTCCTCTGGCTGGTTCTCCTGGGTCTTGAGCTGAGCAGTCTCCATCTCTCTGACCCAGTCATTTAGACTGCTGTAGGAGTCTTTGTAGTACTTCAGAGATTTACTGATGCCCTCCAGGTCCCGAAGTCTGAAGCAGATATCATAAAGAGTATCTTGCCTTAGTATCCGTAAAAGGTCATATTTTACATTCCGCTTATTCACATACAGTGAACAATAAGTGTTTCTCACTACTCTTTACTGGTGTATGGAATCAAATCTGTCCCTAAACATTTGAGTTGACCTGAAAACACTAACCTGCTGTCAATTTGGGTGTGGACATTGTGCCACCTCTCTCCCAGCTGGTCAGCCTTCTCCTTGTGCCAGTCCAGGTCAAAGTCCCGCTCGTTGTGAGCCTTGAACATGTGGTCACTGATGCCACGGGCCTTTTGCAGCCCATCCTCCAGGTCATGGAAGACCTCCCGCTGTTCGTCAATCTCTGAGCGCCATTGCTAAAATAAAGTAGAGGAAAGACATGGCTCAACATCAATCATAGCATGATAGTGGCTCTCGAGGACTGGGTTCCACAAAATAAGAATTTAACTCCAGCAATCATTTTGCCAACCATACAGAGAAAACCAAAAGATTGAATAGGATATATTGCCATTTTAAATGTTAAACTACTACTGAGGGAGCTTACCTTAAGTGTGCTGATGACTGTGTCAATGGACTTCAGGTCAGAGTTCACAGCGTCTTCCTCAGAAAGTGTGGCCTCAAAGAGCTTCACCACAGCCTCTGCATTCTGGCTGTGCCTCACCACCAAGCTCACCGTCTTCAGCCTGCAGAGACACCATAGAGACAGTGTAACGTTATCTGTATCAACATTTTGCAGTGCATCTATGAAGTCCTTATAAAGGGTTTATGAAGGCTTCATGAAGACTTTAAAGTTGCATTTAAAGTGGGACCATAAAACCGAATTGCAAATGCCTTGTTGATTTTGAATGTGCTGAGCATATTCTAGCCCTGTACTGAGGAGGGCCATAACAGTGTCTGTGCCCACTTACTTCTCCAGGTAGATGGAGGACATGGAGTAAACCTGGCTCATGCTCTGGATGAGGACGTTGAGGTCAGAGGAGAGGGCGGGTATAGAAGGAGAGGCCGTGGCCTGTCTGAGGAATGTCTCACACTTCTCCTTCATGGTCTCCAGATCCTCCATTAGCTGATCCAGCTCTGCCTTCTTCTTCTGCAAGGGACGAATTTGGAGGAGTTAAGTCAATATGAATAGATCACACCTGGGTCAAATACATACAGTACAGTACATTAAACACTTCTCAATTTAGGTGTACTTGGTTTGTCTTGAAGTTCACACTCATGATATTATTCTATTGGTCTCATTGTACCTGGAAAAGTAAATCAAGCACAGATGTATTTGACATAATGTATTTGACCCATGTCTGGGAAAAATATGATGAATAGATGTGTAAGACAAAGAGATACATTCTGAATAGTGAGTTGTAATATGACAGAGTAATGATACAGTCTGAATAGTGAGTTGTAATATGACAGAGTAATGATACAGTCTGAATAGTGAGTTGTTATATGACAGAGTAATGATAGTCTGAATAGTGAGTTGTTATATGACAGAGTAATGATACAGTCTGAATAGTGAGTTGTTATATGACAGAGTAATGATACAGTCTGAATAGTGAGTTGTAATATGACAGAGTAATGATAGTCTGAATAGTGAGTTGTTATATGACAGAGTAATGATACAGTCTGAATAGTGAGTTGTAATATGACAGAGTAATGATACAGTCTGAATAGTGAGTTGTAATATGACAGAGTAATGATACAGTCTGAATAGTGAGTTGTAATATGACAGAGTAATGATACAGTCTGAATAGTGAGTTGTAATATGACAGAGTAATGATACAGTCTGAATAGTGAGTTGTAATATGACAGAGTAATGATACAGTCTGAATAGTGAGTTGTAATATGACAGAGTAATGATACAGTCTGAATAGTGAGTTGTAATATGACAGAGTAATGATACAGTCTGGTTAGTGAGTTGTAATATGACAGAGTAATGATACAGTCTGAATAGTGAGTTGTAATATGACAGAGTAATGATACAGTCTGAATAGTGAGTTGTAATATGACAGAGTAATGATACAGTCTGAATAGTGAGTTGTAATATGACAGAGTAATGATAGTCTGAATAGTGAGTTGTTATATGACAGAGTAATGATACAGTCTGAATAGTGAGTTGTAATATGACAGAGTAATGATAGAGTCTGAATAGTGAGTTGTTATATGACAGAGTAATGATACAGTCTGAATAGTGAGTTGTAATATGACAGAGTAATGATACAGTCTGAATAGTGAGTTGTAATATGACAGAGTAATGATACAGTCTGGTTAGTGAGTTGTAATATGACAGAGTAATGATACAGTCTGAATAGTGAGTTGTAATATGACAGAGTAATGATACAGTCTGAATAGTGAGTTGTTATATGACAGAGTAATGATACAGTCTGAATAGTGAGTTGTAATATGACAGAGTAATGATACAGTCTGAATAGTGAGTTGTTATATGACAGAGTAATGATACAGTCTGAATAGTGAGTTGTAATATGACAGAGTAATGATACAGTCTGAATAGTGAGTTGTAATATGACAGAGTAATGATACAGTCTGAATAGTGAGTTGTAATATGACAGAGTAATGATAGAGTCTGAATAGTGAGTTGTAATATGACAGAGTAATGATACAGTCTGAATAGTGAGTTGTAATATGACAGAGTAATGATACAGTCTGGTTAGTGAGTTGTTATATGACAGAGTAATGATACAGTCTGAATAGTGAGTTGTAATATGACAGAGTAATGATACAGTCTGAATAGTGAGTTGTAATATGACAGAGTAATGATACAGTCTGGTTAGTGAGTTGTTATATGACAGAGTAATGATACAGTCTGAATAGTGAGTTGTAATATGACAGAGTAATGATACAGTCTGAATAGTGAGTTGTAATATGACAGAGTAATGATACAGTCTGAATAGTGAGTTGTAATATGACAGAGTAATGATACAGTCTGGTTAGTGAGTTGTTATATGACAGAGTAATGATAGAGTCTGAATAGTGAGTTATAATATGACAGAGTAATGATACAGTCTGAATAGTGAGTTGTAATATGACAGAGTAATGATACAGTCTGGTTAGTGAGTTGTTATATGACAGAGTAATGATACAGTCTGAATAGTGAGTTATAATATGACAGAGTAATGATACAGTCTGAATAGTGAGTTGTAATATGACAGAGTAATGATACAGTCTGGTTAGTGAGTTGTTATATGACAGAGTAATGATACAGTCTGAATAGTGAGTTGTAATATGACAGAGTAATGATACAGTCTGAATAGTGAGTTGTAATATGACAGAGTAATGATACAGTCTGGTTAGTGAGTTGTTATATGACAGAGTAATGATACAGTCTGAATAGTGAGTTGTAATATGACAGAGTAATGATACAGTCTGAATAGTGAGTTGTAATATGACAGAGTAATGATACAGTCTGAATAGTGAGTTGTATTATGACAGAGTAATGATACAGTCTGAATAGTGAGTTGTTATATGACAGAGTAATGATACAGTCTGAATAGTGAGTTGTTATATGACAGAGTAATGATACAGTCTGAATAGTGAGTTGTTATATGACAGAGTAATGATACAGTATGGTTAGTGAGTTGTTATATGACAGAGTAATGATACAGTCTGAATAGTGAGTTGTAATATGACAGAGTAATGATACAGTCTGAATAGTGAGTTGTAATATGACAGAGTAATGATACAGTCTGAATAGTGAGTTGTAATATGACAGAGTAATGATACAGTCTGAATAGTGAGTTGTAATATGACAGAGTAATGATACAGTCTGGTTAGTGAGTTGTAATATGACAGAGTAATGATACAGTCTGAATAGTGAGTTGTAATATGACAGAGTAATGATACAGTCTGAATAGTGAGTTGTAATATGACAGAGTAATGATACAGTCTGGTTAGTGAGTTGTTATATGACAGAGTAATGATACAGTCTGAATAGTGAGTTGTAATATGACAGAGTAATGATACAGTCTGAATAGTGAGTTGTAATATGACAGAGTAATGATACAGTCTGAATAGTGAGTTGTAATATGACAGAGTAATGATAGAGTCTGAATAGTGAGTTGTAATATGACAGAGTAATGATACAGTTTGAATAGTGAGTTGTTATATGACAGAGTAATGATACAGTTTGAATAGTGAGTTGTTATATGACAGAGTAATGATACAGTTTGAATAGTGAGTTGTTATATGACAGAGTAATGATACAGTCTGAATAGTGAGTTGTTATATGACAGAGTAATGATACAGTCTGAATAGTGAGTTGTAATATGACAGAGTAATGATACAGTCTGAATAGTGAGTTGTAATATGACAGAGTAATGATACAGTCTGAATAGTGAGTTGTAATATGACAGAGTAATGATAGAGTCTGAATAGTGAGTTGTAATATGACAGAGTAATGATACAGTCTGAATAGTGAGTTGTAATATGACAGAGTAATGATACAGTCTGGTTAGTGAGTTGTAATATGACAGAGTAATGATACAGTCTGAATAGTGAGTTGTAATATGACAGAGTAATGATAGAGTCTGAATAGTGAGTTGTAATATGACAGAGTAATGATACAGTCTGAATAGTGAGTTGTAATATGACAGAGTAATGATACAGTCTGGTTAGTGAGTTGTAATATGACAGAGTAATGATACAGTCTGAATAGTGAGTTGTAATATGACAGAGTAATGATACCTCTTGCTCTGTGATGCGCAGGATACTCTGCTCCAGGTCGTCTCTGTCCAGTGGGGTGCGGATCTGTCGGATCAGGTGCTCCTCCTGAGCCTCCAGGCGCATGCGGAAGTTACGCACCTCAGAGATATACAGGTTGTACACAGACTCCTCATGTTCCTCTGTTGAACACAAAACCATAGAATGAGTAACAACCAAACAACGAGAGGACACCAAGTCTAAGTGTCCAAACACTTGGGATTTTTCTCAGTCACTGGTCTACTGCAAGCTGTGTAACAGTAACATTAGTAAACAATCTAAATGAATATGTACTGTATTCGGAAAGTATTTAGACCCCTTCCCTTTTTCCACATTTTGTTACGTTACAGCCTTATTCGAAAATGGATAAAATACCCCAAAATCCTCATCAATCTACACACAATATCTCACAATGATAAAGCAAAAACAGGTATTTATAAATTTTAGCAAATGTATAAAAACAACAGAAATATCTTATTTACATAAGTATTCTGACCCTTCGCTATGAGACTCGAAATTGAGCTCAGGTGCATCCTGTTTCCGTTGATCATGTCCAATCAACATCCTTAAAATGTTTCTACAACTTGATTGGAGTCCACCTGTGGTAAATTCAATTGATTGGACATGATTTGGAAAAGCACACACCTGTCTATATAATGTCCCACAGTTGACAGTGTATGTCAAAGCAGAAACCAAGCCATGAGGTCGAAGGAATTGTCCGTAGAGCTCCAAGACAGGATTGTGTCGAGGCACAGATCCGGGGAAGGATACCAAAACATTTCTGCAGCATTGAACGTCCCCAAGAACACAGTGGCCTCCATCATTCTTAAATGGAAGAAGTTTGGAACCACCAAGCCTTATCCTAGAGCTGGCTGCCCGTCCAAACTGAGCTATCGGGGGAGAAGGGCCTTGGTCAGGGAGGTGACCAGGAACCCGACGGTCACTCTGAAAGAGCTCCAGAGTACCTCTGTGGAGATGGGAGAACCTTCCACAAGGACAACCATCTCTGCAGCACTCCACCAATCAGGACTTGGTAGAGTGGCCAGACAGAAGCCACTCCTCAGTAAAAGACACATGACAGCCTGCTTGGAGTTTGCCAAAAGGCACATAAAGACTTGAAGACCATGAGAAACAAAATTATCTGATCTGATGAAACCAAGATTGAACTCTTTGGCTTAAATGCCAAGCATCATGTCTGGAGGAAACCTGGCACCATCCCTATGGTGAAGCATGGTGGTGGCAGCATCGTGTTTTTCAGCGGCAGGGACTGGGAAACTAGTCAGGATCGAGTGAAAGATGAACGGAGCAAAGTACAGAGATATTCTTGATGAAAACCTGCTCCAGAGCGCTCAGGACCTCAGACTGGGGTGAAGGTTCACCTTCCAACAGGACAACGACCCTAAGCACACAGCCAAGACAACACAGGAGTTGCTTCGGGACAAGTCTCTGAATGTCCTTGAGTGGCCCAGCCAGAGCCCGGACTTGAACCCAATGAAACATCTCTGGAGAGACATGAAAATACCTGTGCAGCAACGCTCCCCATCCAACCTGACAGAACTTGAGAGGATCTTCAGAGAAGAATGGGAGAAACTCCCCAAATACAGGGGTGCCAAGCTTGTAGCGTCATACCCAAGAAGACGCGAGGCTGTAATCGCTGCCAAATGTGCTGCAAAAAGGACTGGGTAAAGGGTCTAAATACTTATGTAAATGTCATATTTCAGTTTTTTATTTGAAATAAATTTGCAGAAATGTAAAAAATCATTGGTTTACTTTGTCATTATGGGGTATTGTGCGTAGATTGATGAGGGGGGGAAACTACTTAATCCATTTTAGAATAAGGCTGTAACGTAACAAAATTTGGAAAAAATCAAGGGGTCTGAATACTGTATATAATTCAAAACACATCTCTCCCGGACATAGCAGAGAGTGTGAAGTGAATGAGTTAATGAATCATGAAAACTACTGTATTAATCTCTGGCACCATTAATCAAATCTGGCACCGTTATTGCAAAGTGTTTACAAACAATCCGCATATTATTAATTATTTATGCTGATTAATTGGTGGGCAATCAAGCAAATCAACACCTCCCTAAAGTCCTCTGCAGGAGATTCTACTACCTGTGGTGACATAAGACCAAGTATCTAAACATACATAATTGCAAGATCAGGGGAAACATATAGGGAAAATGTAGTCACACACCCAGACACACGCATCAGTATGCCCACACACACAAACACACCCTTTCCTACAGTTCTGGCCATGGGGACCCTGGCAGGTTCAAACATAATTCCATGCTTTATGCCTAATAGTTTTAAAGAACCATCCGTTTGCCTCAAGGACTGCTGCCAAAACATGTACCAGCGAGCTCCTGAGTAGAAGTTAGCTAATAGTTTAGCCTTGCTGCAGACTAGCTTAGCTTAGCCTTGCCTTTCTCTGTAGACTAGCTTAGTTTAGCCTTGCCTCTCTCTGCATATTAGCTTAGTTTAGCCTTGCCTCTCTCTGCAGACTAGCTTAGCTTAGCCTTGCATCTCTCTGCAGACAAGCTTAACTTTGCCTCTCTCTGCATATTAGCTTAGTTCAGCCTTGCCTCTCTCTGCAGACTTGAGCAGCTCCTCGTAATACTCCTTGCAGGTCAACACCTCCCTCTCTAGCTGGGAACAGTCTGCCATTGTGAACACCTCCGACTCCTCGCTGTCCTCCAGGAAGTCCTCAAAGTGGGACTGCAGGTTGCTAAGGACCTGCTGGTGCTCGCCTGGCAACATGGTCTTAATCTGGGGAGAACAGGGGAAAACACATGAGACAGACCCATACCCGGAAACCTTCTAGAATGTTCTCTGAAAAGGTACAGTCAGCACCAACTATAATGATGAAATGACAGGTAAAGTAGGTGAGTATAGGAAACACTAGGCTTAATAACAGTAATCACTTTCTTTCTTATGAACACCAAAATCAGTAGAAGATGCATAATTATACCTTTATCACTGTAAGTGTTGCTAATGGGGTCTAGAAGTTGATTAAGTAGATAAGTGTAAACGTACTGAGGACACGTTCCAGTTGCGGATGGCTCTGACGTCCGCCATCAGGTAGTGCCAGGAGACCACGCTCTTCATGTTGATGTGCGAGTGGTGCCACAGAGTCAGGACATTCTGGTACAGCTGCTCAATTCTGCTGGCCTGGTCCACAGCCTCCTTGTTGGGTGGAGGCACAGTGAAGCAGACAGAGGGCACCATGGCCTCATTGCCAGACGGACTGATCACCTTCCACTTGGCCCGGTGAGAGTTACTGGCCAGAACACACTCATCATCCTTATAGATGGTGATCTAGGAGTGAGACGAAGTGAGACATGACAAATTAAAACGACTACAATTTGACTCTGAAATCCAAATCAACTCAAAGTATCAAACTTTTGATCCGCTATCTAAATAAACATCCCTGGAGTTAACATGGCTAAACATGTTCCTTAGAGACCTCAATGTACATCTTGTTACTACAGAAGATAAGTTTGACAACTCAATGTAAATTATGCGACTTGTGATGAACTACTTGAATGAATAGAAAATGGAGAGTAGCACACAGGGGCGCAACTTTGGTTTTAGAAGTGGGGGGGTACATAATTTGTTTTATATATATTTTTTTTTTTATCCAGTTGGATAAACACTCCAAACAGCCCACCCGACCGCTCGGATGCGTCCGTATGGTCCTATAGCACACCGTTGCCTCGTTTTGTATCACTGCCCCGTCCCCCCCGTCCCCAGTAAAAGTTGCGCCCCTGGTAGCACATACATGTATCTCTAACAAGAGACTCAAATAGCACCTCTATTTGTCGGTAGTCACAGATGGCTTTGACGGGTATGGAAGACCTGATAGGGGTGTCTGGGGTTCTGGGCTTGAGCTGGACGATGGCCTTGGCCTTGCCCACCAACCCAGCCACTGTGCTGCGGTACTGGAGGAGCTGCTCCTTCTCATCCTGGGGACAGACAGACCACACACATGTTCCAGCATCAGTCAAACACACGGGTGGATTATGATACTTCACAAGCTCAGCATAAGCAGAATTCTCTCACAGGGATAGTTAGTTCATGTTTAATGGTGGGGGTATTAATTTGGAACCTCTAAGAATTCATAATTGGATTTCTGACCATGTGAGCCTTGGGGATTGGTCTATGTGTCTCATTTAACAACAGAGTTTGGGAATGCCAGCTTACCATGGACTCCTGGATGTGATCCTCCAGCTTGTGTACGCTGCTTGTCCGATCACAGCCATACTTTCTTTGGATGTCACCTTGTAGGCTCTTCAGGTAGTCCATGGACTCTTTGGCATCATTGAAAAACTGTATGGAAGTGAGGAAAGGAGATCAGATTAGCTTTTTGCAACTAGCAGGCCTTCATCCCTTTGTTTGAGGAAAACAGATAACTCACCTCGAAATAGACTGAGTTGTCTTTCAGGTGCTGCTCCACACAAGAGCAGAGCTGTAGAATCCAGCTCCACTGGGTCTGCATGGCTGCTCTATATGCCTAGAGGATTCCACACAGAAACATGTTACAATTAAAAATTCTAGGAACAAGTTAGTGAAGCAATTGAAATGTTGTGTATGACACTATTGAGCACCAACGCAGGTTTAGCTGAAAATGAGTAATCATATTTATATTTGAATGGACAAATTACCACATTATCTGAGGCATACAATCTAACTGATTTATCATATAAAAAAATATTGGATTTACACTAAAGAAGTTTATATCAGATGGTTATGGAGTGGTTATGTGACATCTGTAAACACAGACAGGGCTTACTTCAATAGTTAGCCTGGCAGGGTGGTTCTCCTGCAGAAGGTTCTCTGCATTATCCTGCACAGACTTGATCACCTTCTCCTTGTCGTCCAACTCTCTCATCAGATCCTACAGAGAGAGAGACAGAGAGAGAGACCGTGACAGAGAGCAAGACAGAGAGAGAGACAGAGAGAGACAGAGACAGAAACAGAGAAAGACAGAGAGAGACCGTGACAGAGACAGAGACAGAGAGAGAGACAGAGAGAGACCGTGACAGAGACAGAGACAGAGAGAGAGACAGAGAGAGACCGTGACAGAGAGAGAGACAGAGAAAGAGAGACAGAGAAAGAGAGACAGACAGAGACAGACAGAGAAAGAGAGACAGACAGAGAAAGAGAGACAGACAGAGAAAGAGAGACAGACAGAGACAGACAGAGAAAGAGAGACAGACAGAGACAGACAGAGAAAGAGAGACAGACAGAGACAGAGACAGAGACAGACAGAGACAGAGACAGAGACAGAGACAGAGACAGAGACAGAGACAGAGACAGAGACAGAGACAGAGACAGAGACAGAGAGAGAGAGAGAGAGAGAGAGAGAGAGAGAGAGAGACCCGAGATGTCACACAGCGTCCTTGGCATCCAACCATTGCCTGAGACCAATCCCTTCCCAATCGGGATACCTACACTATGACTTGGAAGAGGCTCGTATGGCACGCATCTCTAAATACCAGCTTGAACCAAATCCCATTGGATACACATTGAACCGATTCATCTAATTGATTCTAAGACGAATAGGACGTTGGTAATATAGCCATATCCATGTGTATAAATGGTATGATGTAAGCCCCAAACAAGCCCCTACGACTCATTTCCACCCATACGTTATGTAGCCTTTGTACTTTGTTTTCAGAGAAAACATACCACCCTCAGAAATAAGATTTCCACAAGATATTGTTTCACCAGAAGGAAATGTGTTAATCCCTTTAGGTCAACTGAGTCAAACTCACTTCCTGGTGGGAAGGCTGTACATGCCAGCGGTGGATCCTTGCCAGAAATGCATAGCTCAGATGTTTAGCCTCAAAGTCACCAACAACTGGCTAATACAATAACTCTCTAAACACACCTATAATGTTAAAGTAATTGTCTACAAGAATGAATAGGAACTGAATAATGATATTATATTCTGTGAGCAACATATGGAAATACAATGTTCTGAACAGTGTCGGGACTCACAGCGTGGTACTCTCTCTTCTTGGAGATGTTGCCGTTGCGATCGCTCCAGTCGAAAGCGACCTCTTCTTCCTCTTTCTCGTTGAGCCAGATTAGTTCCATGGTGGCCCGCGACACAAAGTCATGCAGGCTCTCCAGGTTCTTCTGACGCTCCCGCGAACATTTCTACAGAAGCCCAGAACCACAGGAAATAGTCAGGTTGTCCATGTTGTATTAAAAATAGTAGAGAAGTTATTATTTTGTTAGTTAGAACTACCAATTATTTTAACAGGAAACGTACCAGTAACTTCCCATACTGATATTCTAAGTTGCCCAGCTTCTCAGAATAACTTAGTTTTTGCGCTTGGGTCATCTGAATCTGAGATAAATAGACACACCATATGTTTTTATTAGTTGACATTTAAAAAACGTTGCAGCATTGAGGGGTTTGCACTCCAAACAAAACAACTGAATGTGATGCACAGAGATATTTCTAAGTTTGTCCAGACAGAAACTTGGCAGAATAGGCGGACTGTTGCTTGTACATACCTCACTAAGTTTGGCTTCTTTAAGGCTCATTTGAAATTCTTCGATGGCTCTGTGAACACTTCTGTGGTTCTCTAAATGTGTTTCCACACTTGGCAAATCGGCTCCCCAATCTCCGTGATCCAATTGCACCTTCAAAGGAAGAGAAAACAATTAGGAATTGGTCTCAAAATGTCTAAATCACAAATATCAAAATGTACAGTGAATACATGTAGGTCCTCACCTGCATCTCCTCCACCCAGTTGATCAGGTCCTGCACAAAGTTCATGTTGACCTCCTCCTTGGTCATGTTGGGGTCCACTAGCGAGGACTTGCCAAGGGGCTTGCGGATCTGCATGTGTTTGTGGTGTTGGAGGGATCCCGGATCCATGCCCCCTCCTCCGCCCCCCATATAGGCCTGGATTGACCCGGGCTGCATGCCGCCAGGTGTCATTGCGGGGCTCAGGGCAGGGGTGAAGCCCGGGGTAAAGCTGGAGGTGAAGGTGGAACCGGGAGTTCCCAGGCCTCCAGGGGTGAGGGCTGGGGTGAGGCTGGAGTTGTGGTTCAATGAAGAGAAGCCTGAGTTGAGACTCTGAGTGATGCCTGAGATCACCATCCTGGTCTGTTGGGTGGTCAGGGTGCGTCCTTGACTGTACACAGAGGAACACTCTGCCCTCAGCCCCAGCAGGTCGTCACGGAGCTTGGATACCCTGGATCATACACACAACACACAATGATATGTTTAGAAATATAGTTGAATTATTTTTTTATCAGTTTAATGAAGATTTCACAACAAATGTTATGTTTATTTATATGTGTTGCATGGCATTTAGAGAAAGCAGTGAGTTTGCACCTTTGAACAAGCCGATCGGAGCAGTAGAACTTCCCGTCCAGTAGAATCTGGATGTCAACCACCTGCTGTCTTAGGTGGTTCTCACATTCCAGAAGGTACCCAGAGACCTCTGCTTCGTTCTGGAACTGGACCCCAGACTCTAGTCTCTTAGCATCCTGAGAAAAAAAGAAAATGTCCAAACAGTTGGTGATGTACTTTTCTATTACAAAGTTCAATAACAATAATGATGTAAAAAAAATAGACACAAAATTTGCCTCATCAAATAAACATCAGTAAAAGCA
Organism: Salvelinus fontinalis; assembly: GCF_029448725.1. Lineage (NCBI taxonomy): Eukaryota > Metazoa > Chordata > Actinopteri > Salmoniformes > Salmonidae > Salvelinus > Salvelinus fontinalis. Next base: position 65,603,488 of record NC_074665.1, on the reverse strand, counting down.
GGACCTGGAGTATTCTGTGCTCTTGTTGTGAATATGCTGTTACAATTTTTATTTTATTTTTTATATTTAACCTTTATTTAACTAGGCCAGCCAGTTAAGAACAAATTCTTATGTACTTACAGACTGCAGGGCAGTTCGTGCTAACGCTAGTTTGTCCTCTCCAGTGACACAGTCCCGCTGGACTCTGGTTGCAATCTGCTGCAACATTTCAAGCCTAAAAGAAAAAATACAATAATTGACTTTCATATTAAAGATGTCATTTTACAGAATAAACAACAAAGGTGTGGCACTACAATGGCATCAGTTCCATTTGAAAATCCCATCTGCAGAAAATACATCTACAAACAAACAAACAAGAAAAGCTTGGACAGCCCTGACTTCTAATAGTTAACATCACCTTGATCCATACACAGAGTTGTTATTGAGAAACATTGGAAAGACGGCAGTGCTGGAGAGCAGCGGCTCTATGGCTGGTCCTGAGAGAGTGCTGTTGCTCACAGACGAGACAGTGCTGTATCCCATGTTGTATGCCATGTTGTTGTGCATGCTAGAAGACTATAGGACTATACTGAGCCACTCAGAGAATCACACTAGCTAGCTAATTTCGCTTCCATCTGAAATAGGATCCCCAGCACAGACATACACACACTCACAGGTCCAACTGACACAAAGTGTTTTCTTCTCCCCCTTTTATAGGCCCATCCTTGTACTCATGCAACGAGGTGAAGAGACAATAAAATAGAACCCACACCTTAAAGAACATGTTGCCCTAGGCCATAGAAGCTCATGGCATTATTTGTACAATTCATTACAGGTTCAGACAGTAACAGTCAGGGTTGGGTAGGTTACTTTCTAAATGTAATCCGTTACAGTTACTAGGTAACTTTCCAAAATTGTAATCAGTGACGTAACTTTTGGATAACTCAAACTCAGTAACGTAATCTGATTATTTTCAGTTACTTTTAGATTACCTTCCCCTTAAGAGGCGTTAGAAGAAGACAAAAATGTATATTACAAATTGATAGACATCTATTGCAGGACAAATCAATGTTTACATAGCTGGTCATAAATGGATGTTGCATTTGCTTTACGGGTTGGTTATGTAGGCTTCTTCTAACACATTGCTTTATACTACTGATTCTCATTTGATAAGGCTATATCTTTACATTAAAAACAAAGTTTGTCAGATTTCCAGTCATTCCAATTAATTTAATACCCCTTGATCTTCAGTAATAGATCTTGGTAATATTGATTAGCCAAATTGTTTTACCTGAGCATAACCCAAAAACTAAGGACTTATTAGCCAACTCTGTTGTTTATGATGTTGTTGTCATGGAGGAGTGATTGTACTCATTGCTTCGAGTCGAAAAATAAATGTTGCTCTCATGGAATGGCATGCTTTGAGCACTACCGAAAAGTGCTATTTGCATGTGAAAAATGTATGCCAAGTTCTGCATTTGCTATAGGACTATTGTTTACGTTTTTGTAGGTGACACTTTGATATCTCGATAATTTACAGCTGTTTAAGTCTATCAAAAGTATGCCAATTTGAGCATGTGTCCCTGAGGCCTATGCAATTTTTTTTATCAACACAAATTTAATTGAGCAATAATAGCTCCACTCATGGTCTTCTTAAATGAAACTATTTTTTGACAGTATGGAGCACAATGCCACGGAGGAGTTTAGAAGGGAGGAACTTCCTCAAACTTTTCTTCCATAGTCTTGGATCACCACTATGCAGCTGTTGCAAGAGTGAATTTTCACTGTCTGTCCACTGGTCGCAAAAACAATGATTGATAAGCAGCTTAAACTTCTTCAATTCAACCATTATTGGGTTAAAATACAAATAAATATTTGTGAACAGCCATCCATAACGACCACAATCCATAACGCGCAAACAGCTAAATGAGAGAGCAGCAGTGTGATTCACATCAATGCACTATGTAGATAACAATCATAAGTGATATGTGTACCACCACTGCTGTTGTCCTTAGCTTTATTCAAGTTGGATCATCTTTGGATGCTGACAGCAGTCGCACCATTAGAAGACTTTGGCCTACAAAAGCCAATTCCTCACCTTTTCACGTTATCCATCAAACACATTTGGTGTTTCCTCATCGTGGTCTCTGACTTGTGGTCAGAGACCACCAAAAAATCTACCTGAGCTTTTTTTCAATGCTTATTTGAATGTCATTGAGAAAACAGAAAAGTGTCATAATAATCCTTTCTGAATTAAAAGTAATCCTATAAATATTAATTTAGTTTTTCAAATCTGTAATTTGATTACAATATTTTTGCTGGTAATTTAACAGATTACAGTTATCGTTTTTTTTGCAATCAGTTACATTTATTGCATTTTTAACTGTTATTTTACCAGGTAAATTGACTGAGAACACATTCTCATTTACAGCAAAGACCTGGGGAATAGTTACAGAGGAGAGGAGGGGGGATGAATGAGCCAATTGGAAGATGGGGATGATTAGGTGGCCATGATGGTATGAAGGCCAGATTAGGAATTTAGCCAGGACACCAGGGTTAACACCCCTACTCTTACATTAGTGCCATGGGATCTTTTAGTGATCACAGAGAGTCAGGACACCCGTTTAACGTCCCATCCGAAAGACGGCACCCTACACAGGGCAATGTCCCCAAACACTGCCCTGGGGCATTGGGATATTTTTTTTTAGACCAGAGGAAAAAGTGCCTCTTACTGGCCTTCCAACACCACTTCCAGCAGCATCTGGTCTCCCATCCAGGGCCCGACCAGGACCGACACTGCTTAGCTTGAGTGGCAAGCCAGCAGTGGGATGCAGGGTGGTATGCTAGTACAGTATGCTGCTGATTACATGTAATCAATTACTCCACAATCCTGGTAACAGTTTATGGTAACAGGGGTTGTGGCACATACTGTACAACTGGGCTTCTATTGGTTTGCAAAGCCAATAGTTATCTACATAATATCACACAACATTACCAGATATCAACAAGCCAGGTGATTTCCAACATAAATAGTACCTGCAGTCGAAAAACCATTCATGCGAGATGTCATGATAAGAGTACAATGTGCCTGTGACTGTGCCAGAATGTCAGCTTTTTAACAACCTGATGTTGACAAGAGATTATGGGAACACCCACCATCAGCGCTCTAAAGTACCTGAAAAATATCACTGAATGGCTTGAGCCGATACACTAGGCATGGAATCACAGCACAATTAATGCCTACAAACCCGACCTGAGACATAGAAAGTGTCTTTTAGGGAAAAAATAGATACTTCAGTTTGAAGAACTCAGAATTTAACCAAACCACAGACCACAGCATGTACAAGGGTAAAGACCATGTCATTTCATGAACCACAGAATAATCAAATTACTGCACATCCTTAAACAGAAGTTTAGACACAAACGTCTAATTATAAAAGAGGGGGACTGTAACACAAATAAGCAGTTCACCAGAGCACTCACCATTGACCCTGAAACCAATCACTAAATACAGTTTTTCATAGTCATTCTAATCAGGCAATTGGGTAAAATCTTCAATCTTAGTTAGCTCATGTACTTACATGACTTACATGGCTGTCATGTAAATACGGGATTAGAATTACAAATCATAGTAGTGTGTGGTGCACCAGCAGCATCAGAAGGATGACCCTTCATACCTGTCCACTTCAGGCCTCAGGCTCTTCTCCCTCTCCAGCATGGCCACGATCAGCTTGCCCCATTCCTTCTCCACATCATTGGGGTGAAATCCCTGAGGCAGCTGGATACGACCAAACTCCATCCACACCTGTCCCCCAACACATACACAGCAACATCTTAGTTAAGTTCATTGTAGTTTGCTTGTTTGGAAAGAGCTGTATCGCGGTAGCATACCTCCAGCATTTTGTAAAGATGCTTGATTTTGCTCTTCTCGGTTTCTTTCAGTGGGATTTCATTCTCTTTAAACTGCAAGTACTGTGTATAAAGTGCCTGTAAAAAAAAACATTAGTTCAGTGCAAACATAGCCACATATCAAAGAAATATTGAATCAATAGAATCAATACATTTTGTCTCTGCTATCATATATGCATCTAATATCTGTGTATACTCACACTAGTCTGATTTAAAATTACTGTACCACACAGAGCTCCTGTTGTATTAGCAGCTATGGACTATTTGAAATAAACAGAGCTGCTCTCTGACACCTGTCAATATAGCTCGCTTTAATATTTCATTTCATTAACATGACGCTACTTATGGGGCCATTTGAAGCCTCAGAGAGCTTGGGCTCCTAGCCTCAGGCTTTCAGGGCCAAGCTCTATAAACTGATATCCAGCTTACTGAAAACCAACCAGACAAACACTCCAGATATTGGAGGCTTATTGGAGGTTAATTCTTGATCAAATTAGGGATCTTTCTACCATTCAATATGGCAGAAAATGTGTTCATTCAAGCTGCATTTGATCTGTAATGACATTTCCTTTGTGCTTTACCTTTAGTTCCACTGGGTTGTTAGGGAACGCTCTGTCTGACATCAATCCCACGTTGTGTTTGATCCACTGGATCAGGTAATTCACCATGTTCTGGTACTCTACCCATTTGATATCAACATCCTGTTAAGAAAAAAAATATCAGTATTAATCAATACATTGGCTCATGTAGGGATATATGCATTTTCTAAATGGACCAAGTTCTTGGGGTAGAGCGTATTTTTGAGCGTATTTCAAGTCGTTCAAGCAATACATCTATAGGGCAACTTGTCATAATATTTATTTGAACAGTTGGTGCTATACAAACTAAACTACAAAAACAAGTAGTTAAGACTCTTTGCTGTGGTTATTAGTGTACACACATTTCAGCATTCTTCCATCGCATTTAAAAGAACATTTCTACAATTTTCTCAGAGGGCTTTCAGCAGCTAAATACTCCCTTTTAGCATCATGCTCAGACTTACAGTATTTGCCTCAACAAAGCCAGATTGAAGAAAATGCCTTCCAATAGACATATGAGTGATGCAATGGAATGCATATTTGCATTTAACATCTGTGCCCAATCCCAGCCAAGAATCAAGTTTCGAATCAAAGTTGAGATCCAAGTAAAGAATACAGTCAAGGAAGTATGCCAAAGGTAAGGCAAAAATACTTGTCACTGATGTGAATTCAAAGGATCTGTGTGAAATATACAGTTGAAGTCGGAATTTTACATACACCTTAGCCAAATACATTTAAATTCACAATTCCTGACATTTAATCCAAGTAAAAAGTCCCTGTCTTAGGTCAGTTAGGATCACCACTTTATTTTAAGAATGTGAAATGTCAGAATAATAGTAGAGAGAATTATTTATTTTAGCTTTTAGTTCTTTCATCACATTCCCAGTGGGTCAGAGGTTTACATACACTCAATTAGTATTTGGTAGCATTGCCTTTAAATTGTTTAACTTGGGTCAAACGTTTTGGGTAGCCTTCCACAAGCTTCCCACAATAATTTGGGTGAATTTCGACCCATTCCTCCTGACACTTTTTCAGTTCTGCCCACAAATTTTCTATAGGATTGAGGTCAGGGCTTTGTGATGGCCACACCAATACCGTGACTTTGTTGTCCTTAAGCCATATTGCCACAACTTTGGAAGTATGCTTGGGGTCATTGTCCATTTGGAAGACCCATTTGCAACCAAGCTTTAACTTCCTGACTGATGTCTTGAGATGTTGCTTCAATATATCCACATAATTTTCCTTTCTCATGATGCCATCTATTTTGTGAAGTGCACAAGTCCCTCCTGCAGCAAAGCACCCCTACAACATGATGCTGCCACCCCCGTGCTTCACGGTTGGGATTGTGTTCTTCGGTGTTCTTCGGTCATTATGGCCAAACAGTTCTATTTTTGTTTCATCAGACCAGAGGACATTTCTCCAAAAAGTACGATCTTTGTCCCCATGTGCAGTTGCAAACCGTAGTTTGGCTTTTTTCTGGTGGTTTTGGAGCAGTGACTTCTTCCTTGCTGAGCGACCTTTCATGGTTATGTCGATATAGGCCTCGTTTTACTGTGGATATAGATACTTTGTACCTGTTTCCTCCAGCATCTTCACAAGTTCCTTTGCTGTTGTTCAAGGATTGATTTGCACTTTTCGCACCAAAGCACGTTCATCTCTAGGAGACAGAACGCGTCTCCTTCATGAGCGGTATGACGGCTACGTGATCCCATGGTGTTTATACTTGCGTACTATTGTTTGTACAGATGAACGTGGTACCTTCAGGCATTTGGAAATTGCTTCCAAGGATGAACCAGTGGAGGTCTACAATTTATTTTCTGAGGTCTTGGCTGATTTCTTTTGATTTTCCCATGATATCAAGCAAAGAGGCCCTGAGTTTGAAGGTAGGCCTTGATACATCCACAGGTACACCGCCAATTGACTCAAATGATGTCAATTAGCCTATCAGAATCTTCTAAAGCCATGACATCATTTTCTGGAGCTGTTTAAAGGCCCAGTCAACTTAGTATATGTAAACTTCTGACCCACTGGAATTGTGATACAGTGAATTATAAGTGAAATAATCTGTCTGTAAACAATTGTTGGAAAAAGTCCTTGTGTCATGCACAAAGTAGATGTCCTAACCGACTTGCCAAAACTATAGTTTGTTAACAATACATTTGTGGAGTAGTTGAAAAACAAGTTTTAATGACTCCAACCTAAGTGTATGTAAACAACTAACTTCAACTGTACATGCAGTGATTGATTTAACATGGTGATAATCACATTCATAAAAACACATTTTACTGTGTTCGCTTTCAAGAGGAAAGTACACTGCAGTCAATGGATTAAAAGGTATAAGTCAACCCATGCTGTTAATAGGAATATGCTGCTTTGTATTGAGGTGAACTTTGCTTTCATTATATATATTTTTTTTTAAATACAAAACAATTTTCTTAACTATAATTGCATAGGAGATTTAAGTGTGCTGTACAAGAATCTGTTCATCATGTACGTACATTTGCATTGATACCGTCAACACCATCAGGTACTTTAGGGAATACATCATACAGTGTGGAGACGTATGTGATGACCGACTTCTCATCAGGAGACTGCACATCCATGTCTGGTGAGAAAAGGTGAAATTAGATCAAATACACAACACGGTCATCATAAGGTACTGTACATGATACCAGAAAGTTTTTAAAATCAGACGTGAATACTCTGGGCTATTTGAATCCTATTCATGCCATATGCTTGTTGTGTCGTTTTCATTTTGTAAAGCATCTAATAAAACAAATAGCAGCCAGTATAACTGTAGGATCTTAATTTGAGGCAGTTTGCTACAGCAGGAAAATAATCCTGCAGCAACCTGAAATGTCAAATATTATGTGAATTACAATTAAATGGGAATATTTTTAGAGATTAATACATTTTTCATAAGGGAAAATAAACTCTGAAATTGGAAATTACACAGTTTAGAAGTCTTTTTAAAGCTTAAATACACTACAAGTTACACATTTCCTGCACTGCAGGAAAGTTCTCCTGCAGCATGGTGATCAAGTGCAGATCCTGCATCTGTAAGTAAAGCTGTGTATAGAAGTCATCTCCCCACTCGGGTAATAATGCATTGCATTTCTTCAAGCTGATTTACTCTAGCAAAGAGGTGTTAATGGCAAATGTTAACCTGCTGTGTCAAACAAACTGTTAGAGACGAGCATGTGGACCAACAGAACAACTCACCCTCAGGGTCCAGTAGTCTGGCCACCCCAAGCCGTTCAGCCACACCAAAGGCCTGTTCTAAGTTTGACCGGCTAGTCTGAGCCGACACTCTGCCCATATCCACCAGATCAGGTCTGCAACGGAAGAGAACATACTAATGGAGCTCATCTGTTTTATGAAATGTTAATGTGATACTTTTGGATGTGGAAGAGCACAAATGTAGAATTTTGGCAAATAAACATTTAGGGTGGTTTGTTTTGTTATGTTTTAGGTTATTTCAGCTATTTCAGCACACACTAACTATTCTTCTTGAAATATGTTGGTATTAGTAAGGAACTTCTCATTGAAGAAAACTTTGAAGAAAGTGTGAGGAAAAAATGGTTAGCAATGTTAAATGAGCCTCTAATATACTCCTGTCAATAGTAAGCTAACTACAGAGGAAATGCCTAGGGACACAGTGCAGTCCCAGACTTTCCAGAGAAATAAATATGCGTTTTCTCAAGAGCCAAAGACAGTCAGGCCAGCCAAAAAGAGGTCAATGGTTAAGTTAAACAATTCCACATGACCCACACATACATCAATAACTTGTGTTGGGTAATGTGTCCATTGAACTTAAGAAGGCTAGGACTGCAAATAGTGATGTGACATTGACCATAACAAACAAAAGAGAGGCGGGAGAAAGGAGAAATACCTTTCCATCTACTGCAGTCTAGTTCATGTCATTTTAGGTCAGTCCAACAAGGTAGAATATACAGGGTCTGAAATCCGATACTGTCTAACTGAAAATGCAACCACTAAGTGCTGCCTTATTGGGTTGATGGGAAACAGAGAAGTCCAAGACTCAAAATGTGGTGGTGAATCACAGACGTGACTCAGCAAAAGACATAAAAGTAAACAAAGGAGGAAAATAGTTATGTTCTTATGAACTGTAAATTGTTGCTGTTATAAACTGGAAATATACTCATATGAGGTGATATTCCAGTTAAACCCTGATGAAAGACTAATTATATATATTTTTTAAACATATCCCTAAAAAAGCATTGTAAAGCAAACAATAAGGCCACTGTGCTGGAATTTAAATTAAATATAGGGATTGGTGATACAGGGGTCTATTTTTCAGATACAGGTTCCGTATATCAAGTGGTACCTGTATTTATGAATGAGGGTGTTACCTGTATTTGTAAATGGTGTTATACATGTATTTGTGAATGATGGCATTGCCTGTATTTGTAAATGGTGTTACCTGTATTTATGAATGATGGCATTGCCTGTATTTGTAAATGGCGTTACCTATATTTGTGAATGATAGCATTGAACAGCCTCCCATCCCTCCAGGAGGTGGTGAAGTTGTTACAGCGTACACCCACATAGCCCTCTGTCATCTGCTGGGACCACATCAGCAGCCGCTCCTTGGCTGTCATGTCCTCCGACTCCCCGCAAACATGGATCTCAGAGATCTGGAGAGGAACAACACAAACAAGTTATTATAAGGAACAACACAAACTAGTCTTTACACCTACATTACCATCAAACACCTAAATTACCATCAAGCATATGGGTGAGACAGACTATATCGGGAACAATAAAGTATATCATACCTCATGGAAATACTTCAGATGTTAGGAACATATGTTTGAATTGGGAGCCAATCTAGAGTCACAGATAGAATAACTAATAACAACATAAATGTGCTACATTCATTATATTGTGTTGAATGAATACACACATGATAAATGTCTGCACCAAATTCATACAGCTACACCTCAGTAATTCCTTATTTGATTCATACTGAATCAGTATCCCTATTGGACATCTCAAATTGGCAGCTGGATAATAAATAATCCATTCGTTGGCACAAGTTAAAGAGTAAGGGTACGATGATCTTAAACCAAACGCATTCCCCTGACGTTTCAACACAGTCGACATCAGGAAGCAATTCCATGTATCTATGCTGGAGGAAAAACATGATCACCTCTGACCTTGACAACAGGAAGTGACCTTTGAGCCTCTTCCTGCTGTTGTCATGCTTCATGTTTCGCTAGGCAATGCTGACCTAGCTACACATTAACAATCGTTGAGTAAGCAAAATGATGGTAGCACTTTATTTGGAAAGTCCCAAATATATGGTTTGTAGATGTTCAGTATACTGTATGTTCAACTAACTGTCAACAAAATTACAACTATCTATTAACCTTAGCCCTAAATCTGTCCCAAACCGGTGAGCAAGCAAAAATGGACATTGAAATTGGGGTTGAATGTGAGTAACACAACATATTGTAGCAGTCGTGTTCAGTAGATTTGGGGGCATACTAAAAAGATGATGCTATGTGCTGCCAGATGGACCACTAATTTGTGTAAAAATTGCTCAAATGACCCCAAGGTTGTTGCACTTTTCTATACTTGGAATTACGTCATGGAAAATAGTGGTCCTGCCGTGATAAGCTGCTTCCTTTGGTATTTTACCTTTAGAATCCGAAAGCTGGGAAATCTAGTAGCAAAACACAGACACTGATATAAACTGTGTCTTAGAAGTAAGGAGTGAGAGAGTTATATGGACCTGGGCAATCAAAACATCAACATTTCAAGGAGAATCAAAGAGAACAAATAACCTTTCCAAATGCCAGCTGTTTATCACTGAGGTATACAACATTTTAAAGATCAAAAAACAGTTTAGAATCTGGTTTGACATAATGGGTAGAACCTTAGTAGCCAAGCTCGAGCAGAGGTGAGGCTCACAAGAAACACTGCTGAGTGAAATATCTTGTGAGGAGAATCATAGCAGTGAAACAAGCTAATTAACTACTCAGCGCTTTCTAATTATCTCTGTGTCCATGTGTTGTGGCTTTGTAGGCTGTATATTACAGCTCCACATCACAGCATGTGATGATGCCAGTTATGTTGTTGTTTGACTCAAAGGGAATCTAAGACTATGTCATAGTATAATTATAGTTGTCTTCTGAATGGTTTTAGAGCGCAAATGGCGGTTAGCAGTCTGCCAGTACAGCATACGGAAAGATTGTGCTGTGAAGTCCAATCACACATCAACACAAACACTGTCTCCATGCAACACCACTGCAATAGAACAACACTTCACAGAAGAATGAAAACATACGAAAGCAAAGATCATGTTTGCTATTTCAGAATAACAGTGCATCTGTATCATGTAAGAGGAACCAAACCAAGCCACCAGTTGTACAGTATTACAGAGTTACAGTAGCAAGCTACTGATACGGTAGCACATTACATTTTGGTCCACACTTGTTGGCTGGCTATAAATAGCCTGCACTTAGTTTACCTCCTGTTGGGCGGATGTACACTTGGCAGATGCTTGGAGAGGCTCCAAATAATCTGGAGAGCGGGACCCTCCATCAGAACAGCTGTGAAACTTCCTCCTCCTCTTCCTGTGCACTTGAGTGCTCCATATGATTTTGGGGAGCCCTTCTAGGTTCCCAGATAGGTTGTGATCTCCGCCTCCTCTCAGGGTCCGGAGCATATGCTCCACGGCTCCGAATGTCACCGCCCGCCTCAGCTGCCTATGTAGCAGCTTCTTCTCCAGCAGACCATCCTTAGGAGTGATACTCTTGGAGGTCTTGGTGATGCCATGGAGCTTTTCCTCTCTGTCTGTCTGGTGTGCAGAAATCCATCCAGATCGCAATGCTAACTTCTTCCCAAGAGGAACTTTGGGGACCTCCCCAACATACACCCCTTTGCTGATACTTCCCAGCCTAGGTCTGGGTGTCTCCCCTTCTGGTGCCCCAGCCTGGCTCTCCCTGATGCTCCTGTCTGCTCCATGCTGGAGCTCTACCCTTCTGGGGATATCCTCCTCACTCTGGACACTTTCTCCTCCTCGGCTCCGGAGGGATTCCGGCCGCTGAAACTCCCCCGATTTCCTCTTCTTCTTCCTCTGGAAGTAGCGCCGGCCGCGGAGCTCTTTGGACTCAGGGCTGAGCGGAGCTTTGGTGGGATCCACATAGCATTCCTCCTTGGGGCCCCGCACACAGCCACACACATTGCCCATGACTGTCCTAAGTTCCCTTTCTATAAACAGCGTTAAGTTCCTAATTTCACACTGGGATTCCGTGAGTGAACTTAACTTGATCCAAAGCTCCGTTATTCCACCAAGAGGCAGCCATAGTTTTCCTCCAAGGGGGCGGAGAGGAAGCTACGGCAGGCAGCCCGGCAGCAGACACAAACACCCCTCCCCTCCACACAGCGCTGGGTTAGCTGGAGAGAGAAAGTCTGTCTGTCTCCCAAAAGAAGCTAAAATTTCCCAGGCACTTCCTTCTGTCACTCCTTTCTTCTGTGACTGCTCTCCTCTCTTCTCAACTCTGCTCTGCTCTCAGGAATCGTCTCTCAGTCTCTGACCTTTGAAACATTTCCCTGGCCCGGCTAATCCAACAACACCATAAATGCACTGCAGGAGAGGCAGAGGCACAGCAACGTCCCACAAGTTTCTACTTCACAGCTCAAAGAAAGAGAAACAGTCCTAGTTCCTGTTTTGGTCTGTCCTCCTGTGATGTCCTCCTCATCTGAAGTGTAAACACGGGCACCTCCAGACCCCCTTCGGGTGTTAAGTTTCCCCAAATGTGCCTGTCTGTAACGAGGCTGCCGGTCTGAGGAGGGCAGAGGGAGCGAGGTGCGGCAGCGGGACAGGATCAGATGGCTGTCGGTTTTCTGCTCTGCCGGCTGATGACCACTGATTACACCGTATGGGAAAACTTTGCTCAGAAAGTTGGCCTAACCTGATAGGCCGTACCAAGCAGAGAATCCCTGCCTATCATAGGGGCTTTAAAAATAACAGGGCAGCATGTGTCAACAAAAGCAGCCGATGCAAATCCTGCTAGGCTAACAAAGCACTTTGACTTTGCCTATCAATCAGACTGTATACAATCGCAAAGCCAGAGGTGGGGCTTGAGTCCAATGGTTTAAACAAACACTATTATCCAATCGGACGATTGCCATCCCATTTCAAATGGGGGCAAATACAGTATACACTTTTCACAGGAAGTGACTCATGTATATGACCTATGGAACATACATAATGATTCGATTATATGTCATTATATATGTGACATATGTAGCAAGTACGGTCCATGAAAGGCATATAAAGCTTGTGTTTTTTTTAAATATTCAACAAAATGTTCCGAACAACCACAAGTGAGTTGACAAATTGAGCTAAACTGGCAAGGCCTCAGGATGAGTGTTGATTGAAATAGTATAAATCATTTCTTTGCATAGCCCAACTAAAAATAACTGTCCCACCAGGCTCTGGCTCTATTCTGACGGCAGTGACATTTCCCCTGAAGGTTACAGTCTGCTAGGCCCTGCAGTTTACATACTGTATACCTGGCTGGCTGCAGTACATACACAATACACAGTATACTTACCACAAAAGCAAAACTACTTGATCAACCACAACACACGAGCAGCCTATTTTTACTTTCATAGAAATCTACTTACTATGTAAATGTTCATATTCATTCATGTGGTGTTTCAATAATATCAGAGTTTTGAAAAACTGTAATTTGTCATTCATTGCAAACCAATGTGGAAAATGTAATTACAGTCTTTCAGCATCGAATAAAGTCTTAATATATAGGCCTATATTTTGCTGACTCATCTTAGCCTTTTTTGCAAAGTCATCATACTTTATCCTTTCATCCTTTTTATCCACCTGTCTAACAGGATGTTAGTGCTCCCTGCAAATAGCTCTGTCTTTAATCTCTTGTTTGATCTGCCAATGACAAAGGCTAGAGAGGGGTGGAAGGATGGAAGGAGGGAAGAGAGACGTGTACATTATATTGAGATGGAAGACTTCATCCTGTCACATTCACCTGTATTATCAACCCTGGTGAAACAAGTCAAGGCCTCCACATTTGTTTTCGTGTGCCTCTCCGGACCTCAGTTTATTGAGACATCTAACAGGACCTTGACTGTAACCCTTGGAGACCTTGACTGTCAGTCAGACGACACTGCAGAGACCAAAGAGCTACAGTATGGAGCATCGTCATGGCAAAGTATTCAGGTTTCACTGCAGTTATTCACATGAAAGGAAGACAATGCACCAGTCTTCTCAATGCCTTGTCCCAAGGGGGGTATGCAATATGCGTCCCATTGTAGGGAATACCACAGAGACTTCAATGTATTCCGTATGTAAACGCACCTGGGAGACGACTCTGTAAACCAATTGTCAACAAGAGGTAGTAGTCTGAAACACTTCTGTATAACTTTACTCGCTACAGTTTATAGCTTCCGTTCCTATCAAACCATAGCAAGTGACGGATGAATGACACATTCTCAGAAGACATTCTTAAAATAAAAAATATCAGAGAAGTAATACAATGTCATTGGATGAGCATGACTGAATGGCTGGATCATCATACTAAAGGTAATGTCAACTTAGTCCTTCCAAATTCTTTTTAATAGAGTCACGTAGCATCCAAACAGGGTTGGGTTCATCGCTATGTCACATAGTGTTTCTGCCAGCTGGGCTTAAACCCCACACATAACTGATCAACATTTTCTCCCTCTGTGCCCTGCAACCCTGAAAAATCAAGAATATACAGGTCCATAGCTACTAGCTAGTACAAATGCCCAACGGCTCGCATGAGTGACAGGGGCAGGTGTAGGCACACATCACCCAAGCTACCTGTCAGGATGTTTTATGATTCCAAGCCATAAGAAAAAACTTTAATTATTCTTCAACAAGCACTTCAAATGATTCACTTTCAAAATATTCAGTCTTTTTTTGTGTTTTTATCAGACCTCGATGAGTCTGGGATGTGCAGGCAACAGAGGAGAGAGGGTAGATGTTGAAGCATGCAACTAGACATCGCTGCTCTCTGTCTGTTGGATTGTCAAGGTGTTTTCTGTTGTAGATGAACTGTGGCTAACTATCAGTGCTTATTTGTCCATGTCCTTCTACCATGGTCTGGTTCTAGGTCAGGTCCTTCTACCATGGTCTGGTTCTGGGTCAGGTCCTTCTACCATGGTCTGGTTCTAGGTCAGGTCCTTCTACCATGGTCTGGTTCTAGGTCAGGGTGTCATAACGCTAACTATCAGTGCTTATTTTTCCATGTCCTTCTACCATGGTCTGGTTCTAGGTCAGGGTGTCATAACGCTAACTATCAGTGCTTATTTGTCCATGTCCTTCTACCATGGTCTGGTTCCTGGTTCTAGGTCAGGGTGTCATAACGCTAGCTACTGCTAATATTCCTCTCCCATACTGTAACCCAGTAGAGTCAAGCCTGCAGGCTGACTGTGCCAGTTATATTAATAATCCATAGCAGGGGCCTGAGCGAGCGAGAGCGAGAGCGAGAGCGAGAGCGAGAGCGAGAGAGAGAGAGAGAGAGAGAGCACTAGCGAGTTGTGCTTCACTAGGCCTCA
Source organism: Salvelinus fontinalis (assembly GCF_029448725.1). Classification (NCBI taxonomy): domain Eukaryota; kingdom Metazoa; phylum Chordata; class Actinopteri; order Salmoniformes; family Salmonidae; genus Salvelinus; species Salvelinus fontinalis. Next base: position 65,588,435 of record NC_074665.1, on the reverse strand, counting down.
GAAATGCAACACTAGATCATCCTAGTGCTGCTACTGATGTGCCATACACCCCCCAGTGTGCAGGCGTGTGTGTGTAGGGGTTTACGGCTTGACCCCTAATACAAGCCAATAGCTTCCATATGCACGTTGGTGAATGTACAGCTGCAGCAACACAGTAAAGACTGTGTGTGGTACTACACAGACATGGGCACAAATGTTCTCAGGGTGTGGGGACACAGAAAACAGATGAACATTAGTACTGCAGGCGAGACGAAGGAAGGGACACTTACTCTATACAAACAAACTATTTCCTGCACTCGTCATCACACAACACATAACACTGGAGGGAGGGACGTGTGTGTGTGTGTGTGTGTCTCAGTCACCTGATCTCAAACCAATTGAACCCTTATGGGAGATTCTGGAGCGGTGCCTTTTTTTCCACAATCATCAACAAAACACCAAATGATGGAATTTCTCGTGGAAGAAAGGTTTCGCATCCCTCCAATAGAGTTCCAGACACTTTTAGAATCTATGCCAAGGCGCACTGAAGCGGTTCTGGACGCTCCTAGTCGCCCAATACCCGATTAAAACCTTTTATGTTGGTGTTTCCTTTATTTTGGCAGTTACCTGTATATGCCAGCAGGCAAACTGCCACAGACGTAGGCCTATGTTAAAATAACCATAGGCATGACACTTTGTTAGACTGGTTTGACATCTTGTGGCCAACGAGGGAACAACAGCTATAAAAAGAGAAACTGATAGTTTAGATGAGTGGTCACCAACCTTTTCTGAGTCAAGATCACTTTCGCTGTCAAAAAGCAAGCTGAAATCTATGGCGCAGATTTTTTAAACAGAAGTTAAAAATGTATACATTAACCTAATAAAAACAGTTCTGTAAGAATGAGGTTTGTGCAGAAGGCCTAATACATTATCACAGCATTTTTTTTATTTTTTTTATTTCACCTTTATTTAACCAGGTAGGCTAGTTGAGAACAAGTTCTCATTTGCAACTGCGACCTGGCCAAGATAAAGCATAGCAGTGTGAACAGACAACAACACAGAGTTACACATGGAGTAAACAATAAACAAGTCAATAACATGGTAGAAAAAAAAGAGAATCTATATACAATGTGTGCAAAAGGCATGAGGTAGGCAATAAATCGAGTAATTACAATTTAGCAGATTAACACTGGAGTGATAAATCATCAGATGATCATGTGCAAGAAGAGATACTGGTGTGCAAAAGAGTAGAAAAGTAAATAAATAAAAGCAGTATGGGGGGTGAGGTAGGTAAATTGGGTGGGTAGTTTACAGATGGACTATGTACAGCTGCAGCGATCGGTTAGCTGCTCGGATAGCAGATTTTTTAAAGTTGTTGAGGGAGATAAAAGTCTCCAACTTCAGAGATTTTTGCAATTCGTTCCAGTCGCAGGCAGCAGAGAACTGGAAGGAAAGGCGTCCAAATGAGGTTTTGGCTTTAGGGATGATCAGTGAGATACACCTGCTGGAGCGCGTGCTACGGGTGGGTGTAGCCATCGTGACCAGTGAACTGAGATAAGGCGGCACTTTACATACTGGCTATATACCTGGCCTACCAATATTGTTCTTCTCAGACCAAAATATATTTCAAAACTCGAGCTTTGACAACAAAATAAATCAGTTTGTGTAGCACTTGCAAGGACATAGCTGGGTATAAATTGAAATAATTTGCTTTTTTATATTACTGGACTAATCTGTCATGGTGTTTTCAAGACAATAGGGGGGAAAAACTAGGTCAAATTATGACGTCAGTGATCTTGAGGTCAGAATGTCGGAGCTCTAGAAAGATGCCCGAATTTCCAACTTGGAATTCTGAGTTGATCTTGTTTTTTTCAGGGTTTCCCGTTGGCTTGAACTGAAGTCGGAAGTCGGAGATTTCCAAGTTCCCAGTTTTTATTAACACAGCATTAGTCTCAACAGAGGGAGGGTGAGAGCAGCAGAGGGTCCGCCTATCGGGGTCACTGCACTCTCCTTCCTTTCCTCTAGTGAGACTGACCAGAGAGTAGGGCTGTGGCGGTCACAATTTCGTCAGCCGGTAATTGTCAAGCAAATGTCGGTCTCACGGAAATTGACTGTTAATTAACATAAATACATTTAGTATCTCCTGGCTTCCACACAACCCACTGATGCAGACCTTTGGAACATCTACATTTTAAAAAGTATAATAAATCCATGTAATATAGCCTACACCTTCACAATAAATCCATTTTCTTTTTTTGACAGGTCGAAAGAAGCATGATATGAAGAAAATTTAGTCTATTTCAGAAGAACAGAATAGCATACTCTGAGTTGTCCTTATGTTAGGTCCTAATGTGGCTATGCCAAATGGCTGTGGGCTACACTAGTTCATTTAGCAGACAAGATTTGCTTAGAATTCTGTGGCATTATTTTATAGTATGAAGAATACAATTGAACGAAGCTGATCAAAATAGAAAGGATATTTTCTCCAAACGATTTGAGGGAGTGTACACATACGGCTATTCTGTGTTGAGCGGCTAACAAAGAAATAGGTATTCCTACAGTATATGCTTAATTTAGAGTTAATGTAAGTTTAGTTGTTCTACAAACGTTGGGCTATATGTTTAGATTTTTAATACATTGTAAGGCTGCAAGATGCAACTAATGACGATTTGAAAAAAGTTGCTTGAAAGGGATGAGCTCTGCTTAGTTTTTTTTGCGCAGGCTGTACACACTACATCAGTCACTCATTCGCAATTTGACATGCCTAGAATTTCACGGTGGCATCTCCTTTGTGTGGCCGTAATGCACACTAAAAAAAACCATGTAATTTGAGGCCAGTGACCATTGTGCCCTTCTCCCTGAGTGCTGAGCATCACATCTCATTCACATGGCTCTCCGTCACGTGATCGGGTCTTTCTCACAGGCTACAAGTGAAGACAGACACATCGGAGACGCAACTGCGCGTGTCCTTATCCAATTCCTAGGTGTATACTGAAGATTATTTATTTATTTAATTTATTTATTTAACTAAATAGTCAGTTAAGAACAAATTCTTATTTACAATGACGGCATACACTGGCCAAACCCAGATGACGTTGGGCCAATTGTGCGCCGACCTATGGGACTCCCAATCACAGCCGGTTGTGATACAGCCTGGATTCGAACCAGGGTGTCTGTAGTGATGCCTCTAGCATTGAGATGCAATGCCTTAGACCGCTGTGTCACTCACCACTTAGAAACAAGATGTCCTAACAAACAGCAAAAGCCCTAGCCTATGTCAATCTACTTTCACCCATAGTACAAACGTTGACCTATTCTATTTTGTGCGAGAAATAAATATTCCAAACATAGTCTGGGACAGTTGTGGGATGCGATAGATCCCAAATTGAAAAAAAGTTTTTTACGCAATGTGGCTGACGCAACAGATCAGAACGTGTAGCTTAAAATGCTGATAAACTATTAGGCTATATCTTCACATTATAAGCGCAGCGATGCGCACACGGTAGTAGGCTATATGCATGAATGTTCCATTAGCGGAAAACACCATTATCAAAAGTGACCGCAAATGCAATTATGTATGTAATGCTTTTATTATAAAAAGGTGCATTTTTATGGTGAAAATGATCTTCCCCAAACTTGAAACTCACACGCTGCATATGTATGCCAGTTAGGCTCTACATCCCTTGTAAAGCAGATTAATGTGCTTACCTTAAGCCTTATCAAAACATATAGGCCTATGGGCTAGGCTACATGAGGTGTGCGACTATGATTTTAAAAAGTTGGGGGAAAAAGGCATTGTTTCTTATGCTCATGAGCTCTCATTAAGTGTGACAGTAATATGGTCACCGCAACAGCCCTACCAGAGCGGGGACACTGTCTTCCACCTGATGGCGAAACTCGAGTCATGCACAAATTCATGTTGTTCCTATGACCACAGAAAATGAAATATTCCTCAATATTAAAATAAACACCACGAGCTACTAATACACTTGGCTACTCATTCATTGCAGCTGCTGTGTGAGTGAAAGTATGGAAAGTGTGTTTTAGTGTTGAATAAAAACAGTGTTGACAGTGCTGAATAAAATGTTTAACATGAACTCACTCATAAAAACATCAGTCAGCTCTTTGCTGTATTCTTTGACAGTCTCTCTCTGGTTATGGTTTTAAAAGTTCTGAAATCTCACGCAGGCTAGTATCAAAATTTGCTGTGGTCGGGTTTGTGGAAGCTGTAGGCACAGTGATTTGAGCAATCCGATTGGCTAGCGCAGTAGGCAAACTCGATTTAGCCGCAGATCTCCCAGTCTGTCGGGTAGGCGGGTTTGTCTTTTCAGACAAAGGAAATAGTTCAAAATGTGAACACTTTGCCTTTCCGGAGAGCATGGCTTCTGAATCAAGTGCACCTACCGCCAACAGAGCAACTAAAAAAAAATACAAAAGTAGCACAAGCCTTTATCGTTGGCTTTTCAACAGAAATGGTTGGGGATCGACTAGGAATACCTTGAAGATCACAATCAACCGGTTGGTGACCACTGGTTTAGATGGTTCAAACAGAACCAAATGTCAGTCTTATGCTGTCATGCCCTGACCATAGAGAGCTGTTTATTCTCTATGGTGGTTGGTGCGTGACAATGACTAGGGCGGGTTATCTAGGGGAATTATAATTCTATGTTGGCCTGATATGGTTCCCAATCGTTTATCGTTGTCTCTGATTGGGGATCATATTTAGGTAGCCATTTTCCCCATTGTGTTTGTGGGATCTTGTGTTTGTGTAGCAGCCTGTGAGCAGCCCAGAACGTCACGTTTTGTTTGTGCTTGTTTGTTTTTGGTGAATTTCGATTTTTTTAAATATATGGAACTCTACGCATGCTGCGCCCATTCATTATGACGATCGCGACAAAAGATCCCACCACCAAAGGACCAAGCAGCGTGGCCAGGAGGAGCAGGGATCCTGGGCCCGGGAGAAAAGGGAGTGAAGGACATCATGGACATAGGAGGAGGTTATGGCAGGGGACAAGACCCTGCCATGGAAGCAGACGGAGGCAGCGAAGGACGATCAACGACGACTACGGGGTTCGCAACCAAGACGCAAGCACGAGAGGCAGCCCCCAAAGAACAATTGGGGGGGGGGGGGGGGGGGGGTGGCACACGGGGTGGTTGGCGGAGCAAGGTTTCAGACCAGAGCCAACTCCCCGCACTTGCTTCAAGGAGTGTGTGACCGTTCATTCACCATGTTATGTGGTGATACGCACTGTGTCTCCAGTGCACATTCACAGCCCGGTGCGCTCGGTACCAGCTCCCCGCACTTGCCGTGCGAAAATCAGCATCCAGCCAGGACGGGTTGTGCCGGCTCAGCACTCCTGGTCTCCAGTACGCCTCCTCGGACCAGGATATCCTGCGCCGGCTCTACGCACTGTGTTTCCAGTGCGCCTTCACCGCCCAGTGCGTCCTGTGCCAGCGCCCCGCACTTGCCGGGCTAAAGTGAGCATCCAGCCAGGACGGGTTGTGCAAGCTCTACGCTCCAGACCTCCAGTGCGCCTCCACGGCCCAGTATATCCTGTGCCAGCTCTACGCACTCAGCCTCCAGTGCGTCTCTCCAGCCTGGTACGTCCTGTGCCTGCTCCACGCACCAGGCCTCCAGTACGACGGTCCACGGTCCGGAACCTCCTGAGACGGTCGGCGGTCCGGAGCCTCCAGCGACGATCTACGGTCCGGTTCCTACGACGACGACCCACGGTCCGGTTCCTCGGCGACGACCCACGGTCCGGAGCTTCCAGCGACGATCCCCGCACCAGAGCCGCCATGGAGGATGACGTATCTGCGAGCGGAGTGGGTACTTCGTCCCGCAACGGAGCCGCCCCCAACGGTACATGCCCACCCAGTCCGCACCTTTGGGGGGGGTACTGTCATGCCCTGACCATAGAGAGCTGTTTATACTCTATGACTAGGGTGGGTTATCTAGGGGAATTATAATTCTATGTTGGCCTGATATGGTTCCCAATCAGAGGCAGCTGTTTATCGTTGTCTCTGATTGGGGATTATATTTAGGTTGCCATTTCCCCATTGTGTTTGTGGGATCTTGTGTTTGTGTAGCTGCCTGTGAGCAGCCCAGAACGTCACGTTTCGTTTGTGCTTGTTTGTTTTGTTTGGTGAGTTTCGATTTATTAAAATATGTGGAACTCTACGCACGCTGTGCCTTGGTCCATTCATTATGACGATCGTGACATATGCAAGCAAATCCTAAAACATACAGAACTGTAGCAAGTTTAAGCAACATGTTAGCTTTTCAATCACACTTGCTTCAATATACTAGCATTTTCTGTAAAATGTAAGAGAAACATAATACCTCAATCCAGAACCTTTTAAATTACAGATATCTTAATTTGGTCAAAACAAGACACCTCATCTCCCAGCTCCATGCGTGACATAATATAGCTGGATATGATCATCCTAATCCTCAACCAAATTAACATTAATAACACTAGCATATGCACACTGATTATCATTTGCTAAGAAAAAAATACAGCAATGGAGAAAGGATACTAGCACAGATTCACACAGCTGGAAAATGAAAAACACAGTATGAACAAAATGTGTGATTTGAGAAGAACTCTTACCTGAAAGTGCAGAATTATGGTCCATATCAATCCCAGCGTCAATTTGGGATTCCCGTCTGTGATGTCATCATTTCTGATGTTGACTAGCTTGACCTGAAGAAAAGAGTTATACACAGTTGGCTAATAAGCATGATACACAGAAGTGATGCATTCCAAATCTACATCAACTTAAACAGCTTAAGAAATGTTTTATATTGATCCGCAAAGCACCTTTATTCTTAGTAGGGTAGGTTAGCATCCCTGAAGAACATCTGTAGATGTCTCTATTTCCAAAACCTATTAATATGTCTTTAAACTTGTAATAAACAGGGTACATACACATTAGTGATAATTTGCATTTGTTCATCAGTATTACCGTCATACTCGTAACAGATTACCGTAACAGATAATTTATAAATCCCCTTTAAAATGATGCATAAAAATGCATACATATTCTGAGAGTAATGTCTATCCTCTTTTTAGAACAAGCGGAAATTCCCAAAACAGATGCTGGTAACGAAGTTGTGCTAGTAAATCACAGTTTACTATTATTATGTGGCCTTGAGTCCACACCTCTATACCACAAGGCGGCACTATAGCTTATAGTAATGTGTTGAAATGTCATGTGCTGAAATATCATGTCCTCATTCTAATAAACTAATGCAGTTTGATATTGTTCCAAACAAATATCCATAATTTCATATGCAAATACTTTATTGTGGTCCAATGGCTAAAATTGTCATGCTTGGTACTCTACCTAATTTGATTGAAAATAACTTGCCATGATGTTTAAATCATGGCCTTTCATTGATATGCATGACAATCCCTGTCATGTGCAAATAAATGCCATTTTATTTTATTATGAGAGAGCAAGCAGTGAAACCGAAAGCAGAGGCAATTTTCTTTCACCCTCTAAATTGTGCTTTTTCAAGTCTGGGCATAGCTATTTGTAATAATATAATATCTTATCTATCCTTCCCACAGTTCAGTGCAACATTGATGCTACCGCTACTCTTATTATGATACAGTACAGCCTTAAATCAACAGCCGGATAGAAAAAAAGCATGTGAATCTCTAATTTGTCTGTTTATGAATATGAATGAGGTGTGAATGGGCCTGGTATGTCATTAAAACAATGGCATAATTTAATGATCTATGAATCCTTTGTCTCAGGCCTTGGGTTGCTTTCACTGACGTCATGTCTGGCAGGCTGCAGCTGGGCAGTGAGCACTGTTCTCCATCTCTATCACTTCCTGACTGTGGTGGATGTGGGGGAGGGGCAATCAGAGATGTAACCACCCTTGGCAGATGGATTCAGCATGTCCTCTATTGTGAGTCATGATGAGGGAGGTATTGAACCCTTTATGAGGTAATGATATTGGTTAGTCCTGTCATGGTATGAGCAGGGTTTCTGTTTTGATGAGGGAATTCAGTGTGCTTTTCAATATCTTCACATGGTGAAATGGTTATCAGAAATTCCTCTACACATATGTTCTAGCATTTCGGCAAATGTGATTGGTCCTTACCTGCCGCCTCTTTAAGTAGTCCAGTGCTATCTGTACATTCTGGAGTCTGTGGAACCGCATCCTCCCTTTCTCCCGAGGCTGTGGGCAGAGAGGAGGAACGGGAAGAGGGGGACACGTTAGTGACTGCCATGTGGTCTCTCCCTTTCTCCCGAGGCTGTGGGCAGAGAGGAGGAACGGGAAGAGGGGGACACGTTAGTGACTGCCATGTGGTCTCTCCCTTTCTCCCGAGGCTGTGGGCAGAGAGGAGGAACGGGAAGAGGGGGACACGTTAGTGACTGCCATGTGGTCTCTCCCTTTCTCCCGAGGCTGTGGGCAGAGAGGAGGAACGGGAAGAGGGGGACACGTTAGTGACTGCCATGTGGTCTCTCCCTTTCTCCCGAGGCTGTGGGCAGAGAGGAGGAACGGGAAGAGGGGGACACGTTAGTGACTGCCATGTGGTCTCTCCCTTTCTCCCGAGGCTGTGGGCAGAGAGGAGGAACGGGAAGAGGGGGACACGTTAGTGACTGCCATGTGGTCTCTCCCTTTCTCCCGAGGCTGTGGGCAGAGAGGAGGAACGGGAAGAGGGGGACACGTTAGTGACTGCCATGTGGTCTCTCCCTTTCTCCCGAGGCTGTGGGCAGAGAGGAGGAACGGGAAGAGGGGGACACGTTAGTGACTGCCATGTGGTCTCTCCCTTTCCAAGGACCAGGGACTCACCACACCATTAGTAGTATGAGGACACCGGACATGCCCTTGCCAGGGTCTTACCTACTCATCTGCTGAGGGAAAGAGAGAAAAACCAAAAGGGAGGGAACAAACAAATCCGGAGCCAGGGTGGTCTACAAAACGCTGCTATTACTCCACACCAGTCGCCATACCCTAGCTCTATACGAACAATTTAAAATAGGTTACGGAAATAATTACAACCCTGATTAAAAGGCAAATGCAGTTTAGTGGTATCAGTGGGCAGACTTTAGGACCATGTGGATGCCTGGGAGCGGGAGGAAAGGCTGTTTGTATGGCTGGCTAGCTTTATGGAGAGCGCATCTATGCAGCTGTAGGGAACAGCGCAACTTTTTCTCAAAACTGTGCAGAGGTAAAGATGGCTGTAGTAGATGGTTTTGGCTAGGTTACTGCTGCTTGACTTGATATTAAAATAAACTAGAGTGTAGAAATGCAGTAAATGAGCTTCAATTTGATCAAAATTCATTTCAGAGGAATTTTCATCAAATGTTTTAGCATTTGTATTACTTTGCCATACCCTAGGTTTATCTGAAATTACGCAACTGGGACACACTGCATTTATGAGATAGAAAATACATGTATCTATGTACTTTCAAACTGTGAACTGACAGAACACATAATCTGATAGAATCAGTGTTGAATTGGGCAGGAGTTTACCGGAAATGAGTGATAAACTCATTCCAATGAGGACTAATCACACAAACAATAAAGACCTTTCCCAGTTCCAAAAAGCATCTAGGATTCATATAGATGTGAGGACTAAGTGTCATGATGTGAGCAGAGAGACAAACTCCTGTGACGGACACAGGAGCACAATGGAGGGACACAGCGTGAGATAATGAGATGGAAACTGCGTCACAAGCCAGCCAGTCCCCTGCCGATCCACAGCGGCAGAATACGACCCAGGGATGAGCTGCAGTACAGCGCTATGGATTCAGTAATTACTCTCCTGGCTGGTCAAGAGAAGAGGCAGAGGAATCCCTTTCAATTCAATAGCAGAGTGACAACATTCACAAAAGCCTTTTCCTCAATGGCTCACCTCATTAACTTGGTACAATCAGTCAAGTGGCCTTCTGTTGGTATACATTGAATACAATAGAAAGCCACTATCTGATGAAAAATGTCCAATGGTTCATAAAGGTTGATGTTCAGTTTGATTGTATGGCTCAATGATGGACAAAGCTACTGAGGATGTACTTAAAGGCCCAGGCGGGGATCTTGTAAATCACACAGTAATGTGATTGATTTGTACATGTGCTTGCAATCCAAGACGGAAGTGCATGGTGCTGTTCTTTTACTTTACTATGGCATGCACAATATACACTACTGTTGAAAAGTTTGGGGTCACTTAGAAATGTGCTTGTTTTTGAAAGAAAAACAAATGTTTTGTTCATTAAAATAACATCAAATTGATCAGAAATACAGTGTAGATATTGTTAATGTTGTAAATGACTATTGTAGCTGGAAACGATGATTTTTAATGCAATATCTACATAGGCGTACAGAGGCCCATTATCAGCAACCATCACTCCTGTGTTCCAACGGCACGTTGTGTTAGCTAATCCAAGTTTATAATTTTAAAATGCTAATTGATCATTAGAAAACCCTTTTGCAATTATGATAGCACAGCTGAAAACTGTTGTACTGATTAAAGAAGCAATAAAACTGGCCTTCTTTAGACTAGTTGACTATCTGGAGCATCAGCATTTGTGGGTTCGATTACAGACTCAAAATGGCCAGAAACAGAGAACTTTCTTCTGAAACTCGTCCGTCTATTCTTGTTCTGAGAAATGAAGGCTATTCCATGTGTAACCGATGTGAAATGGCTAGCTAGTTAGCGGTGGTGCGCGCTAATAACGTTTCAATCGGTGTTGTCACTCGCTTTGAGACCTTGAAGTAGTGGTTCCCCTTGCTCTGCAAGAGCCGCGGCTTTTATGGAGCGATGGGTAAAGATGCTTCGTGGGTGACTGTTGTTGATGTGTGCAGAGGGTCCCTGGTTCGCACCCGGGTCGGGGCGAGGGGACGGACTAAAGTTAAACTGTTACACATGCGAGAAATTGCCAAGAAACTGAAGATCTCGTGTGTACTACTCCCTTCACAGAACAGCGCAAACTGGCTCTAACCAGAACAGAAAAAGGAGTGGGAGGCCCCGGTGCACAACTGAGCAAGAGGACAAGTACATTAAAGTGTCTAGTTTGAGAAACAGATGCCTCACAAGTCCTCAACTGGCAGCTTCATTAAATAGTAACCTTAAAACACCAGTCTCAACGTCAACAGTAAAGAGGCGACTCCGGGATGCTGGCCTTCTAGGCAACTAGTCTAAAGAAGGCCAGTTTTATTGCTTCTTTAATCAGAACAGCAGTTTTCAGCTGTGCTAACATAATTGCAAAAAGGGTTTTCTAATGATCAATTAGCCTTTTAAAATTATAAACTTGGATTAGCTAACACAACGTCCCATTGGAACACAGGAGTGATGGTTGCTGATAATGGGTCTCTATACGCCCATCTAGATATTCCATTAAAAATCAGCTGTCACCAGCTACAATAGTCATTTACAACATTAACAATGTCTACACTGTATTTCTTATCAATTTTATGTGATTTTAATGGACCAAAAAATATGCTTTTCTTTTAGAAACAACATTTCTAAGTGACCCCAAACTTTTGAAAGGGTAGTGTATGTTTTTTTGATGTTGAGAAAAAACAATGAATTGAACATGATCTTGGGCCTTTAGTTCATAAGCCAAGCACATTTCCATCATGTAATCCATCTCAGTTTCTCAGCTAGCAATTCTAAAGCCATACAGTGGGTCTATCCTAAAATCAAAGAGAATGCAACTTGACCTAACCATATAAACAGATTGCTATAGTGCTTACTACGGGCCACTAAAGTAAAAAGCCTGTGGTGGGATTGTTGTTCCACTCTCGTTAATGTCCACGGAACACGCTGCATTAGTTGTGTTACAAGGGGGAGGACGGCGAACCACACCAACCGCCTTATCATCAACCTGCTCATCTCCATGCTGCTCAACCGCACATGCTTCTGCCGAACTCACCAACCGCAATGTCTTGAGGAAATCACGCTCCCTTGGCTTACCAGGCCGAGTAAACGTGAGCGCAGGAAAGAAACACAAGGGGAAACAAATAGACAAGGACACAAGTTGGACAAATGAAAAGGAGGACGTAAAATGAACAGAACAAATCCAAAATAGAAGAAATGGAGGAGGAAGAGGGTAGAGAGGAAACAGGATATAAACAAAAGAACGTGTGGGCGACTTCAAGGAGAAATGTTAGCTACACCTATTTTAGAGGGAACCTAATTTCTCCTGACATGAGTTACAGAGAACTCATGCTGCTGCAACCCACCAAACAACTGACATCAAAAGACAGCTATGATTATGATTCATTTTCATATTCTCTAATATGATGACATTTGAGTATGACCTTTGAGTGATAACAAACAGCCTTAATCAAAATTCCTACGTCTCCAATCCAGCCATCATTTCTTTCAAGTCGTGTTTTTTTTGGAATGCAATAACATTGAAAACAAGCATTCTAATGCAGTTAGCTTCTGCCAAGCCTTGAAGCATAAATGGTCTTGGGGCGTTTTCACATATCTGATTGTCTGATTCATGCATCTGATCGACACTATAGCTGTAGGATATACTGCATATGTGGGCTTTAAGTGTATATAAAAACAGTAAATTCTGGTTCTTGATCAAGAGGTTGCTTCAGGACCCGATTGATAAACAAAGTGATATAATACATTCATAGAAAAAAAGGTGCTATCTGGAACATAAAAGGGTTTTCGGCTGTCCCCATAGGAAATCTCTTTAAAGAACACTTTTTGATTCCAGTTAGAACCCTTTTGGGTTCCATCCCACTGGGCAAAAACTGGTTGCATCAACGTTATTTCTACATCATTTCAACAACAAAAATGTAATCTGATGACTAAAACTGAATGGATTTTCAAAAAGTCAACAACGTAAGGGAATGTCTTTTTTATGTCTTTTTTTAACCCAACTTTTAACCTAAATCCAATGACATGTTAAAAATGTTGGTTGATTTCACAATAGTTGACCTCTCAACCAAATGTAAATCAAAACTAGACGTTGAGATGACGTCTGTGCCCAGTGGGATGTCGAACCCTTTCCACAGAGGGTTCTACATGGAACCCCAAAGGGTTCTACCTGGATCCAAAAAGGGTTCTCCTATGGGGACAGATGAAGAACCCCTTCAAGAACCCTTTTTTTCTAAGAGTGTATGTGTCTGAAAAAGTGGACCCTGAACTCTTATTTACATTTCTTGTGTGAAGAAAATTGTACTTTCCTGGAATTCTCATGCAACGTGATACTGCACCAGGGAACAGAAATCATATATGAAAACTTCCTTTACTTGAATCAGAATCAAACAATGGAATTAATTGTATTATCTAGGGGTTTAGAAGGCAGGCAAACCATCATGTATAATGTCACTCTCTGTTCAAACCTTTCTTTCAAGACTACAAGCACATTTCCAAAAAGGAAATGTCTTGAAAAATGGCACCCTATTCCCTACAATATATGAGCTCTGGTCAAAAGTATCCTATGGAATAAGGTTCCATTTCAGACATACCCTCTGACTCATAAGATATACATGAGGGGTGATAACAGGCTAGAGCTACATTACCATGACAACACACTACTCACCAATGACTGGCCAGACAGGACCTCCAGCAGTGAGATCAGGTTATGTCCATCTCGTAGGTCTTCATACAAGTCATTTACATGCTTCCGTACCTAAGGCCAGAGGAAAGGAATGTCATTATCTCTTCCTGTTGAAATAATTAAGGCACTGGGGAGGGCAGTATTAAACATGATGAGGGTGCATATCTATTGGAATATTGAAATCAGTCTTGTGTCAAATAGTATGTCAATTTAGCTTGGAGTTCGCACTTTTGAGCCTATTGCATTGAAGTGGGAAAACTAAATCAAGTGCAGCTCAAGTACTTGACACAATGTATTTGACCCGGGTGTGATTAGAATCTGTGATAAAAAAATTACAAGATTATGTTTAATACTGTTTATGCATCGAAAGGTTGTTTCATGCAATAGAATAGGGTTCTTAGAACTCTCTCATCTGTGTCTGTGTGAACTGAGAGGAGCCTCTAAAGCTTGGGCTGGCAACTGATTAAGTGATGGAAACCAACAGCCACATTCCATTCTGTGATTAGGGTGTATGTGAGGGAGATGTCTCCGGTCTGACTGAGCCTGCATTTTATAGACTCAATAGGTGTCTGTAAGGTACCAGGGATGAGATCTGTTATGGCACAAACACTCACATACACATGCTAAAACACGCACTCTACAGACACGTACACATGGATTTTGTATTGTAGATATGCTAGTAGTGGCCTGAGCGCACACACTTAATGTGTTGTGAAAAGTGTTGTGAAATGTAATATTTTTTTATGACTGCCTTAATGTTACTGAAGCCCAGAAAGAGTAGCCGCTAATGGGGATGCTTAATAAATTCAAATAAAAAGGCCTTATTAGCATAATTCCCATCAGGTTCCCTACCTACCTTCAGATACTAGTGCCCTACCTCTGTATAACATGGCTTTGACACATATCCATGGCCCTCAAATAACTCATCCTGACCCCACACTTAACAACTCCCGTCCCAGGCTTTCTCCTCCCTGTAGGCCCATCTCCCATTCTTCCTGTCCTGAATACCACCAGGCCTGTGAAATCCCCCAGCTGCCCGGTGGCCTGCTTTTACTCAGGCCAGGTGGCATCCCCTCTCCTCTCTCCCACATAACCCCAGCAAACAGGCACAGCTGTGGGGCCAAAATAGACCCACTCCCTGGATCCCCTTTTACTAGTTGGTCAGCCAAATATTTCCTCCCGCTATTACTCAGCACTTTTAAACTCCCCCGGACAATGTCACAGGGGATAAGGCATGTTGACCCTGGCACTAGAGAGTACAGCAGTTAAAATGCCTTTCTATCCATGTGTACAGTTCACTCTCAAATTCAGATATTGTATTACAGTTTGTAGTACCGGCAACAACATTTAAGATGATGGGGAAAATAATGAAATATTACATAATTGAGCTCAAATAGCCAAAATATTCGACCTCCATCTGTAGTATAAAAAAAATTGAGCCTTGTAACTCATGCCATCGTTGCAACATTACTCCAATAATCCTGCTCCACTGCCCTAGCAACATAAAATGTCACTCCAAATGAGATCACATTGTCATGTGCCATGTGTTAGCTTAGGGGGTTTACAACACTTTTGCCTTCGACCAAATAAATCAGGCTAAATCACTTGAATAGGTGACAAAAACGGGATTATAACTCGCTCCCTAAGCACATTACACAATAAACTGCCATGGATTTGCATGCATAATAAACACCTTGTCTTTATATAGTTTATGCTTGCTCATATACTGTTTTACAATATGGGAAAGTGGGAAATTAATCATTTAATCAGTTACTCTGCCTCTGACAAGGGGATCCCTAATTCCATGGCAGATGAACCAAAGCAATTTAGATTATTTCAGAGTCAATGAAAATTACTGGGTACATGTATACCGCATCATGGGATGGGTGGAAGAAGATATGCAGTTAGTACAAACTCTGGCAAGCTAGCAAATGCCATCTCCCATTGGCACCTCTGCTAAGCATCTATCATCAGTTATGTAGCCCAGGATGAAAGGCTGTGATGCTTTGCTGATCACTCTTTAATGGGTTATTCACCTTATCAGGTAATGACACATTATAGTTCATCTTCATGGAAACTGACAGGACTAAAACATGAAACAGCCTGTCTTTTAGTGATGTTTTATGCTACTATAGGTAGCGTTAGCTAGCGCTAGTCAGCTGTACCTGCACCAAAACTCAAGTCATTTTTAATTTTATAGCTTCTTTTTAAATAGTGAGTGAAAATGTTTTGACCAATTTCATTTCCTTGACTGATCAAAACTTGTTTTCTCATGGTCCCTCTTGTCTCTCAGCAGCAGACATTTAGTGAGTAATACGTTTGGAGCATCACATTGCAATATCGAATTGCAATACATATAGAATCGTGAGAATCGCAATGCATATTGTATTGGCAACTAAGTACCGCAATAATATCCTATCTTGAGGTCCCTGGCAATTCCCAGCCCTACAGTCTTTCCATTATCATGACCATTATACCATCGCTCTTGCATCTGTATGTTGTAAAAACAGTAACCATTTCAACACAAAACGGCCTAAAGGTGACGACAGAGAGGTGGAGGTACAATACACTAATTAGGCATTGAGGTATGTGAGAAATGATCTACCCATGGGACCGGATTCATAATAACCAAGAGTCTTAGTGACATGGAAAAATCAAGAGATGTTCATGATTAATGTGCATCCTTAAACTGAACTTTGCTAGTAGCTACCACCGTAACTGTGATACAAGTCAACAATATTAAAACATACTGTAGGCCTCACTCTCTCTCATATTACAGTCTCTATGTAGATCATTGAACTGGAAGGCCAAATAAAGTCTCCCCAATCCAAAAAAAGGAACAATGAATTGGGAAATAAAATGAATGGTACAGCATGTTTCTAAAAGAAGCTCTGCGGACAATCCCTTCTTACCTTTAGGAGATGTTGGTTTATCCATTTTGTAAAAGTCTTTTTCTGCACTCTGTCTCTTTCATCTGAGAAAAATACATAAAAAGACATTTAGCAAAGTACTTTACATACATACAGTAAGCATGGTGTAACTTTAAGACACACACATGCAGACACACACACAAACAAACAAACACACACACACACACAAACATACACAAACACACACACACACACACACACACAGGGGATGGTAATTTGCATGACAAGTGGAATTGTGATTTACTACTACAATGAGCCAGCCGTTCATCCCTCTTATCAATGTACTGTATATGCTTCACTCGGTGTGGTAAGTTCAGAAGGGAATCCGAGTGTGGTGGCATCAGCGGATATTGCACCAATTGGATTTGCACTCTACTTACATGCGGTCTATTTAAGTTGACCAGTTCTACACATGCTTCCTCGAAGCTGGATGTCATGCACACGCATGCGCTGGTGTCTCTTGCTGCCGTGCTGCTGTAGAGCTGTTACTCGCTATGCTTGCTGTTTCTTAAATCCCACCACCACCCTGGCCTCCACCTGTGGGTTTTGTGTTTCTTTCTTTAGGGGATTTGATATAGCATATCATGTTGGGCTGACTCCATTGAGTCGACTGATTGAATGTTTTGTCGATAGGCTGTTGGTCGACCAAGAGTTTTTTAGTTGAGCAATTTTTTATCACAGTGCTTAAAGCAGTAGCCTACATATAATTGATTTTATTTAAACATAGGGTGTGTCTATATACAGTGGGGAGAACAAGTATTTGATACACTGCCGATTTTGCAGGTTTTCCTACTTACAAAGCATGTAGAGGTCTGTAATTTTTATCATAGGTACACTTCAACTGTGAGAGACGGAATCTAAAAAAAAAATCACATTGTATGATTTTTAAGAAAATAATTTGCATTTTATTGCATGACATAAGTATTTGATCACCTACCAACCAGTAAGAATTCCGGCTCTCACAGACCTGTTAGTTTTTCTTTAAGAAGCCCTCCTGTTCTCCACTCATTACCTGTATTAACTGCACCTGTTTGAACTCGTTACCTGTATAAAAGACACCTGTCCACACACTCAATCAAACAGACTCCAACCTCTCCACAATGGCCAAGACCAGAGGGCTGTGTAAGGACATCAGGGATAAAATTGTAGACCTGCACAAGGCTGGGATGGGCTACAGGACAATAGGCATGCAGCTTGGTGAGAAGGCAACAACTGTTGGCGCAATTATTAGAAAATGGAAGAAGTTTAAGATGACGGTCAATCACCCTCGGTCTGGGGCTCCATGCAAGATCTCACCTCGTGGGGCATCAATGATCATGAGGAAGGTGAGGGATCAGCCCAGAACTACACGGCAGGACCTGGTCAATGACCTGAAGAGAGCTGATGACCACAGTCTCAAAGAAAACCATTAGTAACACACTACGCCGTCATGAATTAAAATCCTGCAGCGCACGCAAGGTCGCCCTGCTCAAGCATGTCCAGGCCCGTCTGAAGTTTGCCAATGACCATCTGGATGATCCAGAGGAGGAATGGGAGAAGGTCATGTGGTCTGATGATTCAAAAATAGAGCTTTTTTTATTTATTTAAATTTTAGCCCCTTTTCTTCCCAATTTTCGTGGTATCCAATCGCTAGTAATTACTATCTTGTCTCATCGCTACAACTCCCGTACGGGCTCGGGAGAGACGAAGGTCGTAAGCCAGGCGTCCTCCGAAGCACAACCCAACCAAACTGCTTCTTACCACAGCGCGCCTCCAACCCGGAAGCCAGCCGCACCAGTGCGTCGGAGGAAACACTGTGCACCTGGCCCCCTTGGTTAGCGCGCACTGCGCCCGGCCCGCCACAGGAGTCGCTGGAGCGCGATGAGACAAGGATATCCCTACCGGCCAAACCATCCCTAACCCGGACGACGCTAGGCCAATTGTGCGTCACCCCACGGACCCCCCGGTCGCGGCCGGCTGCGACAGAGCCTGGGCGCGAACCCAGAGACTCTGGTGGCGCAGCTAGTGCCCTAGACCACTGCCCCACCCGGGAGGCCCTAAAAATAGAGCTTTTTGGTCTAAACTCCACTCGCTGTATTTGGAGGAAGAAGAAGGATGAGTACAACCTCAAGAACACCATCCCAACCGTGAAGCATGGAGGTGGAAACATCATTCTTTGGGGATGCTTTTCTGCAAAGGGGACAGGACGACTGCACCCTATTGAGGGGAGGATGGATGGGGCCATGTATTGCGAGATCTTGGCCAACAACCTCCTTCCCTCAGTAAGACCATTGAAGATGGGTCGTGGCTGGGTCTTCCAGCATGACAACGACCCGAAACACACAGCCAGGGCAACTAAGGAGTGGCTCCGTAAGAAGTATCTCAAGGTCCTGGAGTGGCCTAGCCAGTCTCCAGACCTGAACCCAATAGAAAATCTTTGGAGGGAGCTGAAAGTCCGTATTGCCCAGCGACAGCCCCGAAACCTGAAGGATCTGGAGAAGGTCTGTATGGAGGAGTGGGCCAAAATCCCTGCTGCAGTGTGTGCAAACCTGGTCAAGAACTACAGGAAACGTATGATCTCTGTAATTGCAAACAAAGGTTTCTGTACCAAATATTAAATTCTGCTTTTCTGATGTATCAAATACTTATGTCATGCAATAAAATGCTAATTAATTACTTAAAAATCATACAATGTGATTTTCTGGATTTTTGTTTTTTTGTAGATTCCGTCTCTCACAGTTGAAGTGTACCTATGATAAAAATTACAGACCTCTACATGCTTTGTAAGTAGGAAAACTTGCAAAATCGGCAGTGTATCAAATACTTGTTCTCCCCACTGTATAGAAAAATACACGTTTGAAAATTTCGACCAACCCGATTGGTCGAAAGAACAGACGACTCTAAGTCGACCAACATTTGTTTTATTCGGTGACAGCCCTAATATCGTGCTCACTGCCTGTACTTATATTATCACCTTCATATGATGCTTCGCTCTGGCAGTGAGCTACCGTGAATGAGCCGAGCCCTAACGCCAAAGACCATGCATGGTTACATGTACACATTTCCTTTCTGAACTACTGCATACATAATTATTAGATACAAGACTATCCTAATACTCTTACACATGTGGGTTCATTTCTAGTGAATACAGTAGTCTCCAGAGAGATTGATATTTTTGGAAGCGTAATGAAAAAGAATGAACTTCAATGCATGAGGCATAGCTTCCATTACTCATGGTTCAGTATTGTACACGGTCTACCACATTATTTTGTGTTTCCTGTATCCATGACAACCAGACTGGCCGCTGCCACATGCAGGCTCTCACAGACCTGAGTCTCTCTGGGATAGAAATGGAAACATAAAGGCTCAATTGTGAGCTGTCAAGGCAAACGTTCGCCAGGTATGCTACACAGACAAAAACATTTGCTCAGAGAATCTAACACAGACAAAATACCTATACTATATTTCTGTATCATTAGCCTAACAAAATCCATTACTGTACAACACTGCACATGGCGGTAGGCTAATGGTCCTGAAACACACAGCTTGGGGGGAGAGACCCTCCTTACTTCTCTCTGCATTACCTGACTCACACAGGAAGATTAAGAGAGAAAGCTGCCAAGTGGGATTCAGGATTCAGGCCAGATACCTGTCTGTCCTACTTTATATTTCTGCCTAAAGGTCCATCTGATATAAGCCCTCAGAGGAAGACATTGATACCAATCACAAGCCCAGTAAATCATGCAATCTCATCTTCTTTGACTTTGGAACCAAAATGCAAATAACACAGATAACCTCCTCCTTTTACAACACAGCATAACACAACAAAATGTAGCCTTGGGAGGTTTAAAGTCCCCCTCTAAATGAGAAACTAGCGGCAAACTTCCACGCTCAGTCAGAAACTGAAATTCCCAATCCTTTGATTCTGGATGGGGAATGGAGTAAAGCGAAGCAGGAAGAGATACTGACCCATGCAGCACATCAACGTCACCAGGTGAGCGCTGAGTTCCCCGTCACGCCCCAGCAGGTGCCATATCTCCCTAGCCATAGTTAGCTCCCGGGGGCTCTGGAGAGAGTGCATCATGGTCCCGGCAGAGGGACGGCATGTGTGTGAGATACCGACATTACTGAAGGAGCAGCAACATACTCCTCCTCCCTGCCTGCCTACCTCTAGCGCAGCCTGTTGCTACTCCCCTTCTCGTCAAGCAGTCCCGTCAGATTTTCCAAAGCAACTCAGAGGTTTTCTTACATGTTTAATGTTTACTTAAGGTCACAGCACAACGCGGCTCAATTCCATTAAGGGACTAATAAGGCTCCTTAAGAAAAGGAGAAAAGGTATTTTTCTGATTAAAACCTATTTTTTAGAATGACACTTTAAATCTGACACAGGTGGGGGCATCAGTTTGGAGAATACTATTGCAGTAGCCTGTATGCAACTATAGTATGTTAAAGCTTGTTTGTCTAATTGAATGTTGAGTAGAACATAGGAATAGATCTAACAATTACATTTCTTATAGGTATTTAACTGATGGATAAATTAGATTACTACTAAGGCAATTAAAGTTGATGTAGTGTCTGTAGGTAGAGAGAAGTTAACTAGCAATGTAATCAACAAATTGATTAATCTTGTGCAATTACATGCAATAACGTCCAACAACCAACAGACTCAATTTAAAAAAAATACAAACACTTTTTCCCCTCAGACTCGCAAAACGTACAAAATCTGGACAAAAACTCTATTCATCAAAACAATCAACCTCCCAAAAACAGCATATCAAAATGGCAATTAGTCACGTTGTCATAATATTAGCTCTTTACTGAAGAGAACATCATGGGTTATTAACTATTTTCCGTCTTACTCTGAGATCAGTAAATTAACTAGACAATCAGTATAATTTGTCAGATCCTTGACAAATCTAATTTTCTCTGCAATGAGTGGTACATCCCAGAGGAGTGAGCCCATGCTGAGACAGCTATAAAAAGATCAGACTGTATGTTCTATGTCAGATGTGACACGTTTGTGAGGCTGATGTCCTTGAATTTCAAAGGCAAACATATTTTAATGAATTCTGGATCCAAAAATATCCGTCTGCATTTTTACTGTATGTGCTTTATTTGTACTACACATTTTTCACATCCTACAGTGTATCACCCACAACAATGTCAATCCCTGGTTCATCAAACACATCTAACACACCGAGCACACTCAATTGCGCTCGTTGGGCAATAACTACAATACCGACTGAAATTAAGACAAACACACTTTACTTAGTGCTATACAACATAAAATATTTCCCCTAAAATTACTATGAAAAAAACAGGCAATAACATGAGGTCATACATTGGTCAGTTTTGAGGCAGAATACTGATTGGTGATTGGTAATTTAGGCCTATGCCTAATCCAGATGTGTCTCAAAGGTCCTGTCACTGTCAGTGGTTATTAGCTGCCTTTTTCATTTGGTTAATATATAAATAGTGTGCGTGTAAAGCTGCAGAGAATTCACTACTGGGCTGGGAGTCTGGGACTAGGGATTGCGCCAAATGCTAGTGAACAGAATTGCACCTAAGAGAGGAAAAAATATTCATCCTGCCTATACCCTTGTTAATAAAAAAGTAAAGTGTTTTAAATCCACCACTGCCATAGTAGTGTACCAGACACCTGCTGCTATATCACTCCTTCTCTCTCCCGCTCTCCCTGAACATATATCTCCTTTTCCCTCGCTCTCTTTCTCCATAACCGTTAAGTAAATCACAACTGCGACTGGGTAGAGCTGAGCTGAGCTAGGCCTTCAGGACGTTACAATGTTTGATCCTACTGGCCTGAGGCTGCTTACTACATAATACATGAGTATAGCCAGAGACTCATTAATACAAATGGAGTCTTCAGGGAGTGTCCAAGGCAACACCCTCCCCTGCTCAAAGCCCAGAGACAGGATGAATTTGCTGTATCATTGACAACCAAGGCTCATTATTATGGTGCAACTAAGGATGACAGTTTAAGTTTGAAATAAATCCAGTAGTAGCTGGTTGGATACAGTACCACTGAGTTTGTGGAATGTGTGTAAGAGGGGTAATCTTTAGAGAATGGTGCCCTCTTGAGGGACAGGTTGAGAGTACAAGGGCCTACAATTATTTCACTTTGAAATATTATAAATCTTTCTTAAATGTTTTAAAATAGTGAAGAATAATTTCATCAAAACCCAATATTACTTACCAATGTGTGTGATGAGGTATATTATATACAGAGTAATCAGAGGCTGTTTTTACAACCACATTATTACATTTAATTGGTAGTATAGGTCAGGACTGGAGCTCATAAATACCAGTGCTGGTTTAGCAGCTAAACAGATGCACAGATGATGTTGTGCTTTTTTGGCCCTTTTGTTTTCCCTTGTTTCCAGTTATTATTTGCACCTGTGCCTCGTTTCCCTTGAATGTATTTAAACCCTTAGTTTTCCTCAGTTCTTTGCTCTGTGTTTGAATGTTAGCACCCAGCCCTAGAGATGCTGTGAACATTTGTTGCTCCAGTAGGACTCTCCTGTGGTACTCTGTTTTTGTTCTCGTTTATTTATTTTTCATTGTCTTTTGAGGCTTTTTCCTGCTGTACCTACCTCCTTGTGGATTTACCTTTTGACTTGGAGGATTACCTTTTTCTCTTGGTATTACTTTTGACGTTGTGGATTTATATTTTTGTCTGAAGATGTTTCCTTTTTACTTTATTAAAACACCATCTCAAGTACTGCTAGGTCTGCCTCATCTTCTGGGTTCTGCTGACTATTAGTGGCTCAGTTTGCTAAGTGACTGTTTCTCACACCGGAGACCCGAGTTCGTAACCGGGTCCTGACAGTCAGATTAAACATTATGACCATCAGCTGATGACTGCAGTACCTTATCACAACCTACTGGCACATAGTCATCACTCGCACTCACCAACACATTATAACATTTATATCCAATAAACCTTGTGATGTTGGACTTTTATTTAATATTTTATTCAACCAGGAAAGTCCCATTGAAATTGACAAGTGAGCCCTGGAAATTCCCCATCATATATTCTCCATTGCCTGGCAAAACTAATGACCCTTACTTGAGGCCTTCTCCAAGACATTGAAGTTGATCCAGTCGGTAATCTGCAAGTTAAACACAAATGCACACACTGCAGGACAGGCAAACGTAAATATACTCCTCATTAGCACACATGGTCTGGATCATCAACAAAACAAGGATCTGGTCACTGCTAGACGAACAGAGTGTGTGGAATCCAGGCCCTCTCTTAGCATAACCTTAAGTTAATAAGAAACTAACTGTTGATGTGTGGAAGTGCAACAGTCCATCCAGGGCCATGGAAGTGTGTTAAATGTGTTACCTAACAGCTCTTGACCTCTGACTTCATTAATCTGTTTCACTTTCACTGTTGCCAGGTTCCACTTGAAAGGTTACCCTTTGGAGTCTAAAACCAAAGGAGAGGAATACCTTTGAAAATGACTTTTTAACCGGTTAAACATTGGAACATCATGTGAGATTACAAAATGCCAGAGGGGAATATGTTGAATAACATTGTAAAACTACACGTCATCGGCCATATATAATTATTTAATTGATTTATAGATGTTTTAATGTGATCACATATAGCGCCTTCAGAAAGTATTCACACCCGTTTGACTTTTCACCCCCAAAAATGTACAAATTGGGATTAAAATGGATTGTCTTTTTTTCTCCAACAATCTACACAAAATACTTTGTCATGTCAAAATTATATATATATTTTTTAGATTCATGAAAAATAAAACACTAATATATCTTGACTTGATAAGTATTCAACCCCCTGAATCAATACGTTAGAATCACATTTGGCGGCGATTAGTCTTTTTGGGTAAGTCTCAAAGATTGTACAATATTTGCCCATTATTCTTTTTAAAACTCTTCTAGCTCTGTCAAGTTGGTTGTTGATCATTGCTAAACAGCTACTGTCAAGTCTTGCCATAGATTTTCAAGACGATTATGTCAAAACTGTAACTAGGCCACTCGTCTTGGTAAGCAAATCCAGCACAGGAAGTAGGTGCCACCTTAAATGGGGAGGATGGGCTCGTGGTTATGGCTGGAGCGGAATCAGTGGAATGGCATCAAATACATCAAATACATGGTTTCCATGTGTTTGATGCCATTCTATTTGCTCCGGTCCAGCCACTATTATGAGCCATCCTCCCTTCAGCAGCCTCCAATGAACTCCAGTGTATATTTGGCCTTGAGTTTTAGGTTATTGTCCTGCAAAAAGGTGAATTTCTCTCCAAGTGTCTGGAAAGCATACTGAACCAGGTTTTCCTCTAGGATTTTGGCTGTGCTTAGCTCTATACTGTTTATTTTTATCCCCCAAAAATTCCCTTGCCGATGACAAGCAAATACAATGTTTTTCATCCTCAGTTTTCTTGTATCATAGCCATTAAAATCACCATTAGCCTCATGGTGAAATCCCTGTGCGATTTCATTAATCTCAGGCAACTGAGTTAGGAAGGACGCCTGTATCTTTGTAGTGACTGGGTGTTATAAAACACCATCCAAAGCGTAATTAATAACTTCACCATGTCAAAGGGATTATTCAGTGTCTGCTTTTTTTACCCATCTACCAATAGGTGCCCTTCTTTGTGAGGCATTGGAAATCCTACCTGGTCTTTGTGGTTGAATCTGTGCTTGAAATACACTACTCGACTGAGGGACCTTACAGATAATTATATATGTGGGTACAGAGATGGAGTAATCATTCCAAAATCTTGTTAAACACTATTATTGCACACAGAGTTCATGCAACTTACTATGCGACTTGTTAAGCAAATTTTACTTCTGAACGTATTTAGGCTTGCCATAACAAAGGGTTTGAATACTTAATGACTCAAGACATTTCAGCTTTATTTAGTTTATTCATTTGTTAAAATTTCAAAAAACGAAATTCCACTTTGACATTGTGGTGTAATGTGTGTAGATCAGTGGCACAACATCTCAATTTAATCCATTTTAAATTCAGGCTGTAACACAACAAAATGTGGGAAAAAGTCAACAGGTGTGAATACTTTCAGAAGGCACTGATATGACTCACAGACAAATCCCAGCTTGCATCATGTAGGGATAAAGTACTGATAAGAGGTGTCCATTTCAGGGAAGAGAATCATAATGACTGACAATAATGACTGACAATAACAAAAGACTTTTAATCTTACTGGTTTCACTTACAACTACAGTCATGACATAATATATTTTAACTTATCATGTTTACTGTACTTCCACTCTCTCAAGTAATGTCACATCAGTCCTCCATTCAAATCACGTTTATGTTCAGTACGGAGAATATTATACTTTTTTTACATTGAACCTTTCTTTAACTAGGCAAGTCAGTTAAGAACAACTTCTCATTTACAATGACACCCTCCCGGGGAACAGTGGGTTAACTGCCTTATTCAGGGGCAGAATGACAGATTTTTACCTAGTCAACTCCGGGATTTGATCCAGCAACCTTTCGGTTACTGGCCCAACGCTCTAACCACTAGCCTACCTGCCGCCTCAAAATGATTTGAAACATTTTGAAGCATTTAAAAACGAGGATGTACTACCTGAATTGGTCCAATAAGAATAAAGACTTTCATTTTCTGATGCATAATGTTTTTCGTCTGGCATGTGTACCCTACTGAATTTGACCCTGGTCAGGCATCCAGCAGCGTGGTCAAACCTGGACAGCCATTGATCCAGTGGGACAGTTGGTGTTCATTTTGGACTTCAAAGAAGTGTATCGACATGGCTAGAAACAGCCACTACGGTTAAGGGTCAGACACACCAAAAAATCTGACAGAGAAATCTGTCGTCAGTTCACTTTTGTTGTTCACAGAGAACAGTTTTACCACTGTATTGCTTCGTTTAAACACTCCAGGCCACAACGTGGCAGTAGTGTGTTTCGCTTGTGGTTGCTGTAGCTAATGTAAGCTAACTAGCTAGCTACAATTTGAAGTAAGCCCTTGTCGATACTAACCAGATGGCCACAACTAGATAACTACCGTAGCTAGCAACATTATTTAATTAAATCACAATGGATTTGTTTTTGAATGAAGCAGCTACCTGTTAGCTGTCGAGAGTCAGAGGAGTAAGTTAGCTAGCTAGCTAGCAATGTTGTGCTAAATGGCATGCAAACTGTTTACCTCACATTAGCTAGCAAGCAAACTGGCACAGGCAGTATGCGATAATGGAGAGTGAATTACTAGCTAAATAGCTAGCTTGGTAAAGCATTTAGTGTTGTGTGCAATGTACTGCACGTACCACCCCATTCGTTTCATATGAAGTGTGTGTGACTGCCTTGCTCAGTTAGCAAGCTAACTAATGCGCAGGGGGACATTGAACTGAACCTAACAAAAACATCCTTCTTCAAGCACAAAACTCCTTAGCTAGATGCAAAATATGTAAAGACTTGCTCTAGAAAATAAATATGTCTTATGCAGCTTTATTGTTTCAGTTAAAACAATTCTGATGAAAAGGGAATTATACATTTTGTGGTCACTTCTATCATCTCCCCCACGTGACATCGACTCGGTACTGATACCCCGTGTATACAGTATAGCCAAGTTATAGTAACTCATTGTGTATTTATTCCTCATGTTATTATTTGTATATTATTTCTCTATGCATTGTTGGGAAGGGCCCATATGTAAGCATTTCACTGTTCGTTTACACCCATTGCTTACGAAGCATGTGACAAATAACATTTGATTTGAGTATTGGGCTTGTAAATTATGTAATTAATTAATAAGGTTTAGTTTAGTGTTTAGTTTAGTCTATTCCAAGGTTCCTCTCTTTTGTCTCTCATTCTGACTTCTGAGTACATGGAAGGAGAAGCCATCATAAAATCACATGATGTGTGCCCAGAGCAGTACTTATAAACACCTAGAAAGTCCCACAGTCCAGACAGATTATTCTGAGGGAGTGGAAATAGCAGCAGCACTGTTTTCAATGACAGGAGCTTCCAAAAACAGTGGTGGGAAAAACAAGCAAAGTCAAGGAGATACTACCATGGCACTAAACAATGGCCTTTCTCTCACTTCTCTGGCCTCCCATTCACACAAAGGTTGAAGTAAAGAAATGGATCAATGTCACAGGGGCCTTTGCCTTACAAGCTACTGTACACTATCAGTGGCCAGTTTATTAGGTACACCCTGTTCACGAAAATGTATCGCTCCTACAGACAGTGAGTCACGTGGCCGTGGCGTGCTATATAAAGCAGGCAGACAGGCATTGAGGCATTCAGTTACTGTTCGATTGAACATTAGAAGGGCAAAACGAGAGACCTAAGCGACTTTGAGCGTGGTATGATCGTTGGTGACAGATGTGCCGGATCCAGTATCTCAGAAACGGCCGCCCTCCTGTTTTTTTTTTTTTGCATTGTCTAGGTTTTACCGAGAATGGTGTGGAAACCCCCCCCCCCCCCCCCAAATAAATCCAGTCAGTGGCAGTCCTGTGGGTGAAAACAGTTTGTTGATAAGAGAGGTCGAAGGAGAATGTCAAGAATCGTGCACGAATTGTGCCAGTTTACAGAACGGCATCTCGGGAATGCACAACTCTTCGATCCTTGTCACGGATGTGCTATTGCAACCACACCTATCAGCTAAAAACAAGAAGAAGCGTCTCCAGTGGGCACACTATCACCAATACTGGATAATTGAGGAGTGGGAAAACATTGCCTGGTCCAACGAATCCTGGTTCCTGTTGCATCATGCTGATGGCAGAGTCAGGATTTGGCATAAACAGCAAACAGAGTCCATGGCCCCATCCTGCCTGGTGTCAACAGTACAGGCTAATGGTGGTGGTATAATGGTGTGGGGAATGTTTTCCTGGCACACCATGTGGAAGCCATGCCCCGAAGAAGTCAGGCTGTTCTAGAGACAAAGGGGGGCCTGACCTGGTACTCGGTGGGTGTACCTAATAAACTGACCACTAAGTGTATGAGTGCTTGGCACAGCCAACCACTGCCACCCTTTGGCAGCCATTTCAATCAGGAAGCCTAAAATAAAGTACAGCTCAGTGCAGAAACAGGCACATCCTCTCATTCACAGAACAACTCAGTAGAGTAAAGCCCCCCCCCCCCCCCACTGTGCAAGAGTCAAGATGCTCGGCCTGTCCTCTGAGGGCCTTACAATAACACATTAACCCTATAATGTCCTTCCAGTGTAGACAAAACAACAGCGTCACAGATGCCTTACTGAACCGTCTTGTTAGACAGCTCTCTCCACTCTAGTTTCCAGCAATAAATCTCAGCCTGCCCTGTCTGTATTACATAGTCAGAATTACAAGCTGATGCGCTAATGGACATGTTGTCAACAGTGTGAGGAATCCAGATGAGAGGAAAACAAAGGGACAGGGGACAGAGGGCGAGAGAATGAGAGAGACGTCGGAGAAGGGTGCTCTCCTTCCTTCTCGGTGAGAAAATCACGGTCTCTCCTCAGGGCAGGGCAGCATCTGAAGTATGTGTTATCTAGGACAGAAGAACAGACAGCCATGTTCTTCACAGCACGCCGCCTGGCCCAGACTGCCTTCAAGGGCACACTTCCAGGCTCCAACAGTCATTGCTCTAGCCTCTAGCCTGAAGGCCTGTCCAGGCCCCGAAGAGCTAAACAGGAAATCAAACTACAAGAGAAGTGTGCTGCCTCTCTCTCTCTCTCTCTCTCTTTCAATCTCATTCTCTCCCTCCCTCTATATCATTCTCTCTCTCCCCCTCCGCACCTCCCTACCTCCCTTTCTCTCTCAGAGTCCCCACAGAGATCCAGTCAGCAGATCCTGTCATACATCTCCCCGGTCAGAGCCGGCTAACTGATTAGAGAGGAAGTTGTGTGTAGAGGAGATATGAGCCATGGCTGCTTGTGATTTTCCATATCCTCCTACTGCCAATAGTCTTTTCCTCAGCTACTACACTGAGATGTCATTAGGCGTCCTGTTATGATTCTGCTAATAACACAAGAAAGTCAGATCAAAGCATTAAATATTGGCTATTAGGGGCAACTGACAAGAGGAGGGAAATGCCTGATGATGATACAAGGTTTTACACATTGAATAACTTTAAAACAGCAACTTTAATATTACTTTTAATATTATTGTGAATTTGAATTATTAAGGTGTTCGGCTATCCTTAGATAATCTCCTCTCTTTCTAAATCTGTTTCAAAGAAAGTGCTTCACCAATTCGGCAGTAGAGAACCTGGATGACAAGCTGCAACCATCATCGACTGAAGGTGAGGCTGGCAAAGTGCCCTTAGACATGAGCTATGAGTTATCACCACATGAGCCATTCAACAACGTCAAGGAGAGGTGAATCAATCCGGAATGAGCGCCTGTGTGTGTATTAGTGTATGTGAGTGTGAGTGTGAGTGTGAGTGTGAGTGTGTGTGTGTGTGTGTGTGTGTGTGTGTGTGGTGTGTGTGTGTCTGTGTCAGCATGTGATAACTAACTCAGCTGCTTCGGAACACACAGTCCTTGTCAGGTCACCCATGTAGAGACTGAAAGCCAAGGAGGGAGAACTGAAAGCTTCTGCATAAGCTTCAGTCCCACTGGTCAACTTCCTTTTTGAAATGTGAATTAGGAGATAATTGTGTGATAAACAGTGCTTCAGTGCTTCATGTACAAAGTGGAAGACAGTTTGGAGCCAGAGTATAGTGATGTGTATTGATTTTAAACTCAAGCCATTAGAGCAGACATTTAGGCCCATATATTACAATCCACTGTAGATCTGTGAGATATGGTATTGGTACTCTTTGTATATAGCTTCATTCTTGTGTGTGTTTTTTGTGTTAAAAAAAACATCTTATTTAACTCTGCATAGTTGTAAAAGAGCTTGTAAGTAAGCATTTCACTGTAAGGTCTACACACCTGTTGTATTCGGAGCATGTGACTAATACAATTTGATTCAATTTGAGAGGCTATAGGACTGAGTGCTAGATTCACTAACCTTCCAGCACATAGACTACAGTGCAGACTGGCAATAGGTGTAGGATCTTGTAAGGAGAGCAAAACATACTCCTGTCTACAATCATGGCAGAGTTTGGTTGCTATTTGTGTATCCATGGTGACTTATTACAATGCTATGTGGTATAATAGAGATGTTCACAGAAATCTATGGAGACTGACAGAGTACCTGACTATGTACAATGTTCCAGGCCTTGTTTGTGCAGGAATGACACCTGCAGAGCAAGGACGGTTTGACAGTGAATTGTATCTGTTCCACGGGTCCCTTAACTTATCACCAGTAGGGGTTTGTTTTGACAGACACAACGTTAGGTAGGAAAATACATATGGCAAGTGGTCACTGTTGTCCCTGACTAAAGAAAACATCATTGCTTCAGAGTCTTGTAGGAGCTGGGTAGACTTGATTTGCTATCCCCAGGTTCCCTTTTTCTTATGTAAGCAATTGTTCAGACCAGTGAAATGATAGTGACAGAAACACATTTTAAAACACTACATTTTAAACATGCATCTCATGCAATTCTGAATTTTGTTATTCATGAAAGCAAAAGAAACAGCACTGCTGATACCACACTGGTACTAGGGGCCAAATAACCAAAACTGAAAATAATTACAAGCATTTTATAATGAGTAAAAGAAGTAGCATCTTCAATATTGTTCTGCATTCACTCACTGCCTCTTCCAAACAAATAAAATAACAAAGATGATTAAATCATTTCCAGCAATTATTATTTGTTCCCAAGTGCCAGACAGACCATAAACAGAGGACGTAGAAAATGTATTTTCCACAGCTGTGATGGGAGTGTTTCCTTCCCAGCATCCTCAGATGTGTGAAGAGAAGGGCGTAATACATTAGCCTAGAGGGGAGGGACAGTGACTCACCATATGACCTCACACAGACAGAACTGACACTGTGAGCCAGCCAAGGCCAAAGAGGGAGGTGCCGTCAGGCTACCATGACAACTCATAAACACGCATTTGTCCACATTAGCAAATATGTACCTAAAAAGACACTGGCCTAATCAAATCCCACTCCTCTCACTGCATGTCCAAATAGACAATTATAGGTTATATTCTACAAACTGAAATGTTATCTGTGCACTCTTAGAAAAAAGGGCTCCAAAAGCGTTCTTCGGCTGTCCCCATAGCATAGGTGAACCCTTTTGAGTTCCATGTGGAACGCTCTGTGGAAAGGATTCTACATTGGAACCCAAAAGGGTTGTACCTGGAACAAAGAAAGGTTCTACCAAGGGTTCTCCTATGGGGACAGCCGAAGCACACTTCGAAGTTCTAGATAGCACCTATGTTCTAAGAGTCACCACTGTGACCCAAACTAAACGGGAAAACTACAGCTGATTTCCCTTACTTCCAGACTATCTACTCAATTTTCACTCTTCTCATTAACGAAATCTGCATTCACTTTCAACAATATCCTCTCAATTAACAGAATGTAATCAATAGAAAGAATTTCTATTCAACTAAAGAGAGCTTGGTTGTATCAAAACATTGTAATCACCTCACAATACATTACAATGCCACAGGGCTGACCACATTTAGTCGACTGGTCGATTGTTTGGTGGACAGGCTGTTGGTCGACCGAGATTTCTTTAGTCGAGCAGTCGCAAAAAAAATGTTTTTTCATGGTGCATAAGACACCTGTCTGATTCGCGCCTGTCTCAGTAGTCTAATCCTTTGTGGAGGCCACGGGATGGCACAGTCCATCACTGTAAGACATGTGATACTGAAATTGTGTATGGTTATATTATGTAAAAATAATGGTGCAACACGAATAAACCTAATATTATTTCATAACAAATGCGCTTTCTCCCGCGTTGGATACGGTCCCTGTCCGCGGTTCTGAAACATAATCTTCAGTTCACCGTAGAATTGGCACCTTCCCTATGTTGCTATGTGCATAATAGCAAAGTTAACCAGCATATTAGGATTGAGAAAAATGCGGCGGAGGCAGCAGCAGCAGAGACAGGGAAACAGCCATTGCCTTAGCATAATTGTCTAAGAAAATTGAGGAGAGAGGAAACCCCAAAATTAATCAGATCTATAATCAATAGCCTAACTGTTAAATGTGCCTAGCTTTATAAAACATGCATATATATCTTCAGAAATAAGACAGATCCTGCTTCTGTTGCCTGTTTGAGTGTTTGTTTAATAGCCTACTTATTGCGTGAGCACCAAGCCTCATGCAATGGCAAAATATCGGATAAAGCAATTTCACAGATTCGGCTGTTTTCGTTAGACTAGTCTCTCTGGTATTACTTAAAATTTATTTAGTGTTGTTACACTGTTTCAAACAGGCAGAAAAATAATATTGTAATCTAACAGCACCTGTTTGTCACACATAATATGCACGCAGCTCCCGCTCCAATTCCCTCCTTTTTCTTGATCTCCTTTTTCTTGTTATTATTACAATTATTAGTATTATGATCATCATTATACTAATAAGTAATGTCGTTATCATTAGTAGGCTTTGTATAGTAGCCTTGTATAACCACCATCGTCCTGTTTAGTCTTAACACTGTAACATATTTAGGCCTATATTTGAATATTTAGGCTAATGTTTCAATCATTAATTTGTTCATGCCATCACAACGCATTCGAGACATTCATGCTATGAAATCTAATCAAGCATTTTAGTTTTCAAATTAAAAAACAAAGGGAGTGTAACGGCTTTCCTCCTCCTCTTCATCCGAAGAGGAGGAGCAGGGATTTGACCAAAACGCAGCGTTGTTATATGACATGATTTATTTAAACAAGACGAAAAAACACGAAACGAAAACACTTGAATAATTAACAAAATAACAAAACGGAGTAGACAGACCTGGACATGGAACTTACATAAATACACGAAGAACTCACGAACAGGAACAGACTACATAAACCGAGACAGTCCCGTGTGGCGCGACAAACACTGACACAGGAGACAACCACCCACAAACAAACAGTGTGAAAACACCTACCTTAATATGACTCTCAATCAGAGGAAATGAAAACCACCTGCCTCTAATTGAGAGCCATATCAGGTCACCCTTATATTAACATAGAAACACATAATATAGACTACCCACCCAAACTCACGCCCTGACCGTCAAACACATACAAAATAACAGAAAACCGGTCAGGAACGTGACAGGGAGCTTTGAATAATTAGCCTAAACAATAAATAAACCGCAATTCACGAACACATGCAACTGTTTAGTCTGCTGTAATAAAGGCTTTATATATTTTTTCTCTCGTTAGAACAGACTCTCTGGTACACTTTTTTTATTTACTGTTGTCTACACTGTTCCAAATGGTCATAAAAAGTTATGATATTGTAATCTTTTTATTTATTTTTATTTCACTTTTATTTAACCAGGTAGGCCAGTTGAGAACAAGTTCTCATTTACAACTGCGACCTGGCCAAGATAAGGCAAAGCAGTGCGACAAAAACAACAACACAGAGTTACACATAAACAAACGTACAGTCAATAACACAATACAAAAATCTATCTACAGTGTGTGCAAACGTAGAAGAGTAGGGAGGTAAGGCAATAAATAGGCCATAGAGGCAAAATAATTACAATTTAGCATTAACACTGGAGTGATAGATGTGCAGATGATGATGTGCAAGTAAAGATACTGGGGTGCAAAAGAGCAAGAGGATAAGTAACAATACGGGGATGAGGTAGTTGGGTGTGCTATTTACAGATTGGCTGTGTACAGGTACAGTGATTGGTAAGCTGCTCTGACAGCTGATGCATAAAGTTAGAGGGAGATATAAGACTCCAGCTTCAGTGATTTTTGCGATTCGTTCCTGTCATTGGCAGCAGAGAATTGGAAGGAAAGGCGGCCAAAGTAAGTGTTGGCTTTGGGGGTGACCAGTGAAATATACCTGCTGGAGCGCGTGCACGGGTGGGTGTTGCTATGGTGACCAGTGAGCTGAGATAAGGCGGGGCTTTACCTAGAATAGACTTATAGATGACTTGGAGCCAGTGGGTTTGGTGACGAATATGTAGTGAGGGCCAGCCAACGAGAGCATACAGGTCGCAGTGGTGGGTAGTATATGGGGCTTTGGTGACAAAACGGAGGGCACTGTGATAGACTACATCCAATTTGCTGAGTAGACTGTTGGAGGCTATTTTGTAAATGACATTGCCGAAGTCAAGGATCGGTAGGATAGCCAGTTTTATGAGGGTATATTTGGCAGCATGAGTGAAGGAGGCTTTGTTGCGTAATAGGAAGCCGATTGTAGATTTAATTTTGTATTGGAGATGCTTTATATGAGTCTGGAAGGAGAGTTTACAGTCTAACCAGACACCTAGGTATTTGTAGTTGTCCACATATTCTAGGTCAGGACCGTCCAGAGTAGTGATGCTAGTCGGGCGGGAGGGTGCGGTCAGCAATCGGTTGAAGAGCATGCACTTAGTTTTACTTGCATTTAAAAGCAGTTGGAGGCCTCGGAAGGAGTGTTGTATGGCATTGAAGCTCGTTTGAAGGTTTGTTAGCACAGTGTCCAAAGAAGGACCGGATGTATACTGAATGGTGTCGTCTGAGTAGAGGTGGATCAGAGACTCACCAGCAGAAAGAGCGACATCATTGATATATAGAGAAAAGAGTCGGCCCGAGAATTGAACCCTGTGGCACCCCCAGAGACTGTCAGAGGTCCGGACAACAGGCCCTCCGATTTGGCACACTGAACTCTATCAGAGAAGTAGTTGGTGAACCAGGCGAAGCAGTCATTTGAGAAGCCAAGGCTATTGAGTCTGCAGATAAGAATACGTTGATTGACAGAGTCGAAAGCCTTGGCCAGGTCGATGAAGACGGCTGCACAGTACTGTTTATCATCGATGGCGGTTATGATATCGTTTAGGACCTTGAGCGTGGCTGAGGTGCACCCATGACCAGCTCGGAAACCAGTGGAGTGGAGAAGGTGGAGAAGGTATGTTGAGATTCGAAATGGTCGGTGATCTGTTTGTTAACTTGGCTTTCGAAGATTTTAGAAAGGCAGGGCAGGATGGATATAGGTCTATTTGGGGCTAGAGTGTCTCCACCTTTGAAGAGGGGGATGACCGCGGCAGCTTTCCAATCTTTGGGGATCTCAGACGATACGAAAGAGAGGCTAGTAATAGGGGTTGCAACAATTCCGGCAGATAATTTTAGAAAGAGAGGGTCCAGATTGTCTAGCCCAGCTGATTTGTAGCAACTATTTGGCACACATAATGGACATAACACTCATGCAATGCTTGCTCCTATACCCTATTTTTTTCTTGCTTTCCAGTAGTTTACACAACTAGGTCAAAGGTCTTCTATAGATCTGACTCCCCCTTTCTCTCCTGAGCAACCAGTAAACATTAGCCCATTTTGAGTTTCTTTTTCACATTCTCAGCAACCAATTTGCTGTCACGTGTTATTGTGTTCGGAGTTTGTTATATTTATTGATGTGATTATGATAGGCTTTAGGTGCTATTGGTCACATGCATGTGATGCTTACATGTTTCACATAAAGAGAGCAAGGGTTGAGTGAATAGGGAATGTTTTTTGTAAACAAATTAGGGATTCCAGTAACTGAACTTTTTTAGCCAGAATCAAGTAATAAACTAAATGGCTGAAATGATTGCAGCTTGCAGCACGGACAGCGCAATAAACACAGCTGTGCTGTGGTGCCTTTTCGCTGCTGTAGGGAGGTGAGCGAGACAACGTGCGTCACACACACAAGCACTCGCTGTCATTTTTTTAAACACAGTGTGACCATAGGGCACTTTCTTTGGTGATTTGTGTTTCTTAATTACTTAATCAAGCAGTGTGCTTAACTTCTTTGGGACAGGGGGGCAGTATTGAGTAGCTTGGATAAAAAGGTGCCCAGAGTAAACTGCCTGCTACTCAGGCCTAAAAGCTAGAATATGCATATAATTAGTAGATTTGGATAGAACACACTCTGAAGTTTCTAAAACTGTTTGAATGATGTCTGGGAACTCATATGGCAGGCAAAAACCTGAGAAAAAATCCAACCAGGAAGTGGGAAATCTGAGGTTTGTAGTTTTTCAAGTAATTGCCTATGAGCTCAGTCTCGCAGGCTCCCGTGAGAGTTAGCTGCGTTCCATTGCATTTCTACAGACAAAGGAATTCTCCGGTTGAAACATTATTAACCTGTTGGGGATGGGGGCGCTGTTTAGACTATTTATGCTAATTGGGTAATTTTTGAAACGGCTTCCCACAAAATCCTTGATCGTACAATATGCATATTATTATTATTATTGGATAGAAAACAGTCTATAGTTTCTATAGGAGTTGAAATTTTGTCTCTAAGTGGAACAGAGCCCATTCTACAGCAATTTCCCTGACATGGATTCAGATTTCAGAAATGTTGGCCACTGTTCTGAAGTCAGTTAAAAGGGCACTGATATTGCTATGACTATACGGACACTTCTTACGTCTTCCCCTGGATGCCTTTACGTGATGACGATTCCAATGGGGTCGATTGCGCGTTCACAGGCCCTATAAATCAAAAAACCCTGTAGCTAGCAAGTCTTTTCTTGGTGCGTCACGCGCGTGGAGGACACCGACCCTCTCCTGTTCCAAGCGTTAGTTTAGCCTGTTATATTTCTCCGGTCATCTTTTCACTCGTTATAGGAGTTAAAAACATCATAAGGTAGTTAATTTAAAGCGTTTTATAGCAATTTATATCCGTTTAGTGCGATTTTGGGACATTTATTTTTGAAACGATGTGAATAGTTGGGCACGCTTTTCAGTTCATCCCGAACGCAGTTGGCATTTCCACATGGCAAGAGGACAGCTTTCCATCAAAAGACGTTTACTCCCAAGAAAGGATCCTTTGCCCAAGATACTGATGGAAGAACAGCTCAAGGTAGGACATTTTTATTATGATAAATCGTGTTTCTGTCGAAACATTTTAGTGGCTTAGGACGCCATGTTTTTTGACGTAGCTTCGCTTGGCGCAAACTGTATTGAAAAGTAAGGATAAATTAAAAAATGTAATTCCGCAATTGTATTAAGAATTAAATTGTCTATCAATCCCTGTCCACCCTATATTTTTTAGTCACGTTTATGAGTATTTATGTATAAGAGTAGATCACTGTCTAAGTGGCGCAAGGACATTTTCTGACCAGCTTGTCTACATTTCACATTGTCTAACCATGATTTTGGTGGCTAAATATAAACATTTGCGATCAAACTCTATATGGATTGTGTAATATGATGTTACAGGAGTGTCATCGGAAGAATTCTGAGAAGGTTAGTGAAAAAATTAATATCTTTTGGCGATGTTGACTTTTATCGCTCACTTTGGCTAGAATCAATGCTGGGCTGCTATGTGCTATGTGCTATGCTAATATAACGATTTATTGTGTTTTCGCTGTAAGACACTTAGAAAATCTGAAATATTGTCTGTATTCACAGGATCTGTGTCTTTCGATTCGTGTATGCTGTGTATTTTTACGAAATGTTTGATGATTAGTAAGTAGGTAAACACGTTGCTCTAAGTAGTTTTTCTATTCCATTTGTGACGGTGGGTGCAATTGTAACCTATGCCATCTACCTGAAATATGCACTTTTTTCTAACAAAACCTATCCCATACCATAAATATGTTATCAGACTGTCATCTGATGAGTTTTTTTGTTGGTTAGGGGCTATAAATATCTTAGTTTAGCCGAATTGGTGATGGCTACTGGTGTTGGTGGACAAATAAAAGATGGTGGATTATGCTAATGTGTTTTTAGGTAATAGATGTACATCTTTACATATTGTGTCTTCCCTGTAAAACATTTTAAAAATCGGACATGTTGACTGGATTCACAAGATCTGTGTCTTTCATTAGCTGTATTGGACTTTAATGTGTGAAAGTTAAATATTTTAAAAATATATTTTTTTTGAATTTCGCGGCACTGGTTTTTCAGTGGGGGGGGGGGGGTGTGCCGCTAGCGCCACGCTGATCCTAGACAGGTTAAAGTATCTGTATGGCTTGTTTTTGTGTCTGAGCGCCGTACTCAGATTATTGCATGGTGTGCTTTTTCCATAAAGCTTTTTTGAAATCTGACACAGCGGTTGCATTAAGGAGAAGTATATCTATAATTCCATGCATAACACTTGTAGCAATGTTTATTATGAGTATTTATGTAAATTGATGTGGCTCTCTGCAAAATCACCGGATGTTTTGGAAGCAAAACATTACTGAACATAACGCGCCAATGTAAACTGAGATTTTTGGATATAAATATGAACTTTATCGAACAAAACATACATGTATTGTGTAACATGAAGTCCTATGAGTGTCATCTGATGAAGATCATCAAAGGTTAGTGATTCATTTTATCTCTATTTCTGCTTTTTGTGACTCCTCTCTTTGTCTGGAAAAATGGCTGTGTTTTTCTGTGACTAGGTGCTGACATAACATAATCGTTTGGTGGGCTTTCGTCGTAAAGCCTTTTTGAAATCGGTCACTGTGGCTGGATTTACAACAAGTTTATCTTTAAAATGGTGTAAAATACTTGTATGTTTGAGGAATTTTAATTATGGGATTTCTGTTGTTTTGAATTTGGCGCCCTGCAATTTCACTGGCTGTTGGCGAGGTGGGACGCTACCGTCCCGAATATCCCAGAGAGGTTAAAGCATCAGACAAGCTCAGTGCATATGTAGTTGATTTTATTCAAACACTTAGCGTGTGTCTGTCTATATATGGAGAAAAAAATCAGTTTAAACATTTCAACTAATCGATAGGTCGAAAGAAAAGGACGACTCTCGGTCGACCAAGATTTTTTGTAGTCGGGGACAGCCATACAATGCCACAACTCTTCTATCATTGATAGAACCAAAACCATAATTGCTTTACTCATCTTTCTTCTTGGAAGCTATTGATGTCTAAATCAGTATACTGTAAGATATCCTAACTAAGAGCTCAGAGTCTGACTCATTCCTCCCACACTAGATTTAGTTGTTGTAATAGGTTCCTCCAGATCAATACAGGGCTGGAAAGTAGGCCTAATGGAACAGGGTTGTGCACTGACTCAAATGTCAGAGGATTCACTGATAAACGTAATATTGCTGCCTTGTTGTCTGCACTAGTTTGTCTTTGATGATTTTGTTTGTTCCTCTTTGCATATACTGTACAAAGCAAACATCAGCCAAATATTGAACAACTTTCACATTATAGACCTACTGTATTTATAAGATAAACAGAGGAACGTGATCCGGACAAAGTGTTCTGTTCTATCATTGTGTACTAACCAAGGTAGCTTCAATGGCTTGGTAATGCAGACTTGAAAGTCCTCTCTCTGCCCAAACCTAATATGTTTGGGCAGAGAGAGAATTACCAAGCCACCTTGGTTAGAAGGCCTATAATGTGAAAGTTGTTCACTATTTGGTACAACAATGATGGTGTCAAGCCCAAGCATGTTTTAAAAAGAATAAACAAAACATTTTATAGAAAACTACCATCCATTAGCCTACTGAATACTAGTGTCACTGACTGTACACACGAGGAAAGACATGTTAACAGACTCAAAGAGGCGGATCTGTTAGCCTAGATTTTACTGCAGACCATGGGGCACCAAGCTGACACATTATTGGTGGGAACCAATCCAGGAATTTGATGGACTGAAATAGCTTTTACCACTCAAGACTTTCAACTGGAGCAGTTCTGAAATGACCCTTGAATAACAGCTAACGTACATTCAACATTAATCCAAATGCTTTTCATTGCACAACGTGGGGTAATACTTACAGTACCTTTACATTTTACTATATTTACTGACAACTGAATGCACCATACATTATACATAAATGATAACAGAACACTGCCTGCCCAATCAACTGACCAGTGTTCGATTTAGAACAGGATGCATCCGGTTATGTCTGACCCGCTGAGGGTGGCTCACTTGTGACTAAGCACTAAAATAGCAAATAGTCCTGTCAAGCAATTACATTACCTACAAAGGAACAGGTCCTAGAGCGATAATGGCATACTTCAGGAGGCTAAAGAGTATCTAGCACCAACACATTATCTTAGCCTTATTGGTGCTATTAAACAATCTCTAATGCCTTTTCAATTCTTTTAAAACCACATGAAGCACCCCTAAACTGATGTCATGACATCATTTCAACAGTCCTATGAAAATGACATTTGGAGAGTTGGGTTAAGAGAGGTTTTCAACAGCCAGACACACTCAACCTAATCTGTCAGAGTTAGCCTAGCCGTGCCTCGTCTACAGTACGCACGCACTGTTTTCATTTGTCTCAGCGCCACAGTCACATGGTTGGGGAGCGAGTGAGCGAAGTGGAGGGTTGGGACGTCCTCGCGGGTCTGACATGATTAGGAATGTTATGGCCTAGTGCTGAGTATGCACCCGGCTTGGGTTTCCTCTGGGACTGCCAATGTTAACCACGGAGCCTATTCCAGCCTCCAGCACACTTCAGTAGTCCCACATCTCACACCATCACAGTACGGCCCAGACAAAGGATCCTAACCACAATCACATCGGGAGCATGGCGCACAGACAAGTCTCTGACTAGGATTTAGATGCGGCCTCTCTTCTGTCTGGACACAATGTGTCTTTTGTACAGTAACAGACATTCTCCATAGAGGGAGCCTGCTCTGCTGTATGTGTGGGATTGGCCTGGACATTTGAATGTGATGAGTGGGCTGTCAGACTCGGAGGAGAGTGGGAGGTTAGGCCCGGCACAGGGGACCAGGAACAAAGACAGTGACTGTGCAGAAAACAGCTGTGTTTTAACTCCTCATTGACTTTATTCAGTCAGTCAGTATTTGTACCAGTGGATGAGCTACCTATAAAGACAGTGGTTTGAAATCCTGCAGCACACTTGCATGAAAACATTATTAAGGGCATTCATCTGAGAACCATAAGGGAATGGTGATCTGCAATAGCCAGACCACACCCTAGAACGAAAAGGAGAAAACAAAGGCCCAACATCAGACAGAGAAGAAGTGTGGTATTGAGATTCAAATGTCATTATCCGAATGTCATTCAGGCTGGGAAGGAATATGTGCTCTGAGAGCAGTCAGGCATAAAAACGGAATTTGCTATCATATTGTAACAACCCTAGCCCTAGCCAAATGTGATATCCCTATTGGAGGAGACTGTATAGTGGGCTTACATAGGCTAAGGTTGTAACAATATCACAATCCCACTGAATAACACAGATAAAACATCAGGGATGAGGCTGTAAATACCAAAGGCAGATGCAGATCTGTTGGCAAATGAAAGAAACATTGGAAACTTGCCATCACATGGCTCAAGCTCATAGACATGGCTCAAGCTGATAATAAGGGCAGGGGTTAGAAATAGCATGGACATATTGCATGGGTTCTAAAGAGGGTGAGGAGAACTGTAAAATGCATATTGAGAATAAAGATATGCATGTTCGTGTGTGATGAAAAAATAAACACAGAGGTGCTGAGGAATGTCACCACTACCAATTTCTAAGACTGTAAAGATACCAAGCTTTTTTCTTTGACAGTATCCTGCACTTTTGTAAACTATGAGATAGTAAAGATAAAACAGTGGCATTATCAGTTTCTACTTAGATAGATAGAGCCGGTATCATGCATTTTAACAAGGTATTGATAATGGTTGTCCATAGTCACGTACAGCGGTAAGAAAAAGTATGTGAACCCTTTGGAATTACCTGGATTTCTGCATAAATTGGTCATCAAATTTGATCTGATCTTCATCTAAGTCACAACAATAGACAAACATAGTGTGCTTAAACTAATAACATACAAATTATTGTATTTGTCTTGTCTATATTGAATACATCATTTAAACATTCACAGTGTAGGTTGGAAAAAGTATGTGAACCCCTAGGCTAATGACTTCTCCAAAAGCTAATTGGAGTCAGGAGTCAGCTAACCTGGAGTCCAATCAATGAGACAAGATTGGCGATGTTGGTTAGAGCTGCCTTGCCCTATAAAAAACACTCACAAAATTTGAGTTTGCTATTCACAAGATGCATCGCCTGATGTGAACCATGCCTCGAAGAAAAGAAATCACAGAAGACCTAAGATTAAGAATTGTTGACTTGCATAAAGCTGGAAAAGGTTACAAAAGTATCTCTAAAAGCCTTGATGTTCATCAGTCCACAGTAAGACAAATTGTCTATAAACGGAGAAAGTTCAGCACTGTCGCTACTCTCCCTATGAGTGGCTGTCCTGCAAAGATGACTGCAAGAGCACAGTGCAGAATGCTCAATGAGGTTAAGAAGAATCCTAGAGTGTCAGCTAAAAACTTACAGAAATCTCTGGAACATGCTAACATCTCTGTTGACGAGTCTACGATACGTAAAACACTAAACAAGAAAGGTGTTCATGGGAGGACGCCATGGAAGAAGCCACTGCTGTCCAAAACAAACATTGCTGCACGTCTGAAGTTTGCAAAAGTGCACCTGGATGTTCCACAGCGCTACTGGCAAAATATTCTGTGGACAGATGAAACTACAGTTGAGTTGTTTGGAAGGAACACAACACTATGTGTGGAGAAAAAAAAGGAACAGCACACCAACATCAAAACCTCATCCCAACTGTAAAGTATGGTGGAGGGAGCATCATTGTTTGGGGCTGCTTTGCTGCCTCGGGGCCTGGACAACTTGCTATCCAGGCCCAAGTTTATCAAGATATTTTGCAGGAGAATGTTAGGCTATCTGTCCGCCAATTGAAGCTCAACAGAAGTTGGGTGATGCAACAGGACAACGACCCAAAACACAGAAGTAAATCAACAACAGAATGGCTTCAACAGAAGAAAATGTGCTTTCTGGAGTGGCACAGTCAGAATCCTGGCCTCACTCCGATTGAGATGCTGTGGCATGACCTCAAGAGAGCAGTTCACACCAGACATCCCAAGAATATTTCTGAACTGAAACAGTTTTGTAAAGAGGGATGGTCCAAAATTCCTCCTGACCGTTGCATAGGTCTGATCAGCAAATACAGAAAATGTTTGGTTGAGGTTATTGCTGCCAAAGGAGGGTCAACCAGTTATTAAATCCAAGGTTTCACATACTTTTCCCACCCTGCACTGTGAATGTTCACACGGTGGATTCAATAAAGACATGAAAATGTATAATTGTTTGTGTGTTATTAGTTTAAGCAGACTGTGTTTGTCTATTATTGTGACCTAGATGAAGATCAGATCAAATTTTATGACCAATTTATGCAGAAATCCAGGTATTTTCAAAGGGTTCACATACTTTTTCTTGCCACTGTATGTCACGGGTGACACTTTCTGTCCCATAAACAGCTCTCGCCACGCTAAATTGCAGATATCTTACAAAAAACAATGGTCGTTGTAAAAAAAAAAAAGAGGTGCATTGTTTAAAGTACATAGGTTAAGCAAATTGGCTTGTCCCAGAAGTGATGTGTATACCTATTTTATTACAAATATAATGTCTCTCTTAATTTTATGTCCTTGGTGTTTCTGCCTTGAACATGACTCATTACAAAGATCAGCACGGAACCTAAGCAGGGCTCTAAAGTGCAACAAAATATGTTGCTGTGCGACCATGAGTTTTATTTTGGGAGCACTGTACGACTATGAAAAGAACCTCCCAGATAATAATTGTTGTAATGATAAGGCTTCGCTGTACTGTTGTTTCCGAGTGCCCTAGAGCAACAAGTGATAACGGCTTTTAGCCAAACCAGGTCAAAAGATCTGACCTGGCACAACATTTTTATCTTCCTGTATTACATTTATTCATAAACCATGTCATGGGCCGTTTTAAAACTACACTTTGTTCAGTCCTTTTATCTCATTGGCTAGCTAGCTAACACCCTGGTAACTTTACCACTCTATCCAAATATTTGGGGGCACAGAAAGAAAGGAAAAGGGATAGCTTCTTCAGGAGATCGATGATGATAGCAATGAATGAAAGATCTCTTGCATGTCATCATCACAAACCTGACGTATTTATTAAAGAGACA
Organism: Salvelinus fontinalis; assembly: GCF_029448725.1. Classification (NCBI taxonomy): domain Eukaryota; kingdom Metazoa; phylum Chordata; class Actinopteri; order Salmoniformes; family Salmonidae; genus Salvelinus; species Salvelinus fontinalis. The sequence continues at coordinate 65,544,074 of NC_074665.1, read as the reverse complement.
GTGTACAATTTTCAATGTAATGCATCTTAGGTGGAAAATAGTGTTTTTACATCATGTAGAAACATAATAGTCACTGCAGGAGTGGTAGGGTAGTCCAAAATATCTGTGGATTCATCTGGCCTATTACCTACATTTCTATAGGCGTTAGATTTGTAAACAAACTCAAACCACCCCTCCCCTGATAATTCTTGCATTAGATTGCATAGTTAATTTTTTATTTGCAAATCCTTGAAATTATGAATGCCCTCTGTATAAAAGTTGTAATTACATAGCAATAATGCATATAGTTTGAAGAAATATTGTACAGTACGTGCACCTTTTACTTGGCAGTATGAAAAGCCAGCAAAGTGCAGACTTTAGAGTAGCACGATAAGATATTGCAGTCTAGTGTACTTGTTATGCCTCTGCATCTCTGTGTCATGAGGAACAGAAAGACATTTACACAGGTGTTCTATAAATGGGAGGGGTCTTCAGGCTCTCCACACAGGATACCATATACTGTAGCCTACATGAATGTGTTGGGGTAGGGGACTATATTCATCTTGAAGCTTTAATTTAGCTTCATTGATTGCTGATATATTACGATCCAGGATCAATCTGACAATGCTGCCACATCCCAAACTACTGTAACAGTTTTTTTTATATATTCAGAGTCAAAGACATCTGAAGTTGAACAGATGAACATATTATATAATGCAGAGTTGAGGCCCACATTCTGGGAATATTTGAAGACCTACTGGAATCTCTGTGTCCTGACCTTGTGAGGCTTTTCTTGAGGGTAGGAAAAGCTAGGGTGAAGATGAGGTGCCATCTTTACAGATTTCTTGTTAAGAATAGAAATCACTTTGTTTATAAGACCTTGTTATACAGTACAGTTCCTGTGCTAATAAAATTGCATCATACTACACCATGATGCGCTTTCAGAAACCTGTCTCCAAGACAGTATCTATAATAGAGAGCACATGAGGCTATTGCTGAGTCACTGAAAGACTTTACGGCACTTCCTGCGCAGCTACTGTACATGGTGTCAGAGAGAAAACCTGTGAGGGGAGGCGAGACAAGAAGACAAGGTTCTCCTCCTGTGGTTGTGATGCTACATATTTGTGTTGCTAACTTGCTACATAGCCACGTCAATCAGCCGGTAAACCAAGTGCAAAGTAGGCCTACTCCACTAGATATCTGTGCTGGTAGCATTTTAATCAATTTGCCTTAGCAGTTTGTTACTGTAATTGATAGCTAACTGCAGGCGCATAAAACAACACTACACTAATGCCATTCGTCAATATACTAACTCAACTAACAAATTTTTCTTTGAAGGTATCTTTTTCATTGTAATGCGATTTGCTATGTGATTTCATCCAACATTTCAAAAAGTAAGACCAGTAAATGAGTAAAGACATCTCTGTGCATGATGTACCTAAACTGAAAAAGTGCATTCCTGTCCACACACACATTCAATCACTACAAGCCCCCAGTCCAAACTCTAACACAGCCATTCAATGGACACTGCCTTGATGTTTTGCCACAACATCTTTGAATTGAATGAAAGAACCCATTGACATGTTAGGAGAGACAGTCGATCCACAACAGAAAAAAAATTAGGCCCACTCCCAATAAATCTTCAGTATTCTTAACTACGGTAGGCGATCAACTGTTTGAAAAGACCACAAAGGCTCCCAAAATTCATCCCCACCTCCCATCTAGAGGCTTTACTAGAACACTGTGCTCCCATACATCCACTCACTGTCCTATGCAACAGCCATTGTATATATCCAAGAAACCGTGGGTTGAACTCTAAACTGTGCTCAAATGTACAGATCTTTTGTTGGGGGCCGTATTTGATTCCAGGTGAAAACTATGGAATTACTACATTTTAAAAGAAACAAGGTCTAATCCTTACATCTTTGATAAAACAGCGGTGGATTAGTGGAGTACCGATCCAAAGAAACCTGTTTCTAGTGTGTTATTAAATCAAATTACTGAGGTATGTGGACGGACATTCTTACAAGGCTCGAATAGTAAATAATGAGAGGTGCCTATTAGACTGCACATCTGAGGTGCATAACCAACGTGCAAGCATCCAAATGATTTCCTTTCAAACACATTAATATAATCATTGTTTAAGGTTAGTGAGTAATTGAGTTTCCCATTAAGGGTTGCTATGGACAGCTGACTTTCCAATGGCAGGTCACAGTGCCACTGCGCCAAAGGCCGTAACACCGGCCTCATTAAAACCAAAGCATGTATCCCTCCACACAGAGGCTGTCACCAAAGCATGTATCCCTCCACACAGAGGCTGTCACCAAAGCATGTATCCCTCCACACAGAGGCTGTCACCAAAGCATGCTCAGCATGTGATAGCTAAGGGAATTGAGCAATCCAATGTACAGTATCTGATATCACTAGCAATGTCAACATCCGCACAGCAGATGGATGACACCGCACTTCCAATATTTAGGTGAGATGCATATAACAGGCATACTGTAACAGGTGCATTGTGAAAATCGAACTGTGCATTGATGTGTAGCCTAACTGTCTGCACAATGGACAAGCAGTCACAGTATCTGCAATAAGCTATGGTTATTTTTCTCCATGGTTTTGGTCAGGAACAGTAATATCCATTTCCAACGAGCTGCCAATCAACTTCAGGAATGTTTCAGCCACTCTATATTAAATAATTTGCTGACTTTGTCCATTACACAGCTACAGTACATGCAGACAAGTATTGCATGAATTTCAGCAACCAACATAGAAAAATATTTAACTTTAATGTTTGATTGTTTGCCAAAAGCTAAACAATGAATGACAAGGGGACCAAGTGCACCCTAAGAAGATCTACATCTTTAGCATGCTACGCAGGTTTGACCACACCTGGTGTTTCTATTCATACTAATGACAGGGACAGATGAAGGTGTCACATGCAGGATGTGAACTTGTGAAAATACATCCTCCCAACTTGACTGTTCCATTGTATAATTTCTACTTTAACTTCATATTTCCATATTTTACTATTAGTCGGGAGAGGAAGCATATAAGCCACACCTTAGTATAAACCATCCTAATGATCAATACTTTTCTTTGACGGGGAAAACTACTTCAATGCTGGGACAAAGTTTATTTTCCTATGGACAAGGATATGAATGAGGACATGTTGCTAGTTTGTTTTACTTACTCAATGTTTGTTTTGTTTTGATTGAATAAGATTGAATAAGATATACCTATAGTGCCATCACAAAGTATTCATACCCCTTGATTCCATATTTTGTTGTGTTACAGCCTTAATTTAAAATTGATTAAATTGATTTTCTCACATATCTCACACAATACCCAATAAAGTGAAAACATGTTTTTAGAAATGTTTACAAATGTACTGAAAATGAAATGCAGAAATATATAATTTACATAAGTATTCACACTCCTGAGTCAATACATTGTACTAACTCTGTAATTGTTTTAAAGTCACCATTGGCCTCATGGTGAAATCCCTGAGCGGTTTCCTTCATCCCCTGCAACTCAATCAATCAATCAAGTTTATTTTATATAGCCCTTCGTACATCAGCTATAATCTCGAAGTGCTGTACAGAAACCCAGCCTAAAACCCCAAACAGCTAGTAATGCAGGTGTAGAAGCACGCATGCAACTGAGTTAGGAAGGACGCCTGTATCTTTCAACCACAAAAACCTTCCTCGTGTTTGTGGTTGAATCAGTGTTTGAAATGTACTGCTCGACTGAGGGACCTTACAGATAAGTGTATGTGTGGGGTACAGAGATGAGGCACTCATTCAAAAATCATGTTAAACACTTTTATTGCACACAGAGTGAGTCCATGCAACTTATTATGTGACATGTTAGCCACATTTTTACTCCTGAACTTATTTAGGCTTGCCATAACAAAGGAGTTGAATAGTTATTGACTCAAGACATTTAAGGTTTTCATATTTGATTAAAAAAATGAAAAACATAATTCCACCAGTGACTAAAAATCTCTATTTATTCCATTTATAAGTTCAGGCAGTAACACAACTAAACCTGGAAAAAGTCAAGGGGTGTGAATACTTTCTGAAGGGACTGTAAATACGTGTTTAATTGATGCACAACACCAATCTCACACAAAGAGAAGCTTTGGGGAGACATGAGTCTATCTGTGCTTTATAGATGTACAACAGACAAAGGCTGTATATTTGAGGTGTTGTACTTTTCAGAAGGGGGGGGGGGGGGTCACGAACCCCGCCAACATTAGAGACAGGTCAATTTACACCTCAATAATATACCATGGTGAATTTTATTGATAGGAAATTATTTTCCCACTGTAAAGCATTCCGTTTCATTACACAACACAGTGCTACTCAATTCTCATTTTATTATTGGATCCCCCCACCACCAATTATGCTTTTGGTTTAGCCCATTCCTTAGACACTGTGGTTTGTGAGAGGGGAAAACCATACCATACCATGGTAAATTCATAAGCACGAATAAGAATGAAAGAAAACTATTTTCGATTGCGAAGTGATGAAAAGTGTGTGAGCGCTATTTCTCAAAACTAGTGATAATTGGTAACGGTTACATATATATAACATTGGTAGTATTATAAACCTTAACATATCTAGTTTCTAGTAGGCTACAGCATTAGAGAAGGGCTGTTTCTATGATCCTCGGGCAGTAGGCTCAAGCAAGCCTGTTTCTCTCCCCAATCAGAGGCAGCCTGCCTGTCTCCCAATCTCTAAATCATGTTTATGAACCAATTTTCTTTTTTCTTTCAATTTGACAATGTACAATAGAAACAGGGCCACCCTAGTCTTCATTGATAGGGCTCCCGAATGGCGCAGAGGTCTAAGGCACTGCATGTCAGTGCAAGAGGCATCACTAGAGTTCCTGGTTCGAATCCAGGCTGTATCACATCTGGCCGTGATTGGGAGTTCCATAGGGCTGCGAACAATTGGCCCAGTGTTGTCTGGGTTTGGCCGGGGTATGCCGTCATTGTAAATAAGAATTTGTTCTTAACTGGATGTTCCCCCATGATGAAAGGGCACTGATCTAGCTAATGATAAGCAGAAATATGCACAAATAAATATTGGCAAGCTCATGACTCAGCCTATTTATTTATAGCCACTATGCTGTATCAGTTGAGCTACAGGTGATAATATTTACTGCTACATAACAAACCAGCCTGATAATATAGACCAATATGTTGTTAGGCTCATTTCTGGAGGGGAAAATTATATTTTAGATGGGGTCAGCATTTTTTTTCTCCATTAATTTTGTAGTACAAAAGTCATCAGAACTGACAATAAAAAATGACATGCTAAGCGTGGTGAAGGGTACACATATAAGCATAATGGGTTATGACATTTAAATTGAATTAAAGCAGGGGTGACTTCTGAACTGCTTATTACCAAAACATTCATTACACTCTAAGAAAAAAGGTGCTATCTAGAACTTTTAAAGGTTCTTCGGCTGTCCCCATAAGAAAACTCTTTGAAGAACCCTTTTGGGTTGCTGGTAAAATCCTTTTGGATTCCATGTAGGACCCTTTATACATGGAACCTAAAAGGGTTATACCTGGAACCAAAAAGGGTCCTCCTATGGGGACAGCCGAAGAACCCTTTTGGAACCCTTTTTGCTAATAGTGTATGATTCAGTATTGAACTTCCTCCTTAGTCCCATTATAACGTTGTAATGAGTCCTCAAATAAGGTGATTTCCAGCTATGTGTCACATCAAACATAACTCAGATCTTTAAGTGACAAATGTCATTGTCACATGCAGCCATGGAGCTGTGCTGGAGTTTTAAATGACAGACCAATGGCCTTGCAACGCATAGCCAGCAACTTAAGGGAAATCCCTGTTTGAAATTATCACAAGGCATATCCTAGTATTCAAAGGCTGGGGTCAAATCAATGTTGGGCTCAAATCACTGGAAACACTTAACAAAAACTTAATTTAATAAACTATTGATAAGAAGTGTACATACTAAATTAGTATTCCTGTATTAATAAACATTATAAACATTTATAAAGATGTATACATTTTGAGAAGAATTTACAGCATAAGCATTTATAATTATTATCACCAACAAATGCATGTAACATTGCACTTCCTAAGGTGAACTGTTAGTTCAGTACTGAAACCTGTCTAACCAGTGTAAGAGCTGGCATAAAACATAATTGGATGAAGATTAGGTCATCAGTACGCTACCTACTCAATCTATCAAAGTAAAGAAATAATATTGATATGATATCGGTTTCGCTTGGTTGCGATTCATAACATTTTGGTAAACATGATAAGTGTGGACCGAAGTAATTTTTAGAAAGAAAAATGTTTTTTGTAACATTTTAAGTAGATGCATGTACAGTTGAAGTCGGAAGTTTACATACACCTTAGCCAAATACATTTAAACTCAGTTTTTCACAATTCCTGACATTTAATCCTAGTAAAATTTCCCTTTTAGGTCAGTTAGGATCACCACTTTATTTTAAGAATGTGAAAATGTCAGAATAATAGAAGAGAGAATGATTTATTTCAGCTTTTATTTCTTTCATCACATTCTCAGTCGGTCAGAAGTTTACATACACTCAATTAGTATTTGGTAGCATTGCCTTTAAATTGTTTATCTTGGGTCAAATGTTTTGGGTAGCCTTCCACAAGCTTCCCACAATAAGTTGGGTGAATTTTGTCCCATTCCTCCTGACAGAGCTGGTGTAACTGCATCAGGTTTGTAGGCCTCCTTGCTCGAACACGCTTTTTCAGTTCTGCCCACAAATTTTCTATGGGATTGAGGTCAGGGCTTTGTGATGGCCACTCCATTACCTTGACTTTGTTGTCCTTAAGCCCTTTTGCCACAACTTTGGAAGTATGCTTGGGGTCATTGTCCATTTGGAAGACCCAATTGAGAAGTTGCATCAATATATCCACATACTTTTCCTCCCTCATGATGCAATCTATTTTGTGAAGTGCACCAGTCTCTTCTGCAGTAAAGCACCCCACAACATGATGCTGCCACCCCCGTGCTTCACGGTTGGGATGGTGTTCTTCGGCTTGCAAGCCTCCCCATTTTTCCTCCAAACATAATGGTCATTATGGCCAAACAGTTCTATTTTTGTTTCATCAGACCAGAAGACATTTCCCCAAAAGTACGATCTTTGTCCCCATGTGCAGTTGCAAACCGTAGTCTTGATTTTTTTATTGCGGTTTTGGAGCAGGGGCTTCTTCCTTTTTGAGCAGCCTTTCAGGTTATGTCGATATAGGACTCGTTTTACTGTGGATATAGATATTTTTGTACCTGTTTCCTCCGGCATCTTCACAAGGTCCATTGCTGTTGTTCTGGGATTTATTTGCACTTTTCGCACCAAAGTACGTTCATCTCTAGGAGACAGAACGCGTCTCCTTCCTGAGCGATATGACGGCTGCATGGTCCCATGGTGTTTACACTTGCGTACTATTGTTTGTACAGATGAATGTGGTACCTTCAGGCTTTCAGAAATTGCTCCCAAGGATGAATCAGACTTGTGGAAGTCCACTATTTTTTTTCTGAGGTTTTGGCTGATTTCTTTTGATTTTCCCATGATGTCAAGCAAAGAGGCACTGAATTTGAAGGTAGGCCTTGAAATACATCCACAGGTACACCTCCAATTGACTCACATTATGTCAATTAGCCTATCAGAAGCTTCTAAAGCCATGACATCATTTTCTGGAATTTTCCAAGCTGTTTAAAGGCACAGTAAATTTAGTGTATGTAAACTTCTGACCCACTGGAATTGTGATACAGTGAATTATAAGTGAAATAATCTGTCTGTAAACAAAGTAGATGTCCTAACCGACTTGCCAAAACTTTAGTTTGTTAACAAGAAATTTGTGGAGTGGTTGAAAAACGACTTTTAATGACTCCAACCTAAGTGTATGTAAACTTACGACTTCAACTGTATGTAGCCGTACGGAGCACCAATAATAAAACACCTCATTGTCTGACCCAGTGACTGGAGACAAAAGTCAGACACAGATTCCAAATGATGCTACATCATATGATTCCATTATGCTCTAGTCAAGGGCCGTTAAGCAGGCCACAGTTGACTGTCTGTTGCTGTGAGAGAGAGAGAGACCACGTAAATATCCATTGTTAGTGACTGACCACTAGTTAACAAGGAATCACAGTATCATACACAACTAACCCATTCACACGGATTACCTTTTCTCATTCACTGCTCATTCAAATGTTGCAGATAACATTGGAGAGATCTAAAATATAAATGGGGGAAATTAATCACTGTAGGAGACGGAGTCTATTCGAGATTCACACTATTGGCCTGGCAAGGGACTACAGATGTTTAATTTGACCAGTTTCTCACAGGGAAATAGGAAATGGTAATTATTGTGTGGATTATAATTAATGAACATTTGTGTAAGGGTTGATACATTTTTAGTTAGGGTAAATCAAGTCTGAAATGTTAAAGTGGAAATCACAAATCACAAAGCCTTTTTAAAACTTGAATACACTTAAAACTTGCATGCAACAACAGGGTGATCAAATTAAGATCCAACATCTGTATGTGTAGGGGGGTGATGTCATCCAGCTAGCGGAGAATGCTTTGCTGTAGACAGGATATTGAAAATGTAATGTCTTCTGCAGGTTTCCAGTAATAATGGACTTGGCCTCAAGACTTGTCAGCCTGAATGTAATGCTTGATGGACTAATGCAAGATAATAGCCCTGCTGCATCTTTGGCTGATCCTCTCTTTGTGTCAGCCTACATTGATAACAGCTTGGTCAATTGGTCAGACAACAGTTACAACAAAAGAGGGGTCATCAACTCAAAGATATTCAAACCTTCATAGAAATGTTCATTTAAATAACATCTCCTGCATAGCCTAATATTTCATCTAAATAAATAAACATCTCCATAATTAATAGGCCTACCAAAATATAGCCTATAGTCATTTTGAGATTGCTTCTCTCATGTGACAAAAGTGACAGTAAAACGTTGAGACAGCATTCTTTCTTTACATTGAGGAACACACCTCCTCCAATCGATGCATCAATGCAAATTTTACACAATTCTAGTATAATGTCGCACAAATCCAAGTCAATTTGGCTTTTTACAAGTGCTAAACACAAACTTTCGAAATCTAATATAAACTGACAAGGCTATAGACTACAATCAAATAGCCTAGACTGTCATGTTTCCATTCATTCCGACCCGCTGTCCTCCAGTCATCAAAGCTCAGTGGCTTGCTGACACACTTGTTTAGGGCTTTAGCCTACCACGGTGCAATTGTCCCATACAGGGCTATTCCCTCATTGTTTCATTTCGAATCATTGTAGACCTACCAATCGGTATAGGCGGCCGAAGTAATTAGCATACCTTTGTATTTTTCGAGGACATCCTCATACGCTTGAAGGTATTCCTTTTCGTCGGCGAGCATATAACCTGCCGGCGTCGCGTTGTAGTGAGCCATTACCCGAACTCCACCATAGGGCTCTTTATAGGCTGGACATTCACCAGCCGCTGTGGCGAGTGTGTAGCCTAGTTCTAGTTGCGGGACAGGGATCCGGACAGAGGATTGACCAGCGCCGTTGTTACATGGAAGGAAACGCCCCTATACCCCTCCCCGGTAGGTCAAACCACCACTAGGCGAGACTTCTTCTCCGGTTTCATGAGAACATCTCGGGTGTGTTCTGTGACAGTCTGGGAGGGATTGAGGGGAGAGAGGGCTGCTGGACAAAATAAATGCCATCCCATATCAAGCGGGCGCGCCTGAGCAATACTAATGCACGCGTCTCCCCTCCCTACTCTCTCTCTCTGCGGAGTCCACCATGACTCCAATTCCAGTAATACCAGCACACTAACGCGACGATAACAGAATGACTCAGCATCAACTGCTGTGCAAAATAATCATTAATAAGCACTGGTGCCAGTGATTTAAAGACAGTCCACAACGTTTCCATTCCATGAAAATGTGCCTACAGCTAGATAATTTAAGCATAGGAATAGGATACTCGCTATCCAATTGTTTCACTTGGTTGGCCTTGCCTTATTAGGTAGGTCTATTTCCAATCCAACATACCTCACTCAAAAGAGGCATGAAAAGGTAGACAACTGTCATAATTCATAAATCAAGGCCTACATTGTGCATTCGTTATAACATAGAGATTCTTCAAAATAATGTCACACTGATAAAAAAAAATACTATTGTTTGTGTTATACATATGATACACTGAGCTGGAAGATTGCTTTGAGTCTCTGTTGCATTGAGTTTCTGTTGCATTGAGTCTGCTGAAGTCCCGGTGCTACAGCAGGCAGAGGAGATGTCCTCACAGGTCCTAATACTAAAAGGGTTTAATTCCAGAGGAAATGCAGTCTAGAATAAACAGATGGTGCTGATGATGATGCATTTCAACACAGTCTAGGTTCCATTCAATCAGATTCTTTCCATAAAATGTAGAGAATCAATAGGAAAATAGCTTACTTTCTAAGGAGAAGTGATCAAGACTGGTATAGACAATTTAGGGCTGGGCGATGTGGCCTAAAGATCATACCTCAATTTGTTCTAATTTATGGGCGATTCACGATATATATCTACATTTTTTAAATGTTTTCTCAAAATAAGCTTTGTTGGACAATTAAAGCTCAAGTACACTGCATTTCAAACAGTCAGCAATAATTTAATGAATTCAGGGCTTGTGAAATTATACCTAGGCTAAATATAAGCCTTCCACAACCATAGGACCCACTAATAATTGTATTACTTTATCAAAATAGTTTAACCTGCTTTTTGAAATAATCACTGATATGGCTTTCAATTCTGTCTATGAAAATGCAAATTTTGTTGCACATTTAACCAGAACCATGCATAATGCACATTCACTAATAATGACTAACATATTGTAGTAGGCATTATAGAAAATTATTAACACAGGTCTCATGAACAATTTCTCAAGCACAAGCCCATGTAGAGTAGATTAGCCATCTTTAAATTTAAAGTTTAGCCAACTTGGATCCATTTTCTAGCTAACAAGGAAGAACAGTTGAATTGTTATTAACACACCCTTTTATCTGTTTCCAAATGTTTGAACAGCATGCTAGCCTGTCCACTTTGTTCAGATGTTGAAATCAAGTAACCTACTCAGGCCCGGCCCACTCATTAGGCAGGATTATGCGGCCCCCTATGGTGGCAGATTGACAAGGGCGGCATTTTCTGAACTAAACTGACCTAGACGCACCTCCAATAACTCATAAAACGATACATCATTTTGCCCAAAAACAATAACAATTTCTCTCAACCAGTGGCATATTGGCTTTTTAGGTGAGAGCTGATGCCACCCTTTGATAAGTGTAACGGATGTGAAATGGCTAGCTAGTTAGCGGGTACGCGCTAGTAGCGTTTCAATCAGTTACGTCACTTGCTCTGAAACCTAGATGTAGTGTTGCCCCTTGCTCTGCAAGGGCCGCGGCCTTTGTGGCGCGATGGGTAACGATGCTTCGTGGGCGACCGTTGTTGATGTGTGCAGATGGTCCCTGGTTCGCGCCCGTGTCGGGGCGAGGGGACGGTTTAAAGTGTTACATTGATGCTGTTGACCCGGATCACTGGTTGCTGCGGAAAAGGAGGAGGTTGAAAGGGGGGTGAGTGTAACGGATGTGAAATGGCTAGCTAGTTAGCTTGTACGCGCTAGTAGCGTTTCAATCAGTTACGTCACTTGCTCTGAAACCTAGATGTAGTGTTGCCCCTTGCCCTGCAAGGGCCGCGGCCTTTGTGGCGCGATGGGTAACGATGCTTCGTGGGCGACCGTTGTTGATGTGTGCAGAAGGTCCCTGGTTCACGCGAGGGGACGGTTTAAAGTTATACTGTTACATAAGCAGATCCCACTTTGTCAAAGGCAGGGACCCAAAATATTTATCTTGTCCAATCCCAGCGTTCCTCTCCAAGGGTTCTGTTGGAGAGACGCATCGCTGTGGCGCTCCACCAACATTCCGTCAAAAAAATGATCTAACATAAATCATGTAGCAGATATAGCATATGGTAGAAAGAGTATGTTGCCTTTCCTACAGGCTGAAGATAAAATGTATGACAATGTAATGAGACACTTTTTACATCATGCACGTTTCTCCGATCAAATAGCCTAATCTAAATGTCGGCCAAATAAAAAATGACATGTTAACAAACTACATATCCTAAAAACAGGACAGTTCAAACTAAAATGGACTATATGGAATGTACAATCAGGCTGTCCAGGAGTTTCATTCCGTGGGCAAAATTTTAATGAGCAGTGGTTTCAAGTTTGTATCCATAAAAAAATGTATTAGCTGATTATAGTGAAAAAGAAAATACTTCTGCATTTCCTACTGTGTAAACACATTGCAAATAGGCTTAGGATAACTCCTGATAAAGTTGGGTAGCTGATATTCAGAGCTTAATGAAATAGCCAAATTGATTAGTCACATGAATCAGGACTAATAAAGCCAATGCAATGGACTGTTTTACAAACGGCGGGCCTACCACATTGATGGGCATTCATAACATTCCATTGTGGGCAGACATGGTTGGCTACACCCTAGTAAGCACGGACTGACACCGGCATCTTTTGGTCGTCTTTTTTTGGTGTTTTACAAACAGTAAGCCTAGCACATAGATGGGCTTTCCTAAAATGTAATTTCATGTGACACTGTAGGCCAGGGATGGGCAACTCCAGTCCTCTGTGGCCTGATTGGTGTCCCACTTTTGACCCAGTCCCAGCTAACACATCTGACACCACTAATCAACTAATCATGATCTTCAGTTTAGAATGAAATTAGTTTAATCAGTGTTGACTAGGGATGGGAAAAAAATGTGACACCACTCCGGCCCCGAGGACCGAATCCTACTGTAGACTATACCTCAGTAAGAAAGGGCCGACGCTGAAGCCTTTTGGACATCTTTGTTTGGTGCTGTCCGGACTAGACGACTATGTTTGGTTCAGATGTTGTCCGGTCTGGACCAGCCTTGATTTGTCCCAAACATAGACATTTATAAATTACATATTTTCAACTTTCATTCAGAACCAAAAATGTACTGGATTTCAACGTCCGTAAAATACGTCTTTTCACCTTTCATTCAGAACCTAAATTGAACCTAACTTCAACGTCAGAAAAAATATGCATTTTAGACGTCTTTTCAACATAATTTTGCTTACTAAGACTATTCTTGTAGGGGAACAATTTTTTTGGTCTCGCCAGGACCGGCCCTGAACCTACCTTATTTCTCAGAATGAGAATGAGTTGCCAATTACTTATATAATTGTGCTTGATGCTTATTTCACATTTATAACACAGACTAGACAGCTAGTATAACAGTCTTTGGCTAAAATGCTGCTTGCTGTATGTGATACTGCAAAGCTGTGTGTGACAACCTGTGTCACGACTTCCGCTGAAGTCGGTCCCTCTCCTTGTCCGGGCGGTGTTCGGCGGTCGACGTCACCGACCTTTAGCCATCGCTGATCCATTTTTCATTTTCCATTGGTTTTGTCTTGTCTTTCTTCACACCTGGTTCCAATCCCATCAATTACATGTTGTGTATTTAACCCTCTGTTTCCTCTCATGTCCTTGTCGATGATTGTTTGATTGTATGTTATGTGCAAGTTATGTTCTGGTGTGCGACGGGTTTTGTACCCACTTTTATTATTTGTGTATTTTGGTTTTCTGAGTTTTGTGAGCACTTATTAAACGACTCCGTTTATACCAAGTTCGTTCTCCTGCGCCTGACTTCCCTGCCACCAGCACGCACCCACTACAACCTGAGCATTAATTTTCCAGAATCAATGTTAATTTATACTCTCATTTTAGTAGTATCTGCTCTGCACGCAATTTGAGGAGTTAAGACATAAAAATGGTATGGTTAGAAAGGTTAACTTGTCCTCTATTACAGTAAAGAAATAACTCAATGTGTTTTGGTGTCCATATGACCCATTCTATTGGACCAAACCTCAAATGCAAATAGTGTCAGAGAGGAAGAAGTGATCTCTCATCTTTGTTGTTGTGAGTGGCAGGGGGAGGGGCTTTGTGTGTGTGTCTGTGTGTGTGTAAATGGGGAGGCGCACAGTCACAGCAGAAGGACCCTTACAATAAAAGATTGCAGTTTTGAAACTGCAGTAAAGGTGCAGTAACTGCAGTTACACTGCAAAAACACTGCAATAAAAAAAACGGTGTTACTTTGGACGCAGTATTTGCAGCATACTGCAGTTATAATGTACTCTAACTGCAATCAAAAAATAAACATGAGAACAAGCGAACATAAACGCACATAACAAATTAAAATAAAACTAGATTCTTGTGATACGGGACTTTGGAATATCACGCAAAAACATACATTTGAATTAATCAAATAAATTCAATACATCGCCCAGCCCTGGGACGACTGTCACAGAGATATGAATAAGATTAACAAAATGGGCGAAATCAGAGGGCAAATATTCTACAATATCAGGCATCACTAGGAAAGGGACAGATGCATCCACCTGAACAATGATCACATCCTGCCATCAGGCAAATTCAGGACTTGCGAATTGAAGAGATAATTTTTTCAAACTAGCTAGTAATCTATGGATCCTGAGATTCAGCAAACAGAAAATATGGATTTTAGGCCTACTCACAACGTGAATAATTGGATTACGATATGATAGTTTATTGTTTCCATTTTTTTAATCAAAGCCAAAATATTCTGTTGATGAATGTCAACAGCAAGATTCTGAGAGGTCACCAAGAAGGGAAAGGAGGTGAGCAAGACAGCACACCCTGTAGATGTGCCAAGAGAGTCCATACCATTCCCAAATAAATACTCACCTTTTATGGTCCTGGGCATATGACTAAGGATTAATTCCTGAATTGAAAAGTGCATGGGCCTATTATAGCCCTGTCTATGCTACTGAACTGAAACTATGGTCCAAGAACAGTCTTTTTGCAAAAAAATAAAGAAAAGAAATGCATTTAGCAAGGTCACCCCTAGAATGTATCATTACTACTCTCATTTGTTTCACAGACTACATTTACAGTAAATCACACAGTTCAACTACTACAATAGCTTGCTCTCCTGTGAAATTCTTAGTTTATGGCACAGAAGTTTGTCAAATAATTCCAATCGCAATTAAATTATTAAAAACATTCTGTAATCAAATAAACAGCATCAGACCAACATAAAAGTTGCAATCACAAAGGGCCTGCAGCTTGTGTCAGCCCATGTAATACATGATTAATAAACCCATGTATTAGAGGATTACAAAGAATAATCTAATTCCGATTCTAGTATCCTAATGCACAGCATATGCACAGGTTATGATGACCGCTCGTTGCACTTTCACCTAAAGAACTCAATCTCAACAGCCAATCTTGGATTGCCCCCAGGTGGTGAGGGTAGGCAACAACACCTCCGCCATGCTGATCCTCAACACAGGGGCCCCCCAGGGGTGTGTGTTCAGCCCCATTCTGTACTCCATGTTAACCCATGAACTCCAACTCTATAAACATGTTTGCTGACGACAGTGTAGACAGCCTACAGGGAGGAGGTTAGTGCCTTGGCAGAGTGGTGCAGGGGTAATAACCTCTCCCTCAACGTCAACAAAATGATGGAGCTGATCGTGGACTACAGGAGATAGCAGAGAGAGCACGCCCCCATCCACATCGACGGGGTCACTTCAGGAGGCAAAATACATTTGACATGGCCCCCAAGACCCTCACAAACTTCTACAGATGCACCATCGAGAGCATTCTGTTGGGCTGCATCACCGCCTGGCAACTCCACTGCATGGCTCTCCAGAGGGTGGTGCGGTCAGCCCAACACATCACCAGGGGCACACTGCCTGCCCTTCAGAACATCTACAGCACCCAGTGTCATAGGAAGGCCAAGAAGATCATCAAGCACCTCAGCCACTCGAGCTATGGCCTGTTGACCCTGCTACCATCAGGTAGATGGAGACAGTACAGGTGTATCAAAGCCAGGACCGAGAGAATGAAATGCGAGTATAGCGAAATGCTTGCGCTTCAAGTTCCGACCATGCAGTAATATCTAACAAGTAATCTAACCTAACAATTTCACAACAACTACCTTATACACACAAGTGTAAAGGAATGAATAAGAATATGTACATAAACATATATGAATGAGCGATAGCCAAACAGCATAGGCAAGATGCAGTAGATGGTATAGAGTACAGTATATATATATGAGATGAGTAATGTAGGGTATGTAAACATTATATAAAGTGGCATTGTTTAAAGTGGCTAGTGATACATTTATTACATCAATTTTTCCATTATTAAAGTGGCTAGAGATGAGTCAGTATGTTGGCAGCTGCCACTCAATGTTAGTGATGGCTGTTTAACAGTCTGATGGCCTTGAGATAAAAGCTGTTTTTCAGTCTCTCGGTCCCCACTTTGATGCACCTGTACTGAACTCGCCTTCTGGATGATAGCGGGGTGAACAGGCAGTGGCTCGGGTGGTTGTTGTCCTTCCTGTGAGGCCAAAAAGATCATCAAGGACAACAACCACCCGAGCCACTGCCTGTTCACCCCGCTATCATCCAGAAGGCGAGGTCAGTATAGGTGCATCAGACTGTTGAATAGCCATCACCCATCACCTGCCGGCCACCACCCAGTACTCTGCCTAGCACCTTAGAGACTGCTGCCCCATGTATATAGAGTCATTGAACACTGGTCACTTTAGCAATGTTTACATCCTTTTTTACCCACTTTATATGTAGATACTGTATTCTACTCATGGCTCAACCTATATAACTGCTGCACATCATTTCTATTCATATAGTGTCCATACTGTCTATACACACCATTTATATATACTGTGAAAGAAAATGTTATTGTCTCAAGAGATAAGCCTTGAATTGTACACAGCATCTCCCCTCACTCCATCTTGGTTTGTGCAGGTGACTGTGAACTCCTCCTCAGACCAATTGGCAGTACGCCCAGAACATTGCTCTGGGAGCCAAAATAAGTATCTCAGTTTCAAGGTCCCAGCTTTGAGAGAAGAAGTCTCGTCAGTCACATGCAGGAGCCAATGTTAATAAAGAATAATGTAAATTATGCTTACATGACTTGTTTGTGTAGCTGCATCTGCATATAAGGACTGAAAGGGAACGCCCTCTGATTTTTCACAAGCTTGCACTGAGTTTGTGAACCTCTCCGGCCGTGATAATAAAGATTGATATGATTTACATTGAATTTGAGTCCTTAGTGGGGAATTTACACGACAATACACTGAGTGTACAAAACTTTAGGAACACCTTGCTAATATTGCATTGCACCCCCTTTTTGCCCTCAGATCAGCCTCAATTTATCAGGGCATGGACTCTACAAAGTGTAAAGCATTCCAGAGGGATGCTGGTCCATGTTGACTCCAATACTTCCCATAGTTGTGTCAAGTTGGCTGGATGTCCTAGGAGGGTGGAGAATTCTTGATACACACGGGAAACTGTTGAGCATGAACGACCCAGCAGCATTGAAGTTATTGATACACTCAAACTGGTGAGCATGGCACCTACTACCATACCCAGTTCAAAGGCACTTCAAATATTTTGTCTTGCCCATTCACGCTTTGAATGGCACACATACACAATCTATGTCTCAATTGTCTCAAGGCTTAAAAATCCTTTAACCTGTCTTATCCCCTTCACTGATTGAAGTGGATTTTACTACTGACATCACTAAGGGATCATAGCTTTCATCTGGATTCACCTGGTCAGTCTATGAAAGAGCAGGTGTTCCTAATGTTTTGTATACTCAGTGTATTCCGGACTCTGACATTGCTCATTGTGATATTGCTAGTTGTGATATTTCTGATATTTTTTTACTTTTTGGATTATTTGTGTATTCTTATTGTATTGCTAGATATTACTGCACTGTTGGAGCTAGAACCATAAGCATTTCAGTGCATCTGCGATAACATCTGCAAATCTGTGTAGGTGACCAATTCATTTGTATTTTATTTTATTGGATGGACAATAGAATTGAGGATGTAATGTGAGAATTCCCAGACAGCAAATAACACACCACAGCTATACAGGTTTTTACAGTAGCCTAATTATCTAATTTGTTTATTAACTTATGAGACAAAATATTATTTGGGCCTAATTATTGGCTACAGAAGCCTATATTACAAACATGTGTCTTTGTCTAAATTGGACATGCATCAGAAGTGACAGCGGCTGACATCTGGGAGTGTCCACTGTCCAGCAGCAGCGTCAGTCTACTGTAATTATGCAGAATAAATAAAAAGCCTGTAGCCTACTTGTAAAAAATCTACAATGCATCACAGCACAGTGGCTAAATTTGCCATATCTGATAGATTTGCAGAATCAATAGGTCTATTTTATGTTATATTATCAGCAGCAGCACAAACAATGAAATATTGACACTCACCTGCAATCCTGAGCACGGCTCTCTCTGCTGGATCCAAAACGGATCCTCCCTGAATTTTTCGCTTATGTCGCTCGTGCCTGGGTAGGTTCCAGGGTAACGTGTCCCCTGGTGCCGGTGAGACCGATCCAGATTTAAAACTATAATCATCTTCGTCCGAGAAATCGGCCGATGAAGACATGGAACAGTGAAGGGAAGCGTTGCCCGAACCGGAGCTCTGTTAAAACAATATAAATAAATTATCAATGTGTTGCGAGGCAACACACATACAGCACAGACAGACACAATGAAACATTTCTCACCATCGCTGCTCCTACGTTTGCCTAAACTGATGCGCGTAACCTAATGTAAATGCACATTGATAGCTCAAGGGAGGCACCGTAGCGTGAGCCACCAGCTCGCCTAGCAATGATCTCTGATTCAACAATAAAAAGAAAAGGCACAAGCAGGCATTAAGAAGGAACATCGATTGTATCTGGCTCCCCCGCCAGGCCAGAAATAAGACTTACCGCTGTATACATGGTGTCGGTTGAATAATATCGAAATCCTTTATCAATTTGCTGCAAACTCAGACAGCAGCAGGTTATGTCATTTTTTTATCAGAACCACGCCCTTCTAGCGATGCACTCTGCCCATTAAATTTGTGAAGTCTTTCCTTTGAGATGAAATTATGTCAAGTCCCCAGAGCAGAGTGCGAATAGATTGGGCCAGGGCGAGTAGAATGTGATGCTAGAGCTGTAGCATGTCAACGCGTCACCATCCTAGGATACAGAAGAAGACCGGTGGAAACTAGAGAGGATCCCAGCGCTCTAGTCCTGATTATTCAATCGGGAAACTGTGGCCAATGTCGCTGTAACTGTTACAGCGCCATCCTGGGTGGGTACGTGCATGTCTAGTGGTGACTGCGTAGCCTCCACGTTGATGGTCGAAAACCAATCAGAAATCCAGACTGGTCCATGAACATCCTTTGTCATCAACCTGGTCTCATCAGCCATGCACAGCCGCGTTGTTGTTTTGCTGCCTGATGCGCATGTGCCTGCACTGTGTGCCATTGCCTAGAATTGTTCCTAGTTGACAATGAATGTGCAATTTTAGAGCACTATCTTTATCATCAATATATATGAAACATATCTGGGTTCTGCAGGCTTATTCATTACAACCTATCTCTGTCTGCCTGTGTCTGTGTGTCTGTCTGCCTGTCTGTAGGCTGTCTGCCTGGGCCCTGTGATAGGGTAAGGGGGCAAATGCATAACAAATTACTTGCCACAGCAAGTGTTGGCACATCCAAACAGGGTGTGGCTGGTCAAAAAGCAATAGGGCATACCAGTCACATGTGGACTTCCATTGCAAAATTATAGAACAGCATTGCTGTTTGCAATCTGAACAAGAGTAGGACATTCATTGACAATTACCTTTGGGTGATTTCACAATCACCAACCTGTTCCCAGCATGGATTGTGACTATTTACTGTGGCCTGAGGATCTATCAACAAAGCATTCTCTTGTTCAATGGTGAGCACAAACGTGCTTGAAATTATACAAACAATGCATGATATGACTTAAATATAATGATCCATGAACTTTGGCTGTGCATTTATTGCATTTGAGTGAACATCAATACCCTCCAAATATCAATACCACTTCATGGTTTTAGACTACTGAGTCATGGTCATATCATATTGTAGTGAAATCAGGGGGTTGCCCTGACCAGGATTCGAACCCAGGTCCAGCGACTTTCAAGCCAACACCTTAACTGTTAATGGGGTCGCTAGGTGTTAGGTTAAAGTAACTGTCCAGTGAAAATCTCACTTTTAAAATATCATATTCTGTTAACTCATACCTAAACAATGGAGTTGACTCATCCTATATTCATAAGTGGCCAAAGCATAATTTGGGGAAAAAAACACTTCAAAAACCACACCTCAAACTGGTATCTCAAACAGATTGCTTAGAAAAAAATGCTTGCTATTTCCTCATGGAGGATAATGTCATCATCCTGAGGAGGATAAGCTGGCCAATCAGCAGTCTACTGACATTAATATTTTTAAGGCTGTGGCTGCAGAGCCTGACTTTTCCCAGACTAGAGCTTATGAGCATGTGCAGATCGCGTTCTATACTTTACACACAGTCACTGCTCTAGCTATAGAGAAAAGGCAACTCTTACAAATGGTAGACTTACCAATTTAATAAAGTTAGATCAAAGCTGAATCTATGTTTCCATGATCACATAATGATCGTATTCTACATAACTGAACCGAATATAAAAGCATACTATAACATTACTGTAAGACAAAAACACCACTGCATTTTTCTCTCGTGGGGGCAATACACAACAGCGTGCGCCACAAGGCAAAATACTTGACTATGCTACAGTTGGTTAACACCATCTGCTCTAAAATTCGCTCACTGTACATCATTCAAAACAACACTGTAGGCTACTTCGAAACAACACTGTATAACAAGAAGATCTAAATGCATATCCCCATGAAACTGATTGAGATCAAATGGTTGGTATGCAAATGCTGCATGAAAGTTTTACTGGTAAAACCTGAAGAATTATCATTCATGATTGACAGTTGGAAATGTGAAGGGAAGACCACAACCATGTGTGTTAAGTAGAGGTAAAGAAACAGATGCGTAGACCGTGATCCGCACATGCGCAGTAACTTCGGGACCTTTAGTCCAGGAAAAAAAGGTTTGGGAAAAAAGGTCTGGGAAAAGTTGGATCAGCAGCCACTCCATATATTTTTAATGACCGCTATAAGGCCACACCACTATTGTTGGGGTACGCCCGCACCATTCCAACACAGAAAAGCTGCCTTTTAACATACTTAATTGCCATTTATTGGAAGGGAAACTATTTCACTCATAATTGAATTAATAATAGGCCATATTTCATAGAAATCTGGAAAGACTGGACAGTTACTTAAAGGTCGCTACAATGCTTCGGCCCATATTATCTTTATTGTGACCATAGTGTTAGGAGAAACCCACCACCTCAAACAAAGCATAACTAAACACTTGTTTTAGGAGATTGACAAGCCCGCCCGCCACATACTTGGTGAGTCACCACTCATACTCAACTTGCTTTTTTCTCGGTTACGTCAATAGCGTTGAGTATTGGTAGTAACGTTCTCCATATACCTTCCTACAAGACTACAACACCCAGAATTATGTCAGGAACAGGACAATAAAAATTGCATTGATGTGATGGGTTAATATTTGCTTTCATACTTTCTTATGTGTGAATTGAAAAAGTCCCATCGCAATTTAGAATAATTATTAAAAAATTGTTCAATGGTAGTCTATTGCTATTACCATACATTGAATAATAAATTAAGAATCAATATATTTCTTGAGAACTTGAGGATACAAGAGAAAAGGATCCATCAGTAAATGTCCATGTTTACAAAAACCAAACATTATACATTTGGGAAAAGAAACATTCAAATTGACATTGATGATCTATTGCAAATAGGTCTACACAATTGTTTTATTTATTCTAGAGGTAATTGTAATATTGGCCATTTGAAACAATGTAATCATAACACAACGAGGTCTATACATTGTTTCAGTAACTTCATGATACTCAGTTGTAACTTGAAAGTCCATACTGAGCTAGATTTATCCAAAGTAAACTAAGAAAATGTAGACACCCAAAAGTACATATGAACCAACCTTCATTTTCTAGCACTCATGCTGTTTTCTCCCCAGTAGCCTAATGAGTTTGGCATATGGTGAGGTTTAAGGGTTGTAGCCTACAACTGAGATGATTGTTAATATAAACAATCGAGAATAATTCAGTTGCAGCAACATTATGGCATGGTATATGTCAAATGTTTGTTTGATGCATGTGTCAACATGCAAAATGACAACATGGGCAATATCAAGAAATTGAATACATTTTAAGGCTTCAACTTTAACATTTGTCAGTGTTCATAAAATGTCAAGCTGCAATAGCTTTTCGAATAACAGCGTACCAAGGCATGATGTGGTACAGAAGGCCAAACTATTGAAGGAAAACTGGCGCTTAAAAACCATCCATTGCATCGATGTCAATGGGGATTACGCGAGCATTTTAAATTGTTTACAATTTTAAATGGATAATTAATTTAAGGAAACATATCATCGATGTAGCCTATACTTGTCAATTGAAAAATATAAAATAAATCGCCCTAGTGTTAATTGACCATGCAGATTTAATTTAGAATAGATAGCATAAATGACTATGGCTGCTGGATTTAGGCTATATTACCCAATAATATACCTACGCGTTTGCGTGTTGGGGTGACTTGTACTGAGTGATAGAAGTCTGGAAGGACTCTCTTCTTCACTTTTCGTTTTCTCACAGTTGTGGACGAGTCACTTTGATGCTCACTCTCGGGAATTTCGACAAGAGGCTTTTCCTCTGCAACTCGAGCGCGCGCCCTCCTGGCATGGCGCGGGCTGTGCCTGAAGCCCTGTAAAAACATGGCACATCATGTCCAAAAGGAGAGAGAAAAATATGCTGAAATCGTTTAATATGCTTGAGACATATAACTATTTGGATGATCAATATATTATTATGAATCATACTGACACATATTGCAATTAATGGATGAAACTGGGGTTTTGTATAGCTACAGGATCTAATAGTATAATCCTGTAATTAAGTACACTGAACAAAAATATAAATGCAATATGTAAAGTGTTGGTCTCATGTTTCATGAGCTGAAATAAAATATCCCAAAAATGTTCCATTTGTACAAAATGCTTATTTCTCTTAAATTTTGTGCACACATTTGTTTACATCTCTGTTTGTGATAATTTATCCTTTGCCAAGACAATGCATCCACCTGACAGGTGTGGCATATCAAGAAGCTGATTAAGCTGCATAATCATTACACAGGTGTACCTTGTGCTGGGGGCAATAAAAGGCCACTCTAAAATGTGCAGTTTTGTCACACAACACAATCCCACAGATGTCTCAAGTTGAGGGAGTGTGCAATTGGCACACTGACTGCAGGAATGTCCATCAGAACGGTTGCCAGAGAATTTAATGTTAATTTCTCTACCAGAAACATTGTTTTAGAGAATTTGGCAGTACATCCAACCGGCCTCACAACCGCAGACCATGTGTAACCAAGCCAGCCCAGGACCTCCACATCCGGCTTCCTCACCTGCGGGATTGTCTGATACCAACCACCCAGACAGCTGATGAAACTGTGGGTTTGCACAACTGAAGAATTTCTGCACAAACTGTCAGAAACAGTCTCAGGGAAGCTCATCTGTGTGCTTGTCATCACGGCCCCATGTCGCAAGGATCTGTACACAACTCCTGGAAGCTGCACATTTCCCAGTTCTTCCATGGCCTGCATGCTCACTAGACATGTCACCCATTGAGGATGTTTGGGATGCTTTGGATCAATGTATATGACAGCATATTCCAGTTCCCGCCAATATCTAGCAACTTCGAACAGCCATTGAAGAGGAGTGGGACAACATTCCACAGGCCACAATTAACAGCCTGATCAACTCTATGAGAAGGAGATGTGTCACGCTGCATGAGGCAAATAGCAGTCACACCAGATACTGACTGTAACTCAGTAAAATCTTTGAAATTGTTGCATGTTGCGTTTATATTTTTGTTCAGTGTAGTTGGTTTTTAATGTACAATTTGTTTTAGCCTATATAGGCATATTTTGTCATTTTTGATTACAATGTGGATAATTTTTTTCAGAATTACAGTCAAACTGCAGAAAATGCAGAATCAGTCACTTTATTTATTGATCACACATGCGCAATGCGCATAACACTAGTCTAACAATAGCACACCAACAAATCCAAAAAGTATACCGGTAAAGTATAATAAAAGTAACACAGAGCATCATTATACTTCCTTCACAATCTTGTATTTGGATAAATAAAAAATGTCTACTTACTGACCTTGACAGAAGTAATAGCCTAACCAATGATTGATTACCTCTGATCGAAAATGATGCGTCCGGAGACCAGCTTCTAGGACAAATGAAAATATTTTCTAACACTCGGATACCTTCAAACACACCACATATGAGGCCTGTTGTCTATGGCTATATTTAGGATATCATAATGATATAATAGGATACCATTAGACAAATTAATACTGTGTACGTTACAGTACACCTGTGAATAAGGTGGACAAGATACATTTGGACACTGACAGTAGCCTAATAGATGATTTCATCCTCAAGGCTATGCACATAGCAGTCTAAACTGTAGCCTATAGGCTATGTTTATCTGCTGAAAATAATGGCAATTCAAGTGTGTCAAACCGCTAAAAATAGCACATGGTACAGTTTAGGTTATAACCTATTTAACAGGTTATCGTGTGAAAATGCTTGAACATATTACAGACATGCCACGCATTTGGTTTGGTGGATTAGCCGCACTGCTTGGAGATGCTGACGCCTCTACTCACCGCGACTCCTTGAGCGCCCTGAAAGCACGGATTTAATAGGATGTTTCCCGTTACGAAGCCTCCGATGCCAGCAACAGAAAAAGAGAATTGTTGCAATAGTTCCCACCAATAGCAGCAATAATAACAAGACAACTTGAATACTATACGGTCTTAATAAAACCAAAAACGCCGCAGCAATCATTATAAAACGCGATGTAGGGCAGCGCCACCTCCACACAGATATCCGGCTCCACGTATACTGCCCTAAATGCTGAAAGCGAACGAATATATTGACACAGGATATAGTGAATTTCTCATCGCTGCCAGAAACATGGGCTACGCTACAGACTATTCTACAGTTCTATTGATTTCAATAACGTATTTAAAGCATCAATCCATGACTCAGCCGAAGAGCTTTTTTACAACTCAAGCAGGGGGAGTAAGCATCATGCATCTCTGAGCTCAGCACAGCAAAGATGTTGCAGATGGAAGATATTTGAAGGTGTCAGCCCGGGAATCATGATCCGTCTCTATCATTAACCTGCTTAAATGTATAGTATCCGATACATGATTAGAATACTGTAGGATGAAAAAGGCCATGTAGGCTATAAGGCTAGGCTGTAATAACACATAGGCCTAGTATAGGCCCATTTGTCATGAAATTACTCTGCTAAATAGAAAATTGCTAGTAGTCCAGCTGGCTAAGATAAAGCACATAGGACGTTTTTGACATTGAGTATTTGACATGGAATGAAAATTATGTTCCATAATTTATATTTTTACTAAAATATCAAATGTGTAATTTTTCCCAAGAAAAATAATTGCCTTCATAATTAATGAATTAATGACGAGGACGAATTATTTTTCCACTTTTCCCCACAATGCGGCTGCAGCCCCGCCGTGAGCCTTTCATTAGAACTCCATATCCCAGGAACACCCGCAGGAGATCAACAATCCCGTTTGCGCGAAAACGCAATTTTGTGAGTGTCTGGTCGTGTTTATTATTTTCATAATTTACCTTAACGATAATTAGCTAGCTAGTTATCTATCAAACTAGTTGGCTAGTTACATTGTTTACCGAATATTTGCATTAATTTAGAGATATAGCTACCAGCTTGTTGTGCAAGTACAGTAAGCAAGCTGTCTAACGTGTTTTCTTCCATGTTTCAACTAGCTAGCTAACTAGCTAGTCAGCATAAACTAATTAGCTAGTCAGCATAAGTGTTGGAGCAGTCATTCACACTAGTGCTAGAAGGGATTATAGCTAACTAGTCTTGAACCCACACGCGATGGCAGATTGGAGTAGGCTTGCATGAAAACAAACAATTGTTAAATTGCAGCTAGATAGCGAATGTTAACATTGTAACATTGTAACAATGTAAGTTAGCCATTTGTCATCCGTCCAGCCAGACATAATACTGAAGATGTTGATAGATAATCATTTTGACAACGTTGTTGATTATATGTGCGATTTGGTTGAGTTGTCTGTTTTCTATGTAATTGTTTTCTCCAGATAAAATCAATGTCCTCCCCAATTGGAGCAAATGATGAAGATGAGGTGGAGTTTGTGTCAGTAAGTGATTTGTCATTTGTAGGAACAGGGTTCAAAGGTTTCTCTACTAGCTATGTTGCCATTCACCTTTCCAGGAAAGTTAGAGGTAATAATTAACATTAAACAGTTTCATCCAATGCATTAGTTTAAATGAAATTGACCATAACTTGGTTAGTGTGAGTCAGTATATTTTTATACAACTCTCAAGAAAAAACACCTTTTAAGACAGTGTCCAGAAGAGTCAAGTGTTTGAATGACACAGTATCAGACAGTGTCTCATCCATTTAACTATCTCGTTTTAGGAGGCTCCACTCAGACCTGTACTGGAATGTATTGATTTACTGAGTGATGGGGAAGACGATGGAAGTTTACCCACAGCCGAGACAGTGAGTGTGTCAAGTGAAAGATAATACATTTAATACAAACTGTAATGACATGGAAAGGTGGTTGGAAGACCAGTTCCAAAAAGTTACATGTTATGTATGTAATATGTTTTGTGTACTTTTTTGTATTATTGTTAAGATTGAAGATGAGATTGAGCGACAGAAAGCTCAGGTCACCTCCACTTTGGACAGATTAGCTCGCCAAGTGGCTGTGGCGAAAAAGGAAAGAGCAGAGAAGTGTGAAGCCTTCAAGGTAAGGACACAAATTTCAAACTGGTATGATCATCATATTAGCCATTGCAGCTTGTTGTGTATTTGTCTTTTGTGGGTGCTATTGTCTCTTTTCACAGTTCT
Organism: Salvelinus fontinalis; assembly: GCF_029448725.1. Lineage (NCBI taxonomy): Eukaryota > Metazoa > Chordata > Actinopteri > Salmoniformes > Salmonidae > Salvelinus > Salvelinus fontinalis. Next base: position 65,516,981 of record NC_074665.1, on the reverse strand, counting down.
TCATATTGGTCATGTCAATGCTTGCCTTATTTCAGGAGAAGCAAATCTCACAAAAGGCTCATGGACGGCAGGAGCTGGCATTTAGTCCCAATGGTAACGCATATGACGCCAAGCGCTGTGTGGATATGTGGTTAAAGATGCCAGGTAATGTAGTCTAGTTAGCCTCGGAAGGCTTTTTTTTTTTTTTACTTCAGATCTGGGCCCGTGTTCAAAACGGATCCTAGATCAGCGCTACAGGCACACATAAAATGTAATTTAATTTTGTAGAAAAGCAGGATCTCAGTCTTACCATTGTCTGTTCTTAGGTGTCAATACTGGAGCTAGCTGGAGACGCAGACAGGTCCCCTTTCCCACCGGTAGCTCATCCACACATACCTGTCCAGTGATCAACTGTGGTCGGGTTTATGACAACGTACCTCTCCTAGAAGGTCACTTGAAAAGGTTAAATTATGAGATTTATATTTCTATAACCATTATACATAATAAACAACCTACTTTTAATTTAGCCCTGAGAACCTTTTTTTTCTGTCTGCAGGTTTGACCACTCTCCTTGTGACCCAACCATCTACCTGAAAGGAAGCCCAACCGAGCTGTTTGCTTGCGTTGCTTGTGGTCTTAATTTTGAAACCAAAGAAGCTTGGAAGGTGCATCAGCAGTCAAAGGTTGGTTATGCCTGTAAAATCAACTACTGTTAGAAATGGCTGCACTTTGAATTGTGTTCAGTCACTGCTGTCATTCAAATGTGCTCTATGCAGTAATTATACCTACCAATAGCCCTAAAGTAAAGGAATCAAATACCATTAGGGAAAAATATAATTTTTGAATGCCGTTTTGGTAGTCCGGTCGACCACCTTCACACAGTAGTGCCTTCCTGTTTGGTTCTCAGTAGGAGGTTGAAAACATAAACAGTGTAACAATACTTCACATTCCTGAAACATATTTTGTTATTGGATGGAGGACCTCAAAATGATCACTAAGTAAATAGTGTTGACATATATCACTACCAAAGCAGTAGAGAGCAGCATTTAGCTGTGACCCAAATAAAAAAAATGGAATGTTATTTTATTTGTCACATGCTTTGTTAACAGGTGTAGACTAACAGTGAAAATTCTTACGGGTCCTTTTCCAGCAATGCAGAGAGAAATATCAAATATAAATAGTGACAAGAGGAATAAATACACAGTGAATAACAAGTACAAATAACAAACATGGCTATATACAGGGAGTACCAGTAGCAAGTCGATTTGAGGTAGCTATGTACATATTGATAGGGGTAAACTGACTAGGCAACAGGATAAATAATAGACTTTGCTGTAGCAGCAGCGTATGTAGTGAGTGTGTGTGTGTGGGTAGAGTACAGTGTATGTGCATATAGTCAGTACAAGTGAGTTGGTGCAAAAAAGGGTCAATGCCGGTAGTCCGGGTAGCCATTTGATTAGCTATTTAGCAGCCTTGTTTAGCAGTCTTATGATTGGGGGTAGAAGCTGTTCAGGGTGTTGTTGGTTCCAGACTACACTGGTCTCGCTTGCCATGCGGTATTAGAGAGAACAGTCCATTGTACATTTTGTGCGACTTTCTCTGGGGGGAGGGGTCCGAATCAGATTTTTGGGGTGGACAACTTACTGATATATCTGCCGATATACTGTTTTACAGCAAGGAACTGAAAAACAGCAATTTTTCCTGAATTTTCATAAATTGCCATCCAAAAGTGTAATTGTCCAATAACTATGGTTCAAATGTTGATTTCATACATTGTGACAAAAATATAAAAGCAACAATTTCAAAGATTTAACTGTGTTACAGTTCATATAAGGAAATTAGTCATTTGAAATCATTTAATTAGGCTCTATTCTATGGATTTCACATGACTGGGCAGGGGTGCAGCCATGGGTGGGCCTTGGAGGGCATAGGCCAACCCACTTGCCAGCCAGGCCAGGCCAGTCAGAATGAGTTTTCCCCCACAAAAGGGCTTTATTACAGACAGAAATACTCCTCAGTTTCATCAGCTGTCCGGGTGGCTGGTCACAGACAATCCCGCAGATGAAGAAGCCGGATGTTGAGGTTCTGGGCTGGCGTGGTAACACATGGTCTGCGGTGGTGAGGCTCGTTGGACGTACTGCCAAATTCTCTAAAATGACGTTGGAGGCAACTTATGGTAGAGAAATTAATATTAAATTCTTTGGCAACAGCTCTGGTGAACATTCCTTCAGTCAGCATGCCAATGTCACAATCCCTCAACTTGATACAAACTTGTTGTATTGTGTGACACAATTGCACATTTTAAAGTGGCTTTGTATTGTCCCCTGCACTAGGTGCCCCGGTGTATTGATCATACTTTTTAATCAGCTTCTTGATATGCCACACCAGACAGGTGGATGGATTATATTGGCAAAGGAGTAATGCTCACTAACGGGGTTGTAAACAAATTTGTGCACAATTTGAGATGTTTTTGTGTATGGAACATTTCTGGAATTTTTTATTTCAGCTCATGAAACATGGGACCAACACTTTACATGTTGCGTTTTATATTTTTATTCAGTGTATGTATGTCACTGTGAGGACGTCGTCATCGATGCACTTATTAACGAAGCCAGTGACTGATGTGGTGAACTCCAATGTTATCGGATGAATCACGGAACATATGTGGTAGCTTCCCGTCCGCTTCGTCATTGAGAGGTCTTAGTGCTAGCATAGGTTTATGGTGGTAAAAAGACAGCTATGAAAAATATTGATAAACTCTCTTGGTAAGTAGTATGGTCTGCAGTTTATCATGAGGTATTCTAACTCAGGCGAGTAAAAACTCCAGACTTCCTTAACATTAGAGATTGCGCACCAGAGACACACCCCTCCCTTTGTCTTACCCGAGTCTGCCTTCCGATCTTGACGATGCATAGAAACACCAGCGAGATGTATATCCATGACCTCGTTCAGCCACGACTGAGAAACAGGATATTACAGTTTCAGGTACTGTTGATGGGATAGTCTCAAACTAGTTTGTTCTTCAGTGATTGCCATACTATTTTGTCTCTTAAACTAAAATAACGATATTTAAGTATTAATTTATTTTCAACCACAGATATTGGATACAGATTTCAATCCAGACAAAGTCTTAAACTTGTACTATGTGTAACAATTCTCTATTATTTTCTTAAGCTGTCCTCCCCTGATGAAGACCATGACCACACTCAGACCTGCCAGCCGATCGTGTGCTTCGCCTGCCCTGCCTGCTATCTCCTCTTTTACATCAGGGACGAGTGCCTCCAGCATATGTCGGCCAAAAACCACTTCTCTCAGTCCATCATCATGAGTGGTAAGCCTCAACTGCCTGTTCCACTGTAAATCATCTTTAGTCATATATATATATATATATATATATCGCCCCGGGTAATTGTATTTAGGCAGGGAGAGCAAATATTTGGGGCATATAGACTTTTTTTTTTTTTTTTAAATATGCAGTTTGTGGCATTTCTATAGAGCAAATATTTTGTGTGAATGAATAGTGCTTGGTTAGGATAACAGCCAATACACTGCTACTAAATAAATAAAATACAATTTTATTTGTCACATGCACCGTTTACAACAGGTGTAGACCTTACCGTGAAATGCTTACAATACAATGCATTTCACGGTATTTCACGGTCAAGAAATAGTTATTTCTTTGTATCCTCCATTGAAATGTGTAACCAGATATTTTGTTCTCTTTCTGGATAAAAGAAACTAAAGGGACAGCATTGCCAGTTCCCTTCCCACGATATGCAAAGAATCGTCTCATTGCTTTGTGTAAGGAAGTTTCATTCAGCGTGAGATGTACGACATGCCAGAAGGGGCTTAACTCACACATGGAAGCACAGGCCCACTTCAAGTAAGTTTATACCGGTATGTGTTATTAGTATAGTTTTAAAGTCAGTATGGTACATGCAATTACATGGTTGTTAAATAGGCAGGTAAAGTGTAATTACAGCGTAGGTACATATTGTTACACACTGATTTATTGTCTTATACACAGACAAACAAAAATAACCATGGACATACATATTTAAAACCTGTCTAGGACATGCGTTCCGCTAGCGGAACCCCTCGACAACATTCCGCTGAAAAGGCAGCGCGGGAAATACAAAATATATTTTTTAAATATGTAACTTTCACACATTAACAAGTCCAATACAGCAAATGAAAGATGAACATCTTGTTAATCTACCCATCGTGTCCGATTTCAAAAATGCTTTACAGCGAAAGCACAACATATGATTATGTTAGATCACCACCAAGTCAAAAAAAGACAGACATTTTTCCAGCCAAAGATAGGAGTCACAAAAAGCAGAAATAGACATAAAATGAATCACTAACCTTTGATGATCTTCATCGGATGACACTCATAGGACTTCATGTTACACAATACATATATGTTTTGTTCAATAAAGTTAATATTTATATTCAAAAACCTCAGTTTACATTGGTGCCATGTTCAGAAATGCCTCCAAAATATTCGGAGAAATTGCAGAGAGCCACGTCAAATAACGTAAATACTCATCATAAACTTTGATGAAAGATACATGTTTTACATAGAATTAATGATACACTTGTTCTTAATGCAACCGCTGTGTCAGATTTCAAAAAAACTTTACGGAAAAAGCAAACCATGCAATAATCTGAGACGGCGCTCAGAAGATTAAAAAGAAATTCCGCAATGTTGGAGTCAACAGAAATCAGAAATTACATTATAAATATTCCTTTACCTTTGATCTTCATCAGAATGCACTCCCAGGAATCCTAGTTCCACAATAAATTGTTGTTTTGTTCGATAATGTCCATTTATTTATGTCCAAGTAGCTACTTTTGTTAGCACGTTTAGTACACATATCCAAACGCTCGTGCAAGTCCAGCCGAACGTCGGACGAAAACTTCAAAAAGTAATATTACAGGTCGAAGAAACTTGTCAAACTAGTATAGAATCAATCTTTAGGATGTTGTTATCATAAATATTCAATAACATTCCAACCGTAGAATTCCTTTGTGTGTAGAGAAGCAATGGAACGCAGGTCGCTATCATGTGAAATGCTCGTGACCAGGACCTGGCTCTTTGCCAGACCACTGACTCAAACAGCTCCCATCCGGCTCCACATCACAGTAGAAGCCTCATTGAAGGTTCTACAGACTGTTGACATCTAGTGGAAGCCGTAGGAAGTGCAAACAGATCCATATCCTACTGTGCATTCAATAGGGACTGAGTTGAAAATCGACCAACCTCAGATATCCCACTTCCTGGTTGGATTTTTCTCAGGTTTTCGCCTGCCATATGAGTTCTGTTTATACTCACAGACATCATTCAAACAGTTTTAGAAACTTCAGAGTGTTTTCTATTCAATAGTAATACTAATATGCATATATTAGCATCTGGGACAGAGTAGGAGGCAGTTCACTCTGGGCATGCTATTCATCCAAAAGTGAAAATGCTGCCCCCTATCCCCAAAAAGTTAACACATCATTGAATATAGAGTGGCACCCTCTTTCCAATAGCTAAAGATCCAAAGCTTCTGCGCATGTGCGGGATTCCCTACTTCACACAGTCAGTCTCTGCTCTACTTGTTCGGCTGCCCAGAGAAAAGGCTACTCAGGTGAATTTCAGTGATGAATGGTGCTCGCTTAATAAAGTTTGATCAAAGCTGAATCAATGACTGCAAGATCCTTTGGCACCGCAGCCTCGGCCTTGATTATAACCCTCACTTCCATCATATGGATAATAGGGCTTTGACGATACCAGTATTGCAATATTCTTCGCATGGCAAAAATGGAAATATGTAATATATTGTGTGCTGTAGCTTGGAAAATAAATAAATGTGACGCTGGATCACAACATAATGATGTTTGTTTCCAACATTCGGGCTGTTTTCCTAAATAAGTTTTGTTGCCTTGCCACGATACTAACAAGTATCACAATATTGGTATCGTTCCGGCCCTAATGGATAGATGATCTAATTTCGTTAATGTTATCTCTGCTTGTTTTTTGTTCCCTTCTGCCTCAGTGTGCAGTGCAGACAGGGCGCTGCCAGGGCTGAGGCAGAGAAAACAGTGGTGCAGGTCATGAAACAACTACAAGTGCTGGGCCAGTGCGCTGTGTGTTGCAAACTGTTCCTCCACCAAGGTGATGTTGAGAGGCATAAAGAATTGAGTCAGCACAATACTGAGGTCAACTGCACCATGGAAAAGGCAATTCTGCACTACAGCAATTTCTATGAAATCCAACACGCCAAGAGGGCTGCAGCGACGTCACGGCCCAAACAGTCAAAAGGTCCTGTAACCCCCTCTCAGAAGAGGGACAAGGAGAGAGGTGATTCTGTTGGATCCCCAGCCAAGCGCCAGAGACGCGGGGGAGCTTTGAATGGCAGCGCTGGGCCCTCAAGGAGTTGCTTGATAGTCGCGTGGTTTTGTGAGTGTGGTCAGCGCTTTTCAGAGGAGGCCATGGCCAGCAAGCACCTTTTCGCTGCCAATCAGATCTTCCATCAATGTGGCGTGTGTGGAAAGCATATGGGAGAGTCGTCCATCACTCGCCTGCACATGAGCCGTTTTCACGGCGGTGCCCACCTCTCAAACTTCCTCTTCCACTGCCGGCTGTGCAAGGTTGACATGCCGCGTCACGAGGACATCCTGTTGCATGTGTCAGAGGCCCACAGTGGACACACTTACTTCAGGGAGAGAGCGGTATCGGACGAGGAGCCTGCTCCCATTCCCTATGCCAAACCCTCCACCAGTGGCAGACCCAGACCAAGCGCCCTCACTGATGTCAGGACTAGAACTACAACTCCCACATCTCCTCCCAAACAGGACGAGAGGTGGATTTGCAGGATGTGTGAGGACATCTTTAACTCGGAGCAAGCTGTGCACAAGCACTGCAGAGATGTGAGCAACCACAGTTTCCAGAGGTTTACCTGTGGCCACTGCCCACAGAAGTACTTCAAGGAGGCCACAGTACGCAGGCACTGTGTGAACGAGCACAGCAACCAAATAGTGATGCGGTACTTCTGCGGGCTCTGTGACAGCATGGAGTATGACACCGAGGGGGAGTTCCAAGAGCACTATAGGGGCCTTCACAGTAAGGACTACTACCGCATGGGTGAGCCTGAGGTTGATAGACCCACTGAGGCCGAAAACTACAACTCCAGTCCATTGGCAACAGCCAGTGAAAGGCATGAATGTCTGTGTCCATGCATGTCATCAGAAAAGGACAAAGATGAAAGGAAGGCTACCTTCACACGATGCATGAAGCGGCTATCCAGTGAAGACGAATGCAGCTACGTGTGTGCACCATGCGACGTCCAGGTGTCCTCCTTTGCCCAGATAAAGACTCATGTCCACTCTCAACACAAAGCCTTGGGGCTAGAGAATACCTTTGACGTGGTGTGTGGATCCTGTCAGGAGAGTCATAAGGATGTTCCCAGTTTCCATAACCACTACCACTCCCAGCACTGCCCTCTGGAGCCTTGCTTGAGCTCCAGGGATGGAGGTGAGAGTCATACGGGGAAGGCAGCAGCTTCCTCTGCTGTCAAGACACTGGTTGCTGTGGAGATCAAACCAGAAGTGAATGGCAAGTCTGCTTTGGACTATCTTCCATGATTCATTTCCACTGCACTGACCTTCCTGCTCTTAGAAAACTGATTTGATTTATTACTGTATTTTTATTTTATAGAGGAGGAGTTTGAAGATGTGAAACATGCCATTGCTATGAACTTGGATGAGGTCAGAGATGACACTGAAGCTCATGGAGGTGATGATTATTTTTTTGTCTTCCCATCTGTTCAATGATTTGGTGAATGACATCTGCCGTAGCCATTATATAGCTATAGAAGGTTTCTTGGAAATTTGGTGTTTTTTAAACAGAGAATCTCTTGTTTTTTGTCAATTTTCCTTGTTTCAGATGAATCTGATGAGGAGATGAAGCGTGCCTTGGCTTTAAGTGTGGAAGAAGCAAGAGAGCCAACTGACTTTGATATTGGTGTGTAACACCTTTACTTATCTTGGTTTATTTGAGGACCTTTTCATTAGTTACATTTGCTTTGACCGTTTGCACGATGCCTTGTTTGAATGGCCAGAAAGGTTCTGTCTGTCAGCTTTGAAGCTGTTGCCCAGGCCATGTAGGTGTAGCAAAATAAAAACAAGATGATACTTCTCTTTTTTACCAGCATTACATGCTTGAAGAATAACCTCAGTGTGAGTATGTCTAATCAAATCATAGTAACATTAAATGCACACTGGGACATTCAGATAGTTGGTGGTTTGTAGTTGCTGTAGAGAACTGTGTGAACACTTTTTGGATGGTTTTGAGATTGTCACAACATTAGACACTGACCAAGTTATGTGCTGCAGTATGTCTTATTGAAGTTGACATTATTTGATATTTGTTCTGTTTCCCCTTCCTCCCCAACGTATCTTCACAGAGATGGAGGAAGCGCTCAAAAGAAGCCTTCTGGAATACTGATCAGCGGATGTTATTTTCTGAGAACCTGTCATTAATTTGGTTTATGGCAATTTATGTTTTTAGTTTTATGTGTAACATATCAGCTACTTTCAACAACACTTCAAGACAGGGTTGTACTGATGTGATTACACAGTAATAACTGTAGTAACAACATTATTTGTGAACTATAAAGATTGAGGCATACCATGTATGCATCTTTATCACATGTTCAGAGCTTTTTATTTAATTTAATAAAGATGTTCATTATTTTCTTTCTCTTTGATGTTAAAATTTCAATCATCACTGGATATTGTCAAATAAATTAGCGATGGTTCCCTCCAAAAAAATGTAACATACTTTTGTGGCACAGTCGATGCCACGCATGGCTACAGGCCAGAAGGTTGAGGGTTCGCCGACCACCACGGACGAGCTAACTCTCCCTGCTTGTTTCATTACATTACAGATCAAAGCCGTCTGCAGACAATGATCAGCTAGGTAGAAATCAGATGTTCAACATTTTGATGCTATATTAATAAATATATCAAATATATGCAACACATTTTCCACTGACAGGTTTCTGTGCCAATGGACCACACTACCAAAAAGGGAAGCAAACTGACTTTGTCGCTTTAATATCAGGGTTTGCATTTTCAACACCACAATAAAATAGACTGTCAATCTCAAACAGAAAATGGGCCTACAATCCTCCTTACCTTGTAGGTCTACTCAGCATCGAAGGCTTGGCTTGACCATCTCTGAATGTCATTACACTTTTCTGTATTTTGTAACAGATGTCTCTCGTCAAATAGCCTCTGCACAGTTCGGAGGCTGAAATTATATTTTGGACAAACGTGCGTAGCTAGCCTACTGGAGACGAAGTAGCCTAATCAAAGCCAAACATTGTGACTGGTTGTATTTATGCCACACATAAAGCATGCCAGCTACTGTGGCTTTCTAAAATTTATAAACTGGAAAGTAGACCCACAACTGACCCAAATGCAATGAAACATTTAAATCACAGGCTATTGTGCTGAGTAGAATTGTGTATTCACTTGAAAACAATGCGATTATTCTTGTCAAAGGCGATATGCTCCTTAACAGGAATGTAAACAAATTTGTGCACAACCTTTTAGAGAAATAAGATTTTTGTGCGTATGGAACATTTCTGGAATCCTTTATTGCCGCTCATGTAACATGGGACCAACACTTTACATGTTGCGTTTATATTTTTGTTCGGAATATATTCCTTCCTCCTACTCCTCCAGCCAAATCACATGTAAACCTTTGCAAATATGAGCAAATTAGCCATTCTATGCAGGATTATGTTATAAAGCTCAGGTGCATTCTGTTTCCATTGATCATCTTTGAGACGTTTCAACAACTTGATTGGAGTCCACCTGTGGTCAATTCAATTGATTGGACATGATTTGGAAAGGCACACACCTGTCTATATAAGGTCCCACAGTTGACAGTGCATGTCAGAGCAAAAACCAGGCTATGAGGTCAAAATAATTGTCTGTATAAGCTCCAAGACAGGATTGTGTCAAGGCACAGATCTGGGGAAGGGTACCAAAAAATCTCTGCAGCATTAAAGGTCCCCAAGAACACTGTCCTCCATAATTCTTAAATGGAAGAAGTTTGGAACCACTAAGACTCTTCCTAGAGCTGGCCATCCGGTCAAACTGAGCAATCGGGGGAGAAGGGCCTTGGTCAGGGAGGTGACCAAGAACCCAATGGTCACTCTGACAGAGCTCTAGAGTTCCTCTGTGGAGATGGGGGAAACTTACAGAAAGATGACCATCTCTGCAGCACTCCGCCAATCAGGCATTTATGGTAGAGTGGCCAGATGGAAGCAACTCCTCAGTAAAAGGCACGACAGCCCGCTTGGAGTTTGCCTAAAGGCTCAGACCATGAGAAACAAGATTCTCTGGTCTGATGAAAGCAAGATTGATCTCTTTGGCCTGAATGCCAAGCATCACGTCTGGAGAAAACCTGGTACCATCCCTATGGCGAAGTATGGTGGTGGCAGCATCATGCTGTAGGGAGGTTTTTCAGCAGCAGGGAGACTAGTCAGGATAGAGGGAAAGATGAACGGAGCAAAGTACAGACAGTGGTGGGAAAAGTACTCAATTATCATACTTGAGTAAAGATACCTTAATAGATAATGACTCGTGAAAGTCACCTAGACAAATACTACTTGAATAAAAGTCTATAAGTATTTGGTTTTAAATATACTTAAGTATCAAAAATAAATGGAATTGTTAAAACGTACTGAAGAATCAATTGTGAAAGTATAAATAATTTCAAATTCCTCATATTAAGCAAACCAGGCAGGACAATTTTCTTGTTTATTTTTATTGACGGTGAGCCAGGGGCACACTCCAACCCTCAGACATAATTTACAAACTAAGCATTTGTGTTTAGTGAGTCCGCCAGATCAGAGGCAGTAGGGATGACTGGGGATGTTCTCTTGATAAGTGTGTGAATTTTCCTGTCAAAATGTAATGAGTACTTTTGGGTGTCAGGGAAAATGTATGGAGTAAAAAGTACTTTATTTTCTTTAGGAATGTAGTGAAGTAAAAGTAACCAACAATATAAGTAGTAAAGTGCAGATACGCCATAAAACTACTTAAGTAGTACTTTAAAGTATTTTTACTTAAGTACATTACACTACTGAGTACAGAGAGATCCTTGATGAAAACCTGATCCAGAGCGCTCAGGACCTCAGACTGGGGCGAAGGTTCACCTTCCAACAGGACAATGACCTTAAGCCCACAGCCAAGACAACGCAGGAGTGGCTTCGGGACAAGTCTCTGAATGTCCTTGAGTGGCCCAGCCAGATTGCCCGTACTTGAACCCGATCGAACATCTCTGGAGAGACCTGAAAATAGCTTTGCAGCAACGTTCCCCATCCAACCTGACAGAGCTTGAGAGGATCTGCAGAAAAGAAGGGGAGAAACTCCCTAAATGCAGGTGTGCCAAGCTTGTAGCGTCATACCCAAGAAGACTCAATGCTGTAATCACTGCCAAAGGTGCTTCAACAAAGTACTGTGTAATGGGTCTGAATACTTATGTAAATGTGTTTGTGTATTAGCAAAAATTTCAACATCTGTTTTTGCTTCGTCATTGATGTGTAGATTGATGGGGCAAAAAAACTATTTAATCAATTTTAGTATAATGCTGTAACGTAACAATGTGGAAAAAGTGAAGTGGTCTGAATACTTTCCGAAGGCACTGTAGGCCTTAAAAGTAAATATAAAGGAAGATGCCTATAGACCTATCTTAGTTGTTTTTTTAACCCCTTTTTCGTGATTTTTAATTGGTAGATACAGTCTTGTTCCATCGCTGCAACTCCCGTGCTGACTCCGCAGAGCTGAAGGTCAAGAGCCATGCGTCCTCAGAAACACGGCCCTGCGAAGCCGCACTGCCCGCCACATGGAGTCGCTAGAGCGTGATGGGACATGGACATCCCGGCCGGCCAAACCCTCCCCTAAACCGGACAAGGCTGGGACAAATGTGCGCCGCTTCAATGGTCTCCCAGTCATGGTCGGGTACGAAACAGCCTGGGATCGAACCCCAGACCGCTGCGCCACTCGGGAGGCCCCTATAGACATATCTTAAACTAGACTAAGTACGGAGCACAACATTAAAAAGACGGTACGAACTTAATTTCGCCACTGAAAATATCTCAATAAAATGAAAGAAAAATATTTTTGCATATTTAAAGAACTGGTTTAGATTTTTTAATAGGCCTATAATAATGATATATAATAATATTAATAACAATGATAAAACAAACGACGGGTCCAATCGTGTCCAGTCAGTAAATTTATTTTAATTGCACATACCCGAGACTATGGCAATTATATCAGACCCACCCAAATCCGAGACAAAAGTCTGACTATAGTACCCGGACCCTCTCAAAATAATGGATCTGTTGGACCTGTGAAGATCTCCATCTCCAACCCTCCCCAAAGCAAAACAAAAGTAAGACAACCCTCCTCTATTTTGTATCGAAGTCCAGAGAGGACATATGAATAAGAAAATTGTTCCTTATGTCGAGATCACAACTTATTTATCTCATGAACACTACATAACATAAGTTTTGTCGAGATCACAAGATAATTTTCTTGTGATCACGACCTAACAATATTTTTTTATCGAGATCATGAGGTACTCAAAAGTACCACATATCATCCATACATTTGTTCAGATGCACAATAACCAGATCATCAAGGAGCTCTGCAACTGCGTTGTTCAAAATGCGGGCATTTAAGCCCTGAACAATGCCTGACAGGCAGCCGTCTGTTTTTATTTAACCCTTATTTTACCAGGTAAGTTGACTGAACAAAACATTCTCATTTACAACAATGACCTGGGGAATAGTTACAGGGGAGAGGAGGGGGGATGAATGAGCCAATTGGAAGCTGGGGGTGATTGGGTGGCCATGATGGTATGAGGGCCAGATTAGGAATTGATACAGACAACCGGGGATAACACCCATACTCTTTGGAAAATACATTTAAACTCAGTTTTTCACAATTCCTGAAATTTTATCCAAGTGAAAATTCCCTGTCTTAGGTCAGTTAGGATCACCACTTTATTTTAAGAATGTGAAATGTCAGAATAATAGTAGAGAGAATGATTTATTTCAGCTTTTATTTCTTTCATCACATTCCCAGTGGGTCAGAAGTTTACATACACTCAATTAGTATTTGCTAGCAATGCCTTTAAATTGTTTAACTTCGTTCAAACGTTTTGGGTAGCCTTGCACAAGCTTCCCACAAGAAGTTGGGTGAAGTTTGGCCCATTCCTCCTGACAGAGCTGGTGTAACTGAGTCAGGTTTGTCGGCCTCCTTGCTCGAATACGCTTTTTCAGTTCTGCCCACAAATTTTCTATAGGATTGAGGTGAGGGCTTTGTGATGGCCACTCCAAGACCCATTTGCAACCAAGCTTTAACTTCCTGACTGATGTCTTGAGATGTTGCTTCAATATATCCACATAATTTTCCATCATCATGATGTCATCTATTTTGTGAAATGCACCAGTCCCTCCTGCAGCAAAGCACCCCCACAACATGATGCTGCCACCCCCGTGCTTCACGGTTGGGATAGGCCTTGAAATACAAGGTAAGCTTTGAAATACATCCACAGGTACACCTCCAATTGACTCAAATGATGTCAATTAGCCTATTAGAAGCTTCTAAAGCCATGACATCATTTTCTGAAATTTTACAAGCTGTTTAAAGTCACTGTCAACTTAGTGTATGTAATCCTCTGACCCACTGGAATTGTGATACAGTGATTTATAAGTTAAATAATTTGTTGGAAAAATTACTTGTGTCATAAACAAAGTAGATGTCATAAACAACTTGCCAAAACTATAGTTTTTTAACAAGAAATTTGTGGAGTCGAAACGAGTTTTAATGACTCCAACTGTATGTATATCAGTTATGCAAGCTAATAACCACCAAAGATAATGAGCTAGCTAACTGGCTAACAAGACTACCTAGCTAACTAAAGAAACATCAATTTTTCAGGACCCTGTCTTTCAAAGATAATTTGTAAAAATCCAAATAACTTCACAGATCTTCATTGTAAAGGGTTTAAACACTGTTTCCCATGCTTGTTCAATGAACCATAAACAATTAATGAACATGCACCTGTGGAACGGTCGTTAGGACACTAACAGCTTACAGACAGTAGGCAATTAAGGTCACAGTTATGAAAACTTAGAACACTAAAGAGGCATTTCTACTGACTCTGAAAAACACCAAAAGAAAGATGCCCAGGGTCCCTGCTCATCTGTGTGAACGTGTCTTAGGCATGCTGCAAGGAGGCATGAGGACTGCTGATGTGGCCAGGGCAATAAATTGCAATGTCCATACTGTGAGACGCCTAAGACAGCGCTACAGGGAGACAGGACGGACAGCTGATCGTCCTCGCAGTGGCAGACCACGTGTAACAACACCTGCACAGGATTGGTACATCCGAACATCACACCTGTGGGACAGGTACAGGATGGCAACAACTGCTCGAGTTACACCAGGAACGCACAATCCCTCGATCAGTGCTCAGACTGTCCGCTATAGGCTGAGAGAGGCTGGACTGAGGGCTTGTAGGCCTGTTGTAAGGCAGGTCCTCACCAGACATCATCGGCAACAACGTCGCCTATGGGCACAAACCCACCATCGCTGGATCAGACAGGACTGGCAAAAAGTGCTCTTCACTGATGGATTTGTGTTTATCGTCGAAGGAATGAGCGTTACACCGAGGCCTGTACTTTGGAGGTGGAGGGCGGATCTCAATCCCATTGAGCACGTCTGGGACCTGTTGGATCAGAGGGTGAGGGATAGGGCCATTCCCCCTAGAAATGTCAGGGAACTTGCAGGTGCCTTGGTTGAAGAGTGGGGTAACATCTCACAGCAAGAACGGGCAAATCTGGTGCAGTCCATGAGGAGGAGATGCACTGCAGCACTTAATGCAGCTAATGGCCACACCAGACACTGACTGTTACTTTTGATTTTGACCCCCCCCCCCCCCCCCCCCCCCCCCCCCCTTTGTTCAGGGACACATTATTCCATTTCTGTTAGTCAAATGTCTGTGGAACTTGTTCAGTTTACGTCTCAGTTGTTGAATCTTGTTATGTTCATACACATATTTACACATGTTCAGTTTGCTGAAAATAAACGCAGTTGGCAGTGAGGACGTTTATTTTTTTGCTGAGTTTAATTAGCTAGCTCGTTCACAATACTAATAAAGTTTGCTGCGTTGTTTCTTGCACGCAACTGGCTGTGGTCTTGGGGGTGACACACAGCCTGGGAGACAGATTTGCCTGTCAGGCATCGTTCTGGGCTTAAATGCCCAATAAGGGCTTTGATGCCCCAAGAGCTTTTTGCTCAAGGTGAGGGACATTTAGCTTGCTGATAATGAGCTCCAAACAAAAACGAAAGCATGATGTTAGCATGAAATATACAGTACCATCCCTTAGTGTTACAATCACTAAAAACATATGCTCTGATCCACCATGGGATCTGCCGCCTCAGCCATACTGTCAATCTATCATCAATATGTCCACTTTTGTTATGTCGTGATTATGAGATAAATAAGTTGTTATATCGATCACGAGGGAATACTTTTTTTATTCATATGTCCCCCCCAGGTCATTCTACTGGCTGCAGTGCAGAAAGAATCCAATCTTCTTGAACGTTCCCGAAGTGTACTCCTCAATCCTGTCCGAGGGGTTGGTTAGAACAGAAAGGGACGTTCCAGCCCATGTTTGGAAATGTTTACTCTGGGGCGCTATCTGTCAGACAGAAGCCTCTACACTGCACGCTAGAGACCATCTAGTAGTGTACCGTTAGGTGTCCATTGGAATTGAATCTCGAGGGAGATCATTATACTCACTAACCATGGCTCAAGCGAAAATCCACCACGCTAAAATGACTGAAGCCGCTAAAGGCAAATTCAGCAGATCAATGTCTATGGCAGATCGCTCTGGACAATTACTTCAAAGTTTGGACCAGCTGGAAATAAGGTATTTTACAGAAGGCTAGTCTAACGGCATGAATACTGTATGTAACGGTATCAAAAATATTTTTGTCTAGTAGCTTTAAAGAATACACACAGTAGCCTATTAGGCTACACAATCTCTCCATGTGCTACTACGGTGACATGTGACAGCTGTTTTAAACTGATTCTAAACATAGAAAGGGTGACAGTGGAAGAAGGAAGAAAGTTCTCTGAATACATGTGTGCACACTAAAGTGCAGAATAGGACCTTATCGTTTATTATCGTCTGGTTTATTTTAACATTTTACGGTGCCAGACTGTATTTGTCCTCTAAAATAACAATAGCGTTATTTAAACAGTAATAAAAAATAAACACTGATAAAGTTGTAGCATAGGCAATGGGATGAATAATATGTTCACAACAGTCTCTGAGTCACGTAGGCCTACACTCACTATATTCTATCGAAATATCTCATGACAATGACATCTGTTTTAGGGTGGAGGCTTTACGTGAAGCCGCAACTTCGATGGAACAGGAGAGAGAGTGCTTACTGGATTTGATACAATCCATAAAGAACAGTGAAGAAATGCGCAGCATTTGTGACGGTAGGCTTTGTGTTGTTTGACAGCCATCAGATAACTTCTGCCTGCTGACTACGTCATAGGCCTACATTTGGTTTAATTAAAAGGGACACTTAACTGGTTGAAATTTTTATTTGAAGGGATAGTTCACGCCAATCAAAGTTTGTCAGATGTTTTTAGATCTAAAAATGGGTCTTGTGTTGAGTCCAAGTCCTGTCATATCTTGTGCAAATCCAGCTATATAGCCTACCTCAATCCAAAATGAATGGTAAAGGTAGATACCATGCAATCCCATTCGCTGTTCATCTTTTTCTTTCATTTGGGGTGTCGGGAGACATAGGCCTATAGCTGATCTACATTTTTGGCATAGACAGGAATTCTTGACATTAGAACTTCTGTTAGGTTTTTGTACATCTGACAAACTTTTACTTTAGAGTGAACTGTCCTGTTAACGCCTACCTCTGATAGCACTGTATAGCACTGCACTGTCATATATATATCTCTTTTTCAGGAGAGCGAGAGGAACTATCTTTAACTGCTAATCGTCTTCTGGGTAGGACGCTAACAGTTGAAATCTCAGTGGAAACCATAAGGAACTCCACACAGGAGGATGCGTTACACAAAGCTACCTCTTTGATTGATGAGATTGCAGCAAAGTTGCTTGACGACATGGATGGTGCCAGAAAGCGCCTGATGGCACTGCACGCTGCCTGTGTGACCGAAGCACCACCTGTTCCTATCGATACAAAATTCCAGACGATCGTCATCACCTGCGCCTTGGAAGATCAGAAGAAAATCAAGAGGCGGCTTGAAACTCTGATAAGAAATGTGGATAATGCTGAGAAGAATATAAAGATAATGGATCATCGGAAAATGGATGACTTAAACAGTGCCAATGGCAAATGATGGCACTCATACTGATTAACCCCCCCCTAATAAAAATAGCTAGCAATGCTAACATTAGCTAGCTAAAATCCAGTGGTCTCCCCTTAATCTTAGCTAGCTAGCTAATGTTATACTGCATCTAAAGTCAATCTGGTAACATCAAAATGAAAGGTTTTCCTACTAATTGTATTTCCAAGCCAAAGTAATGCACTTTTGACTAAATCTTAATCGACACCCAATCAGAAGACATTGAGTAGAATGCTGTTGGGCATCAGTCCTAAAACGAACGCTTAAAACAATATTGAGACGAAACGTGCCAACCATGACACTACTAACACTGTCACATTCAAACCGTCACCACAAATTGCATATAAATTTATTGCAGTCACATTTTTTTTTTCTCCCCTGAATGTGAAGTTACCTGCACACTGCCTTATCTAGTTGCAATAAGCACACAGGCTGTCACTCATTTAAGCATTTCAAAATGCATCTAAATAGTTGTTTAATTATCTTAGTATGATCACTTACATCTTAAGTGTTAATCCTTGACATGGTATCTATTGACAAATGTTTTGCTACTCTCAGATCATTACAGTAAACCTGGATTATAGGTCACAACCTAACTCAAAACAGAAGGTTCATATCTTTATGTAGGGATGTGTTAGGTACGTATGGAATTGTGAACAACCCCTCCAGAAATAGCCAAAGTAACGGTATCTGTCAGAGCTCTTTGCTGTGGTCACAGACATCATTAGAGACAATGTACTATGTCAATACATCATGAATAGGCATTTCACATGCAGGTGCAAAGTGAGCAACATGCACAGTACATGTATGTATGTATGTAAGTAATACTAGGCAGTCATTTTAATTTGTCCATTAACACACACATTTAGGTTTTTCCAAAGCAAGTCACTGATGTTTTAAATAAATATGATTTATGTATTCCACTTGCTGAAAGACATTGTTATTCTACAATCTTTGGGGGATGGTCTCATTGCAATGTTTCTACCTGTAATTCTAACAAACTACACACAATTGAAAAGGTGGGTAAAATAAACAAATATTCAAAGTGTAGCTAATACGTTTTAATACTTTTTTTAATGCTTCATTTAACATTTTACAATAAAACTGTACATTAAGATTTACTATCAGCAGTGTGTAAAGTGGAAATTACAGAAAATGTTGAAAACAATCAAAATAGAGATTTTATTTATGCTAGACCACCATCAAACAGATTTTATTTATGCTAGATCACCATCGAACAGATTTTCAACAAAGCTGCAGGTGCAAGTACTGCATGTGTGGCACACCTTGAGACACTGTTAAATCAAAGTAATATAAATTAACAAACTAGGTGAGAAACTAACTACAACTTGGTGTCACACAATTCTGACAAAATATAACATTTAGTTAAGTCTTTAGCCTGGTCCCAGGTATATTGTGCTCTTGCCTACGTCAAGCTGACAAACAATGTTTGGCATGGCAATTCCATAAGGAGTTGGAATAAGAGCAGAAACAGTCTGGCACTCAGGCTAGGTTATCTAGAAACAAAGTTAATGGAAGCAGTATGTAATAAATCAGTAAGCCATCTGCAAAATTGAATAACATCAGAATGGATTACAGTGATTCTCACAACACCTGAGTGAAAGAGCACTTGACCATATATTATAAGAATGGTAACTGATTTAATTATTAATTCATTAAATGGTCAATATAAACATTGTGTATTTTCAGGAGACAAACATCATTAAAACATCTCATTGTTAAAGTGCCTTTAGTCCATTTGAACAAAATGGAATTTTTTTACAAACAGCAACTGTTAAGGATGGTGTGTGATTTACAATATTTACTAAGCAGGAGTCTTTAAATCAAACTAGTTAAACAAAAATATGTTTACAGATACACAATGAATGAGAATGTAAACATACATGGACAAGGCTTTGTGGCATTAAACTGTGGTTCCATATTCATTCACTTGAAAAAAACAAAAAACAAGGCAAGCATGCAAGTTTTCATTCCACATTTACTGATACCAAAACACAGACTAAATATTAGGGTATCTTTTCTATATACAGTAGAATGTACTTATAACCATGGTGCCATTTTGATTTGTGAATAGTATTAAATGGGTAACTAGAAGTTATAATGACGAGCACAGTATAAAGAATGAGACTTTCATTTCTGTCCTACAGTGAAATTAGAGCAGAAATTACTAGTCTTGCCTCAGAAAAGCCAACATAGCGGTCAGAGTGGAAACAGTACAGAATATCCAAGCATGATGACTAGGTGAGAAAATGAAGCCATTACAAAGCTATCCTGTAGTTCTGTTCATAATGTTAAGAACATTCTATCAAGAGACCATTCATTATGAGATCTCTTTTCAATCACACATGAAATTTGATATTTCTGTAAAACAATATGTAGTGTTCATTTCTCCCGAAACTAACAAATATATACTGAACAAAAATATAAAATGCAACATGTCAAAACTGTTGGTCCCATGTTTCATAAGCTGACATAAAACATCACAGAAATTGTTAATGTGCACAAAAAGCTTACTTCTTTCAAATTTCTTTACATCACTGTTAGTGAACATTTCTCCTTTGCCAAGACAATCCATCCACCTGACTGGTGTGGTACATCAAGAAGCTCATTAAACAGCATGATCATTACACAGGTGCATCTTGCGATGAGTACAATAAAAGGCCACTAAAATGTGCAGTTGTTAAACAACGCCACAAAGGTCTTAAGTGTTGAGGGTAGGTGCAATTGACATGCTGACTGCAGGAATGTCCAACAGACCTGTTGCCAGAGAATTTAATGTTAATTTCTCTACCATAAGCCACCTCCAACATCATTTTAGATAATTTAGCAGTACGTCCAACCGGCCTCACAACAGCAGACCATGTGTAACCACGCAAGCCCAGGAACTCCACATCCAGCTTCTTCACCTGCGGGATCGTCTGAGACCAGCCACACGGACAGCTGCTAAAACTGAGGAGTATTTCTGTCTGTAATAAATCCCTTTTGAGGGGAAAAACAAATTCTGATTGGCTGGGCCTGCCCTCCCAGGCCCACGCCCCTGCATGTGAAATCCATAGACTAGGGACTAATGACTACTTCAATTTAATGATTTCCTTATACGAACTGTAACTCAGTAAAATCATTGAAATTATTGCATGTTGCGTTTATATTTTTGTTCAGTATAAATGTAACAAATATACATATTAGACTCACAAATATGAGCACATTAAAGATGTTACAATTGAAGCACAGTAGAAACAAATAAAGCACATACAGTTGAAGTAGGAAGTTTACATACACCTTAACAAAAATACTCAGTTTCACAATTCCTGACATTTAGTCATAGTAAAAATTCCCTGTCTTAGGTCAGTTAGGATCACCACTTTATTTTAAGAATGTGAAATGTCAGAATAATACTAGAGAGAATGATTTATTTCAACTTTTATTTCTTTCATCACATTCCCAGTGGGTCAGAATTTTACATACACTCAATTAGTATTTGGTAGCAATGCCTTTAAACTGTTTAACTTCGGTCAAACGTTTTGGGTAGCCTAGCCTTGCACAAGCTTCCCACAAGAAGTTGGGCGAATTTTGGCCTATTCCTCCTGACAGAGCTGGTGTAACCCAGTCAGGTTTGTAGGCCTCCTTGCTCGAACACGCTTTTTCAGTTCTGCCCACAACTTTTCTATAGGATTGAGGTCAGGGCTTTGTGATGGCCACTGCAATAGCGTGACTTTGTTGTCCTTTAGCATACTTCCAAAGTTGTGGCAAAATGGCCTGGGGTCATTGTCCATTTGGAAGACCCATTTGCGACCAAGCTTTAACTTCCCGACTGATGTCTTGAGATGTTGCTTCAATATATCCACATAATTTTCCATCCTCATGATGTCATCTATTTTGTGAAGTGCACCAGTCCCTCCTGCAGCAAAGCACCCCCACAACATGATGCTGCCACCCCCGTGCTTCACTGTTGGGATGGTTCTTCAGCTTGCAAGCACCCCCCTTTTTCCTCCAAACATAACAATGGTCATTATGGCCAAACAGTTCTATTTTTGTTTCATCAGACCAGAGGACATTTCTCTGAAAGTACAATATTTGTCCCCATGTGCAGTTGCAAACCGTAGTCTGGCTTTTTTATGGCGGCTTTGGAGCAGTGGCTTCTTCCTTGCTGAGCAGCCTTTCAGGTTATGTCGATATAGGACTCGTTTTACTGTGGATATAGATATTTTTGTACCCGTTTCTTCCAGCATCTTCACAAGGTCCTTTGCGGTTGTTCTGGGATTGATTTGAACTTTTCGCACCAAAGTACGTTCATCTCTAGGAGACAGAACGCATCTCCTTCCTCAGTGGTATGACGGCTGCGTGGCCTCTTGGTGTTTATACCTGCTTACTATTGTTTGTACAGATGAACTTGGTACCTTCAGGCATTTGTATTTTGCCCCCAAGGATGAACCAGACTTGTGGAGGTCTACAATTTTTTTTCTGAGGTCTTGGCTGAATTCTTTTGATTTTCCCATGATGTCAAGCAAAGAGGCACTGAGTTTGAAGGTAGGCCTTGAAATACATCCACAGGTACATCTCCAATTGACTCAAATGATGTCAATTAGCCTATCAGAAGCTTCTAAAGCCATGATATTTTCTGGAATTTTCCAAGTTGTTTAAAGGCACAGTCAACTTAGTGTATGTAAACTTCTGACCCACTGAAATTGCGATACAGTGAATTATAAGTGAAATAATCTGTCTGTAAACAATTGTTGGAAAATGTACTTGTGTCATGCGCAAAGTAGATGTCCTAACCCACTTGCCAAAACTATAGTTTGTTAACAAGAAATTTGTGGAGTGGTTGAAAAACAAGTTTTAATGACTCCAACTTCATATGTAAACGTCCAACTTCAACTGCATATGATTTAAATGCTGCAATATGTAACATGTAAACAATTGTGATTTCTAGTATCCTATGAAACACCTGTGTGCTAACAAGATAAAGAGAGATATATTGATTGGTATTGTCTGTGTAACAAAACACTCTTCACTGGCTCATCCATTCTATAAGATCAGTACATTTTATAATTTTGTGACTCAAGTAGAGAGCTTATTGTGCGAATCTCAAATCGTATTTGGTAATATAAGAGCACATTCTATTGGTCTTTGTTGTAATTCAGTATTCTCATACAACTACCAATCACTCCTACCTCACTTTAAAAAATGTAAATTTCTTACAACAATAAAAGGAAGTTAAGAAAATATTTGGCACTATGTTAAGTTTTAGGCAACTCATTTTCTGCCAACATTTGTTAAACACTTCAAATTCATATAAAAATACCTTTCAGAAAACAATGAACAATTATGTCCAAGTCTTTATCCACAATATACAGCATAGATTGAACCATATTCCATTAATATTTTAAACAAAATATGGTACAAAATAATCAGTATATCTCTTACAATAAACATATTGCACAGATGAACAGTCAAATGCACAAATGGTAATCTGTAAAAATCACATATGAACATACAAAGATGTCTTGTTAGTGAACTAGAATGTAACCCTTCCCTACAACATGTTGAAGGGTGTAAATGGGGAAAACCCTGCAACGCCCAACCCCAATTTCCCAAAAGATAAGCTTCAAGAATTCCATTCATGCTACAACATAGGTTTTGGTATCCATTGCAGCCACCAGGAGGACTATTGTTACTTTCACCATACTGGTGCTTTAGATCTCACATCTATCCATGCGAATCAAAGGCTGGACTGGATCTGGAAAGATGCTCAACGTCATGATAGGCACAATGCGCAGGTGCAGATTAGATCTAGGTTGAGCTCAAATTGATATAACATACCGTATCCTATGCAGACTTTGGTCTGTGAAAGAATCTACCCCTGTAATACACAATCATTCACCAATCAAGACTCTTTCCCTCACATATGGCAGTCAAAACTTACAGTATTGAAGGGAATGGATTGATTCTAAAGAAGGCTGCAGCTACTGAAGAGGTTTTTGCTCTTCTTGGTCCTCTGTTTGTTGGGCCTCAAGCTGATGATTTCACGGCCATTGCTGGAGTTCTGACTAGATAGGTTACTACTTGTGGTGTTGAAAACGCCTGTTAGGGTAGAGATGTGTAAATGACGTGATACAACTTTAAAGATTAATTTCTGACACACAAAAGTTACAACAAAACTTGCAATTTACAGTATCAAAGTTTACTTTGAGTTGTTCTGAACACCATAAGCCCATGTTCACCATATTGTGACTAAAATTTGCCACGGTAAGCTCACCTGAAAGCACTTTTTACTCCATTCGATGAATATCAATCAATCAAATGTATTTATAAAGCTCTTTTTACATCAGCCGATGTCAAAGTGCTATACAGAAACCCAGCCTAAAACCCCAAAACACATAGCAAACTTATGTTTTAATAAAGTACCTTGTGAAAGGCCAATACTGCAAGACCGTATTTTATAATTTAGCTAGTCATGCTGGCAATAGAATAAGCTTTCAAATAATGCACCACAATCCAGATTTTTAATTGGACCAATGTTGAGAACACAGGTATGCGTTTGAAACAAAAACTTGAAATGGGATAGCGTTAGTTTCTTCAAAAGCTCTTCCAAACTTATTTAAATTATTCAGTCCTATAATGCCATATCAATTGTGAATTTATCTTGCTGATTGAGAATGTGTCTTGCACATACTGTACAATTTATAGGAGCCTAATATATTTTTTTCTGGACAAGTGTGAATGTGATGCGTAAAGACCTTTAGGTCTACATGTTAAAGCCAACTCGAACAATGTGGACTCCAAAAACGGCAAACAAATTAGAGTTGATTACGCAAATAGAGTTGATTACGCAAATACCGTCAATAGCCTACACAACTTGAGACAACTGCATGCAGTATTAAGCCATGGAGAAAGTTGATTGGCCAAGTGAGTGGTCAAGCCCTCGCAACACCTACAACTTATTTATTCATCAAAACCCAGACCTTTGTGCCACCGACAGCTATTGCACCAATGATTCCCGCTGTGAAAATACCCACAACTCAAAAGCACCATGTGGCTGTGCTAAAATTTACCATTAGGTACATTTGATTAAAATAGAGCCCGGAGACAGACATCTTACTCAAGACCCCTTTTTCATTCTATGTTGTATGAACCCTACATTTTACATGAAAGTTGTCATCATGTTACTGAATATCATGGAGAAATGAGAAATGTACAGTAAATATAAAATGCAAAGGTTATGCATAATGTGTCTCATTTTATTATTTTCTTGGTAAGAACCATTTCAATGTGGGCATGTCCATGTACAATTTCCACGAGTGTAAGGGTTTAATGTTGTTGGTGGGAAAAAAACAGATCCAAAACACTAACTATCATTGCAGAACTAGCAGTACGACACAAAATCCCTGTGGCTTTGTACAAATCAATCCCAGAGGTCTGGACTAACTGGCATGGTTATCAGGATGCTTACCAATTTTATTGCCTGCTGTATGCACTGCCTCGGGCTCCTCTGCTGTTTGCCGCTTGAGTCGCTGCAGATACTTATCTGCTAGGTATTTGAAAACTGAAAAGAAGAAACGGTAGATTTTTTATTTATTTTTTAAATTAGTGATTCCCATTGCATCCTTCCTAACAGTTATTTTAACTGGTTAGTTGTACACAAGTTCTGTATCTCACCTTCATTGACATTGAGGTCCTCCTTTACAGAGGTTCTGTAAAACCTCAACTTGAGCTTCTTGGCCAGACCTTCTGCCTCCTCACTACAGTACCAGGAGAAAAAGAGCAAGGATTACTGATCAATTCTGCCATGCTTGAAATATCAGAATATCTAATTAAGATTTATGTTCTACAAGCCATGCATCTTATACAACAAGCCAAGTCCAAAAAGGGAAATTGGTCACAGGAAGTCTTACTTTTTGATCATCGTGTCATCCAGAAGGTCAATCTTGTTCTGCACTAGGACAGTGGGGATGTCTCCCACTTCTAGCTCCACCTTCTCCCACCAGCTGCCGACTGCCTCGAACGACTCCCTGTCGGTAGTGGAGAAGACCAGAACACACGCCTGGGCACCTGGAACACATACAAAGACCAGCTGTCACCACAATGATGGATCTTGTAATCCAAGATGGCGTAGCAGTCAGATGTCCTTTGTCCTCGTCCTGTCCCGTGTATATATATTTTATATATTTTTCTTCGCATTTCTTTTTATATATGTTTTTTTCTCCTTAAAAACTCAACTTCAAAACACTCTCCTACAACCCACCTCACCAAATGTGGTGCGGATTGTTTTTTTCCCTCAAAGGTATTATTCACCTCGTATCCGAAATCAACAACAGAAGCTAGCCAGAAGTTAGCCAGCTCACAAGCTAACGTTAGTAGTTCAGCTAACCACAGCTAGCGCTCATCAGCTATCCTTTAGCTCGGAAAACTATTGCCAGTTTTGTACAACGCGACTCAGACCAGAGCATACCAGACCTTTTTTCTCTCCATATCCCCGGATTTTTACCGCAAGCTCTGGACATTTACACCTGGATCTTGCAGCTAACCAGCTGCTATCCGAGTGACTATTGGCTAACATCAACTCCGGAGCAAACACCAATTATCCCGGAGCTAGCCAGCTGAAGAGTTCCATCAGCCACTCCTGGGCTACAATCACCTATCCGGACCCGTTTACTGCCGATGCGGAGCCCCACCGGGCCTTCACGACTGGGATACCGACGTTATCTGCCCGAGGGAGTTATTCAACTGGCCCCTCCATCGCGACGTAACCTGAACGCCCATATGCTAACTGCGGCACGCTAATCGTTAGATGTCTTGAGCATATCGGCTGCTATCTGAACAGACAACCTCTCTTTCGCCATCGCCATCCGGCTTGGATTCTCTGCCGACACGACCACGTCTGGTCTGCAGACGAATAGCCCATCCGCTGTGCCCTCAACCGGCCTCCGTCTGAGCAGACCCCCTCCGTCTGAGCAGACCTCCCCCCGGACTACTATCTTTAAACGCCGCGGGCTAGCTTAGTGGAGGCCTCACTGCTCCATCTACGGCTGCCCCCTGGACACTATGATCACTTGGCTACATAGCTGATGCCTGCTTGACTGTCCATTAATTCACGGTACTCCATTCCGTTTATTTGTGTTTTATCTGTCGGCTCTGTGCTTTAACTCAGGATCTGTGTGTAGTTAATCCGACCCTCTCTGCCTAGCCGTCGCCATTTTTACCTACTGTTGCTGTGTTAGCTGACTAGCTGCTGTTATATCACCTGTTGTTTTAGCTAGCTCTCCCAATCAAGACCTGCAATCACTTTACGCCTTATTGCATGTCTCCCTCAAATATCAATATGCCTTGCATACTGTTGTTCAGGCTAGTTATCATTGTTTTGGTTTGCAATGGACCCCGTAGTTCCACTCTCCGTACCTCTGATACCTCCTTTGTCCCCACCCCCCACACATGCGGTAACCTCACCCATTGAGACCAGCATGTCCAGAGATACAACCTCTCTTATCATCACCCAGTGCCTGGGCTTGCCTCCGCTGTACCCGTGCCCCACCATACCCTGGTCTGCACATTATGCCCAGAATCTATTCTACCACGCCCATAAATCTGCTCCTTTTATTCATTGTCCCCAACGCTCTAGGCGACCAGTTTTGATAGCCTTTAGCCGCACCCTCATCCTACTACTCCTCTGTTCCTCGGGTGATGTGGAGGTAAACCCAGGCCCTGCATGTCCCCAGTCACCCTCATTTGTTGACTTCTGTGATCGAAAAAGCCTTGGCCTCATGCATGTCAACATCAGAAGCCTCCTCCCTAAGTTTGCCTTACTCACCGCTTTAGCACACTCTGCCAACCCTGATGTCCTCGCCGTGTCCGAATCCTGGCTTAGGAAGGCCACCAAAAATTCTGAGATTTCCATACCCAACTATAACACTTTCCGTCAAGATAGAACTGCCAAAGGGGGAGGAGTTGCAATCTACTGCAGAGATAGCCTGCAAAGTTCTGTCATACTTTCCAGGTCTGTGCCCAAACAGTTCGAACTTCTAATTTTAAAAATTAATCTCTCCAGAAATAAGTCTCTCACTGTTGCCGCCTGCTACCGACCTCCCTCAGCTCCCAGCTGTGCCCTGGACACCATCTGTGAATTGATCGCTCCCCATCTAGCTTCAGAGTTTGTTCTGTTAGGTGACCTAAACTGGGATATGCTTAACACCCCGGCAGTCCTACAATCTAAGCTTGATGCCCTCAATCTCACACAAATCATCAAGGAACCCACCAGGTACAACCCTAAATCCGTAAACATGGGCACCCTAATAGACATTATCCTGACCAACTTGCCCTCCAAATACACCTCTGCTGTCTTCAATCAAGATCTCAGCGATCACTGCCTCATTGCCTGTATCCGCCACGGGTCCGCGGCCAAACGACCACCCCTCATCACTGTCAAACGCTCCCTAAAACACTTCTGCGAGCAGGCCTTTCTAATCGACCTGGCCCGGGTACCCTGGAAGGATATTGACCTCATCCCGTCAGTTGAGGATGCCTGGTCATTCTTTAAAAGTTACTTCCTCACCATATTAGACAAGCATGCTCCGTTCAAAAAATGCAGAACCAAGAACAGATATAGCCCTTGGTTCACTCCAGACCTGACTGCCCTCGACCAGCACAAAAACATCCTGTGGCGAACTGCAATAGCATCGAAGAGCCCCCGCGATATGCAACTGTTCAGGGAAGTCAGGAACCAATACACGCAGTCAGTCAGGAAAGCAAAGGCCAGCTTTTTCAAGCAGAAATTTGCATCCTGTAGCTCTAACTCCAAAAAGTTCTGGGATACTGTAAAGTCCATGGAAAACAAGAGCACCTCCTCCCAGCTGCCCACTTCACTGAGGCTAGGTAACACGGTCACCACTGATAAGTCCATGATAATCGAAAACTTCAACAAACATTTCTCAATGGCTGGCCCCTCTTCAAAGGGGGGAGACACCCTGGACCCAAACTGTTACAGACCTATATCCATCCTGCCCTGCCTATCTAAGGTCTTCGAAAGCCAAGTCAACAAACAGATCACTGACCATCTCGAATCCCACCGTACCTTCTCCGCTGTGCAATCCGGTTTTCCGAGCCGGTCACGGGTGCACCTCAGCCACGCTCAAGGTACTAAACGATGTCATAACCGCCATCGATAAAAGACATTACTGTGCAGCCGTCTTCATCGACCTGGCCAAGGCTTTCGACTCTGTCAATCACCATATTCTTATCGGCAGACTCAGTAGCCTCGGTTTTTCTAATGACTGCCTTGCCTGGTTCACCAACTACTTTGCAGACAGAGTTCAGTGTGTCAAATCGGAGGGCATGTTGTCCGGTCCTCTGGCAGTCTCTATGGGGGTACCACAGGGTTCAATTCTCGGGCCGACTCTTTTCTCTGTATACATCAATGATGTTGCTCTTGCTGCGGGCGATTCCCTGATCCACCTCTATGCAAACGACACCATTCTGTACACTTCCGGACCTTCCTTGGACACTGTGCTATCTAACCTCCAAGCGAGCTTCAATGCCATACAACACTCCTTCCGTGGCCTCCAACTGCTCTTAAACGCTAGTAAAACCAAATGCATACTTTTCAACCGTTCGCTGCCTGCACCCGCACGCCCGACTAGCATCACCACCCTGGACGGCTCCGACCTAGAATATGTGGACATCTATAAGTACCTAGGTGTCTGGCTAGACTGCAAACTCTCCTTCCAGACTCATATCAAACATCTCCAATCCAAAATCAAATCTAGAGTCGGCTTTCTATTCCGCAACAAAGCCTCCTTCACTCACGCCGCCAAACTTACCCTAGTAAAACTGACTATCCTACCGATCCTCGACTTCGGCGATGTCATCTACAAAATAGCTTCCAATACTCTACTCAGCAAACTGGATGCAGTCTATCACAGTGCCATCCGTTTTGTTACTAAAGCACCTTATACGACCCACCACTGCGACCTGTATGCCCTAGTCGGCTGGCCCTCGCTACATGTTCGTCGTCAGACCCACTGGCTCCAGGTCATCTACAAGGCTATGCTAGGTAAAGTGCCGCCTTATCTCAGTTCACTGGTCACGATGGCTACACCCACCCGTAGCACGCGCTCCAGCAGGTGTATCTCACTGATCATCCCTAAAGCCAAAACCTCATTTGGACGCCTTTCCTTCCAGTTCTCTGCTGCCTGCGACTGGAACGAATTGCAAAAATCTCTGAAGTTGGAGACTTTTATCTCCCTCTACAACTTTAAAAATCTGCTATCCGAGCAGCTAACCGATCGCTGCAGCTGTACATAGTCCATCTGTAAACTACCCACCCAATTTACCTACCTCACCTCCCATACTGCTTTTATTTATTTACTTTTCTGCTCTTTTGCACACCAGTATCTCTTCTTGCACATGATCATCTGATGATTTATCACTCGTGTTAATCTGCTAAATTGTAATTACTCGATTTATTGCCTACCTCATGCCTTTTGCACACATTGTATATAGATTCTCTTTTTTCTACCATGTTATTGACTTGTTTATTGTTTACTCCATGTGTAACTCTGTGTTGTTGTCTGTTCACACTGCTATGCTTTATCTTGGCCAGGTCGCAGTTGCAAATGAGAACTTGTTCTCAACTAGCCTACCTGGTTAAATAAAGGTGAAATAAAATAAAAAATATATATAATAAATCTTCACAGCACGCACACATGCTTTCAAATCAAATAACTGATTTGTATATATAAACTCAGCAAAAAAAGAAACGTCCTCCCACTGTCAACTGCGTTAATTTTCAGCAAACTTAAGTGTAAATATTTGTATGAACATAGCAAGATTCACCAACTGAGACAAACTGAACAAGTTCCACAGACATGTGACAAACAGCAATGGAATAATGTGTCCCTGAACAAAGAGGGGGTCAAAATCAAAAGCAACAGTCAGTATCTGGTGTGGCCACCAGCTGCATTATGTACAAGATTTGCCAGTTCTTGCTGTGAGATGTTACCCCACTCTTTCACCAAAGCACCTGCAAGTTCGCAGACATTTCTGGGGGCATGGCCCTAGCCCGCACCCTCCAATCCAACAGGTCCCAGACGTGCTCAATGGGATTGAGATCCGGGCTCTTCGCTAACCATGGCAGAACACTGACATTCCTGTCTTGCAGGAAATCACGCACAGAACGAGCAGTATGGCTGGTAGCATTGTCACGCTGGAGGGTCATGTCAGGATGAGCCTACAGGAAGGGTACCACATGAGGGAGGAGGATGTCTTCCCTGTAACGCACAGCGTTGAGATTGCCTGCAACAACAACAAGCTCAGCCCTATGAGGCTGTGACACACCGCCCCAGACCATGACGGACCATCCACTTCCAAATCGATCCCGCTCCAGAGTACCGGCCTCGGTGTAACGCTCATTCCTTTGACGACAAACGCGAATCCGACCATCACCCCTGGTGAGACAAAGGGCTTGTCGGTGAAGAGCACTTTTTGCCAGTCCTGTCTGGTCCAGCAACAGTGAGTTTGTTCCCATAGGCGACGTTGTTGCCAGTGATGTCTGGTGAGAACCTACAAGCCCTCAGTCCAGCCTCTCTCAGCCTATTGCGGACAGTCTGAGCACTGATGGAGGGATTGTGCGTTCCTGATGTAACTTGGCAGTTGTTGTTGCCATCTTGAACCTGTTCCACAGATGTGATGTTCGGATGTACCGATCCTGTGCAGGTGTTGTTACACGTGGTCTGCCACTGCGAGGACGATCAGCTGTCCGTCCTGTCTCCTTGTAGCGCTGTCTTAGGCGTCTCACATTACGGACATAGCAATTTATTTCCCTGGCCACATCTGCAGCCCTCATGCCTCCTTGCAGCATGCCTAAGGCACGTTCACGTAGATGAGCTGAGACCCTGGGCCTCTTTCTTTTGGTGTTTTTCAGTGTCAGTAGAAAGGCTTCTTTATAGTGTCCTAACTTTTCATAACTGTGACCTTAATTGCCTATCGTCTAGGCACCTTTGCCTACCGTCTGGACAGCTGTTAGTGTCTTAACGACCGTTTCACAGGTGTATGTTCATTAATTGTTTATGGTTCATTGAACAAGCATGGGAAACAGTGTTTAAACCCTTTACAATGAAGATCTGTGAAGTAATTTGGATTTTTACGAATTATCTTTGAAAGACAGGGTCCTGGAAAAGGGACCTTTTTTAATGAAAAATGTATTTTTTCTATTGTTCAATTTCCATACACCCCAGTTTGTATTTGTTGTTTCCCCCCCCCCCCCCCCCCCCCCCAGAAATAAAATCTGGACATAATGTTGCAGTTCAACAGCTAACACCATACTGAAAAATGACCTGTCTGACAGACCCAGTGAAGGAGTATCATGTCCTTCCCTGTGAGTGAGGAGTCTTACCGCGGTAGTAGGCCTTGGTGATGGCATCAAACTCTTCCTGCCCTGCTGTGTCCCACAACATCAATCTCACATCTTCATCATTCACTCTGGGAAAGGAACAGAAAAGGAATTTTAAAAATACTTTGTATTGTGTGTATACATTTCTACTTGACTGTCATACCCGATACTACCCATACAACAGTTCTGCGCTAGAGGAGGGACAGTGTACTGACAGTCAAATGTCCTCCACACCTTTATTGCCGTATAAAAACAATACTTTAAGCTTTCAGTGAGCGCACCTTCATCTGGCTATTTTGCCTCTATTATTCAATGCAGTTAGAGTTCTCTCTGGCATTTCCTGAGAATAACTATGCCTCCTCATACATCTGGGCACTGCATGTCCATTATCTGTGACCAAAGCCATTATCATGCCTTATTCATAAACAGCAGAATGAAATACCGCTTGACACTTTACATTTGAGTTATGGGTTTGCTTCACATCTGTTAAGCATAAAAATAAGGAAAATAGACTTACTGGAATGATAAGGAGAATGAGTAGTTTTGGGAAGCACTTTTTTTTTGTGTTAGGCCAAAACTTTAAAAGGTCTTTCTTGAGCTGAGCCAAAACACAGTTACCTAAAACAGTTCGTTAGACATGGATGCCAGAGATCTCTTATAAAATAAAAATCCTTATTTAACCTGGCCTCCCCTTCATCTACACTGATTGAAGTGGATTTAACATGTGACAACAATAAGGGATCATAGCTTTCACTTTGATTCACCTGTTCAATCTATGTCATGGAAAGAGCAGGTGTTCTCAATGTTTTGTATACTCAGTTTATTTGTAAGACACACTGCCAATAGAAAATCTCCTTACAGTATCTGCCTCTCCAGGAAGTCCACACCGATGGTCTTCTTGTAGTCCTTGGTGAAGATGCCCTTGCAGTAGCGCTGGATCATGCTGGACTTCCCCACCGCACCATTGCCCACCACCACCACCTTGATGGCCACTTCCATGTCCTCCTCCAACATGGCTGTGTCTTGCTGGGTTTTCTTAACACTTCAAGGCAGTCTGGTGTTACTTCAGGGGGGCTGGCACTGGATCAGTTAGACACCTCCTGATAGAGACACAATGAGACAAACTTATGTTTTACATTTTGATAAACCTGACTTAAGGTCTTATCATTGTTATTTTCTCTGCCCAAAACCTGCGTCGTTCTGCAGCTCCAACGTCCAAGTTATATTCTCGCTGACTGACGAGCCTAGCCCACATAAAAACATCCTTCTGTTTGTTCAGCAATATGATGTACTTTGTTTAGATGAGGAGAACACTTTCTACCTCACTGCTCCACAGTCTTCCCATAAAACCATCACTTGCTGGCATCACTTGCTGGCCCTCCGGTCTGCTGTTTTACAGCAGAGTGTAAATATTAGCCAGTGCATCAATTTTATATTTTAGTCCTTTAGCAAACGCTCTTATCCAGAGTGACTTACAGTAATGAGTGCATACATTTCCAGGCTGCAGCCCTCTGAGGTAACATCGGCTAATGAATTCCTCATCCTTACATGGTACAGTCAGCTTCACTTAGCTCAGTCACTGCCTCGATCTTTCTGCTCCCACACACTTTTCCATTAGGTAGCTGGCTGCCTGGACCTGGCTGCGTGGACCTGGCTGGGATTCAAGTGTTGAGGTCACGATGCTCCAGATGACTAGGCTATGCTGTCTTATGGGAACTGACAGTTTAGCTAAATCCCATATCTCCTGGATATGAGCAGGCAAACATCCCCACGGCAGCCCAAACCCTTTGCCTGGTAATGTGATCAACAATATCACAACATGTTGGCCTAAACAAAGTATCAACTTTGTAGCAAAATAATACCAGAGGCTAATGCTATGGGCCTATCGCTATCAGTGACCTTAAGTCCAAACAAAACATTTTGTTCACAATGTGAAAAGCTCTGGTTTGACTTAACCTCAACAGACTATGCAAGGAATGTGTTGCTGATCTGTCTATGGTTCCACGGCACACAAAGCCAAGGTGGGCATTTTTCCTGAGTTTAAACGCTCAGAGCGGTTGTTTGTTACCCTCAGCTAGTCCTATTCATAAAATGGATGATCCGAAACCCAAAACCCACCGTAAACAGGCTGGCGTCTCAACCACAATGAAACCACTACCTTGACACCTATTAATCAAGCCACGTCCTTGTGTAACCTAAACTGAAAACAAGTAAAACTTATACAGACAAATATGGAATATTCTAGGTAGATGTGGCTACTAGGCAACTGGAATGACCACAGATTGAGTTACAAAGTAGACGCTCTCCCACAACATCTCATCAAAGGTAACTGAATACAGTGCTGGCTGTAACTTAGCTGCATGCAAAGACACGTCAGCTTAATTTACCATTCGCTCAGATTTGGCAAACTCTGTTTCAGTGACATGCACGTAAAGGAAATCTGCTCAAATTCAGCAGATGCAGCAAACCTTGGCAGAACTGGATGTTCCACTGTACAAAAACGTATTCCCTTACATTGACTTCACATATGCTCTGAATGGATAGATTTAGCATAAAATAAAACACTGGTCTTAGAGGAACGTGTTGGTATGTCTAGGCCTACCTGTAGATTGCATAGTTAGATTGTCAGGCTAGTAACTTTGAAGGAACAAACTGGTAACCAGGCATTCATCCACAGTACTTGTGTATGTAAACACTCCATTATTAAGAAGGTCACAATGGCCTACTTTAAATTGGAAGACAGGTAATTGACAAATTGCTGAACATGAACAGCAGCTGCTGAAGAGGTTCACTTTAGAATGGCACTACTAACGCATTTACACTACTAGACAACATCTAGCTACAGTTCGTACGCCAGATATGTGATAACTATGTATCCATTACTGGGCGTTACAGGTTAGATTATACCAAACGCTGCCATAGATTTTTCAACTAACCTGCTTTTGGCGATACGGTCTTCGTTCAATTTCTGGGGGAAAAAATTTATCTTATAAATGTCCGTGTCCAGATGCAGGTGGTTCTACAAAAAAACTGAAACATATTAAATACATGTTTGTACCTGTAACGCCCAGTAAAGGAAACAGTTATCACATGTCTGGCGTACAAACTGTAGCAAGACATCATCACCCGGGAATTCTGCATACACTGAGCCGAGAGAGGATGGGGCATATTGCAGAGGTTTAGGACTTGCTGAACAGTGTTAGAAAAAGTATTTTTTAAATCCACTAAATAAATTAAGGATGTCAGATTCATGCAGACTCATATTTTTACATTAACGTTAATAGCTAGCTAGTATTCATGTTATTTGTTCGGAGGCTGTCCAAAGATTGATACACATTCTCCCTTATGAAGAACACGGAAACAAAGAATATCTGAGACAGCAATTGTATCAATAGTGAAAACTCATAACATTGTTTATCTTACCTGCATTACAGTTACATGACTGTGCGACTCTCGTCTTCCAGATACAAACGTCCTTATTATACCTCAGTGGCTGCAACAGGACTAATACAAAATAGAATTGCTGCGCGATGAAAGATAATAAATAACGTTTTTTCCCTGCCCCAAAATATATATAAGTTATAATGAAAACTGTACCATAGTAACAAGCAAATCGTTGAAATAATTTAAAACGCTCATTTAGCTAGCTATCTAAACTAAAGAACGATGGATTGTCCGGCCTCCACGTTCAGCTAATATTAGCTAGCACGTCTCCCCAGAGTACTATAGCATCTAGCTGGGCTTGCTAGCTCGTTAGACAATGTCACAAATCATTCAACAATAACTAGCGAAAGCTATCATGATGTTGACACAACAAGAGGAGCTAAATATCAACGCGTTTCATCTATGTAACAAGTCGTCTAATTATATTTCACAAAGCGACTATTTGTAATCAAGACATTTTAGTTGCCTTGCTAGCTGTTTGCTCAGCTCTCCCAAACTGCAAGTTACCACAGCCACAAAGTCAGTATTATGGATAAACCCCGCCTATTTCTATAATTGATCTTCATAAAATCAGATGTTAAACCTAACCACACTGCTAACCTTATACATAACCCTAACCTTAAATTAAGACCAAAAAGCTAATTCCCGTTTCCATTCATTTTTACGATATAGACATTTTTTACTTTGTTGCTGGGTTACTAGTGAGAACCCACAACTGCAGTCCGGTTGCTATAAACGCTTTTGGTTTCCGGCAGCAATAGAAGATCCACAGTTAACTGCAACTCTCTTCTGTCCCTGGGTCAGTTTCTGAAATGCAAAGCGTGTAAAATACATTCAAATACACATCCTAGCTGATCTCGAGTCTGTTTGTGGACAGGTTGTGTCGTAATTACTCAAATTACTTCACAGATTGTGTGACTACTCCCCCCAAACACTGATCAATGGTCAGTTTCCCTAGTTATATTTTTCTATCCACCTCCGAGTTTCCGGGAAGGGTGTTCTGATCCTAGATATGTGGTTAGAGGTGGGGAAGAATGTCACGAGACACAGAGTCGGCGTAAAGCTGAAGCAGAAAAAAAGTAAGATGAAGCATCGGTTTAGAAAGTTTTTTCACCACCAAATATGGTAGTGAGAGAAAGTCCAGTCGCGGGTTGTGGGAGAGTATGAAACATATATCTCAATACATTTTTCTGTTCCCAAAACTACAATCTGTTACAAATACGCTATGTTTTATAGAGTTGACGCTTTGCCAAAGTAAAACAAAAAATGCAGTTGTTTATAAGGAGTGCAAGGTCAAATTAAGTTTGTGCACACGCGCGCTTCACAGAGGAGGCGTTCCCTAACGGATAAATGGAAACGTATGCTTCTACGCGCCAATAGAATCTCGCTAGCTCGTGATTGTCTTTGCACCACGCCCTTGCTTGTTTTGTCCACTGTAAACGAGACAGATGACTATCTTGTGTTAATTATAAGTATCTTTGTCAGTGTGGCGAAAACCGGAAATGACAGAAACGCATTTACGTCATTTCCCCGCGCTGAGATTAGAGCGCTGTGTGGCAATTGGCGGGAATCAAGACAAATAGACAGAAGCAAAGCTAGCTCTCTTGATAAAATAAGTGAAGCGAGATACCGGTAAGTTGTTAGAATTGTAGAACGTTTTAGCTATCTATTGTAACTGATGAAATATAAACCCCAAACTTGTCCGTAGTTACCAGTAGCACGGTAGTTAGCTAACGTTAGCTTGCCATAATGTTATTATGAAGGCAGTGTGTGTTCGTTTTTCTTTTGGACAACTGTCAGAGATGTTCTCTTTGACTAACTACATAATAAGTATAACCAAAGAGAGTACAGTACTAGCCAAGAAGATCATTTTGTTAACTCATAATAATATTTGAGATGCCTTGCTTCATCTTCAAGAACCATGCAGTTCTACAGCAGAAGAAAGAAGTTTATTGGCAACTCTCAGACTGAGCAGCTGTATGGACATTGTCTTCAGTTCTATGGTCAGCCTCCCATCGAAAACATTTCTCTCTCCGAGTTTGAGACCTTCGCTGTAGACAGGCTGAAACGTAAGTTGTTTAGCTACCTTAAGTTACTTCTGGTTTACACGTGTATTGTTATGAACTAACTGGTAACACTTTACTTGACACTTATGTCATAACAGCTGACATAACTTATCATAACCTGCCATAATATGGTGATAACACTGTCATGACACATATTTAGACCTGTTGTGACATTGCATTATTTTATTATGGTTACCTACATAAGTGTCAACCCCAAAACAAGGCAAAACGTTACTTTACACCATAGTCTACTTGTCAACAGTATGTTTATGTTATATAACTTAACATTTTCTGAAATTGACCATATTATCATTGCAATTGCGCACAAAATCTCAAACATGCACCTACCCAAATGCTCGGTTGCTGATGACTGGGATGAAAGCAGGAGAAGATTTTAGGAGCAGGATAAGACATCCTCTTTTTGACTGACATATGGGCATGTATGTGATCTTGCTTCTATGATAATGCTGCTTGACAGTGTCAAAAGTTTTAAACATTTTGTCCAAGGAAAGTGATACAGAATTTGTCAAAATGCTTCATGAGTGTCAGTGTATTTTCTGCAAGTTATTTAAAATATGATCGGGGAAAAAACATGACTGTAGAATTCATTACAACAACAAATTACTTAAGAAACTTTCAAACGAAAGTAAACTTCTTGGCAGGGAAAAATGCATTTGAATAAATGTGGGTTTTGACACTTATTTAGGTGTCATTACAAGCCATACAATAATAATATACAGTGTCACAACAGGTGTAAATATGGGTTATGACAGGTTGTCAGCTGTTATGACTGTGTTATGACG
Source organism: Salvelinus fontinalis (assembly GCF_029448725.1). Lineage (NCBI taxonomy): Eukaryota > Metazoa > Chordata > Actinopteri > Salmoniformes > Salmonidae > Salvelinus > Salvelinus fontinalis. The sequence continues at coordinate 65,478,809 of NC_074665.1, read as the reverse complement.
CTGGGTGTCAAGTAGTGTTACCACTAACTGGATACATTTATCTGACTCCCCTTTTATATACATAACTGAAGTTGCATGGTGTTTTGATCTTGTTTTGTCATTCCAGTGTTGAAGACAGTTGAAAACCTTGGCGTGAGCTATGTGAAAACATCTGAACAATATACCAAGAAACTGGATGCAGAGTTCTCAAACTTGAACTTCCCCTACAAAATAGAGGCTGTGAGTACAAAATTATGAATTCCATAGTGCGTAGCTTTTTAAAGAAGATACTAATAGTTAGAGCTGCCCCCCCCCCCCCCCCCAAAAAAACAAATCTTGGTTGACCGAAAGTAATCAGTTCTTTTGACCAATTGATTGGGAAACATTTTAAAGTGTGTTTTTCCATACAGACAACCTGTTATAATCAAATCAACTACTGTATATACTGTATGCATTAAGCTTGTCTGATAAAAACAATACACAAATGACTCAAGAGGGAGCCAGAGATCAAGATAACCAGAACAAAAAACATAACCTGTCCCAATCATCTACCTCCCGCTCCTACTGGCTTTCGCAGATTCTGCTGTTACTCTCCTGAAGTTGCCGGTAATAGGCTACACGAGGAGTCGGCAAACTTTATCATGTGGAATGCGAATTTCTTACCACTCCTACTGATCTGCGTGCCAGTTATGGTTTTCAAATGCACATTTTCGTGCAACAGTTAAATGAGATTTCATAATAATATTGTCGAATCTCAATCATTGTCATCTAAATAAAACAAACCTAAAAAGTGACTTATATTGCCATTGTAAAAATAGCCTATCAAGCCAACAAATAAAAACATTGCAGGTAGAAAATATCCTGATAAAAATAAATATCCTATAAATCACATTGGCTACGCTACATTGGCTACGCATGGCCTGTCTGCAATGAAATTTAAACATTGTATCAACTATTAACTTGGGTCCAGCCTGAAGCTCCTTGCAACATTGTATAACATATTCTGGGCCCTCAGTTTCCGGCACCAGTGAGCTTGGGACAGACATCTGTAGGCTATTTGTGAAAAGGATAAAAAGTAATCAGGTAGGCTTATTTTATGATGTTTCCACAGGATTAGAGCATGACATTTTTCCCTTTCATGCTGAGTGTTTGAAAGGGAGAGGGCTGGAAAGATTTTTCAAATACATTGAGGAATTGTCATTCTCAATGAATGTAGAAACAGACTTTGTTCGCTTGCTGTTTGAGGTGAAGAAAACATTACTTTGAGAAGCTCATTAGTGGTGGTGCTTTAACCCAATCAGAAATGCTATTAGATCTCCAAATGGGCACATTTATATGCCTTCATTGCACACAGGCCAGGTAGCCTATATCCCTACTTTTAAGCATAATCTGGTGCGTGTCCTTACTCAACTACTTGACTGGAGCGCTCCAAACAAAAGACATTGACAACTCATAAATGGAATGAAATAAACCAAAACTTGGTTTTTCACAAGTGGAACACTGCGTTCTGCAAACAACATGCCCACTCTGAGAACGGTAAAAGACTGTAATAATATACAATCCCTGTCAAAAGATTGACACACCTACTCATTCAAGGGTTATTTTTTATAAACAATTTTCTCGTTGTAGAATACTGACAACAGCAAAACTGAAATAACACATGGAATCATGTAGTAACCAGAACTTGTTAAACAAATCAAAATATTTTTTTAAACACTTTTCTGGTTACTAAAAGATTCCAAATGTGTTATTGAATAGTTTGTATTATTCTACAATGTAAAAAATAAAAAACCCTTGAATGAGTAGGTGTCCAAACATTTGACTGGTACTGTATATCGAATGTATTAAGACCTATACTGTAACCAAACAAACATGTTAGATTAGAAATTATAGGAATTAACAGTAAATGTACTATTGATATGTAATGGGGAATTAATACATTAACAATCAAACGCAAACCATTTACACAATGAGTGTGCACAAATTGGTGGGAGAGCGCGCTATAGATATATATAGCTATATAGATACAAACACACACACAGTGCCTTTGAAAAGTATTCAGACCCCTTGACTTTTTCCACATTGTTACATTTTAGAAGCTGTAATGTATTAAAATGTATTTTCCCCTCAATCTACACACAATACCCCATAATAACAAGGCAAAAACTGATTTAGAAATGTTTGCTAATTTATTAAAAATAAACATGACATTTACATACAGTTGTAGTTAGAAGTTTACATACACTTAGGTTAGAGTCATTAAAACCTGTTTTTCAAACACATCACAAAATTCTTGTTAACAAACTATAGTTTTGGCAAGTCGGTTAGGACATCTACTTTGTGCCTGACAAGTAATTTTTCCAACAATTGTTTACAGACAGATTATTTCACCGTATCATAATTCCAGTGTGTCAGAAGTTTACATACACTAAGTTGACTGTGCCTTTAAACAGCTTGGAAAATTCCAGAAAATGTCATGGCTTTAGAAGCTTCTGACATCATTTGAGTCAATTGGAGATGTACCTGTGGATGTATTTCAAGGCCTACCTTCAAACTCAGTGCCTCTGTGCTTGACATCATGGGAAAATCAAAAGATATCAGCCAAGAACTCAGAAAGAAAATTGTAGACCTCCACAAGTCTGGTTCATCCTTGGGAGCAATTTCCAAATGGCTGAAGGTACCAAGGTCATCTGTACAAACAATAGTAAGCAGGTATAAACACCATGGGACCACGCAGCCGTCATACCGCTTAAGAAGGAGACTCGTTCTGTCTCCTCGAGATGAATGTACTTTGGTGCGAAAAGTTCAAATCAATCCCAGAACAACAACAAAGGACCTTGTGAAGATGCTGGAGGAAACCGGTACAAAAGTATCTATATCCACAGTAAAATTAGTCCTATATCAACATAACCTGAAAGGCCGCTCAGCAAGGAAGAAGCCACTGCTCCAAAACCTCCATTAAAAAAAGCCAGATACGGTTTGCAACTGCACATGGGGACAAAGATCGTACTTTTTGGAGAAATGTCCTCTACTCTGATGAAACAAAAATAGAACTGTTTGGCCATAATGACCATTGTTATGTTTGGAGGAAAAAGGGGGAGCCTTGCAAGCAGAAGAACACCATCCCAACCGTGAAGCACGGGGGTGGCAGCATCATGCTGTGGGGGTGCTTTACTGCAGGAGGGACTTGTGCACTTCACAAAATGGATGGCATCATGAGGGAGGAAAACTGTGGATATATTGAAGCAACATCTCAAGACATCAGTCAGGAAGTTAAAGCTTGGTCGCAAATGGGTCTTCCAAATGGACAATGACCCAAAGCATACTTCCAAAGTTGTGGCAAAATGGCTTAAGGACAGCAAAGTCAAGGTATTGGAGTGGCCATCACAAAGCCCTAAACTCAAACCCATAGAAAATGTGTGGGCAGAACTGAAAAAGCGTGTGTGAGCAAGGAGGTCTACAAACCTGACTCAGTTACACCAGCTGTGTCAGGAGGAATGGGCCAAAATTCACCCAACTTATTGTGGGAAGCTTGACGTTTGACCCAAGTTAAACAATTTTTGAAGGCAATGCTGCCAAATACTAATTGAGTGTATGTAAACGTCTGACACACTGGGAATGTGATGAAAGATAAAAGCTGACAAATTCTCCACTTATTATTTACATTCTTAAAATAAAGTGGTGATCCTAACTGACATAAGACAGGGAATTTTTACTAGGATTAAATGTCATGAATTGTGAAACTGAGTTTAAATGTATTTGGCTGAGGTGTATGTAAACTTCCGACTTCAACTAAGTATTCAGACCCTTTACTCAGTATGACGCTACAAGCTTGGCACACCTGTACTTGGAGTTTTTCCATTTCTTCTCTGCAGATCCTCTCAAACTCTGTCAGGTTGGACGGGGAGCATCGCTGCACAGCTATTTTGAGGTCTCTCCAGAGATGTTCGATTGGGTTCAAGTCCGGGCTCTGGCTAAGCCACTCAAGGACATTCAGAGACTTGTCCCGAAGCCACTCTTGCGTTGTCTTGGATGTGCGCTTAGGGTCATTGTCCTGTTGGAACGTAAACCTTTGCCCCAGTCTGAGTTCCTGAGCGCTCTGGAGCAGGATTTCATCAAAGATCTTTGTACTTTACTCCGTTCCCCGATCCTGACTAGTCTCCCAGTCCCTGCCACTGAAAAACATCCAGTATGATGGTGCCACCACCATGCTTTACCGTAGGGATGGTGCCAGCTTTTCTCCAGACGTGATGCTTGGCATTCAGGCCAAAGAGTTCAATTTTCATTTCATCAGACCAGAGAATCTTGCTTCTCATGGTTTGAGAGTTTTTTAGGTGCCTTTGGGCAAACTCCAAGTGGGCTGTCATGTGCCTTTTACCGAAGAGTGGCTTCCATCTGGCCACTATCATAAAGGCCTGATTGGTGGAGTGCTAGAGAGATGGCTGTCAATCTGGAAGGTTCTCCCATCTCCACAGAGGAATTCTGGAGTTCTATAAGAGTGACCATTGGGTTCTTGTTCACCTCCCTGACCAAGGCCCTTCTCCCCCGATTGCTCAGTTTGGTCGGGCAGCCAGCTCTAGGAAGAGGCTTGGTGGTTTCAAACTTCTTCCATTTAAGAATGATGGAGACCACTGTATTTTTACGGACCACAATGCTGTGGAATATTATTTTGGTGCCATTCCCAGATCTTTGCCTCAACACAATCCTGTCTCGGTGCTCTACGGACAATTCCTTCAACCTCATGGCTTGGTTTTTACTCTGACATGCATTGTCAACTGTGGGACCTTATATAGACAGGTGTGTGCCTTTCCAAATCATGTCCAATCAATTGAATTGACCACAGGTGGACTCCAATCAAAGTGTAGAAACATCTCAAGGATGATCAATGGAAACAGGATGCACCTGAGCTCTATTTTGAGTCTCATAGCAAAGAGTCTGAATTGTTATGTAAATAAGGTATTTCTGTTTTATTTGTAATACATTTGCAAAAATGTCTAAACCTGTTTTCGCTTTGTCATTAGGGGGTTGTGTGTGGACTGCAGAGGATTAAAAAAAATTATATATACACTGCTCAAAAAAATAAAGGGAACACTTAAACAACACAAAGTAACTCCAAGTCAATCACACTTCTGTGAAATCAAACTGTCCACTTAGGAAGCAACACTGATTGACAATACATTTCACATGCTGTTGTGCAAATGGAATAGACAAAAGGTGGAAATTATAGGCAATTAGCAAGACACCCCCAAAAAAGGAGTGATTCTGCAGGTGGTGACCACAGACCACTTCTCAGTTCCTATGCTTCCTGGCTGATGTTTTGGTCACTTTTGAATGCTGTCGGTGCTCTCACTCTAGTGGTAGCATGAGACGGAGTCTGCAACCCACACAAGTGGCTCAGGTAGTGCAGTTCATCCAGGATGGCACATCAATGCGAGCTGTGGCAAAAAGGTTTGCTGTGTCTGTCAGCGTAGTGTCCAGAGCATGGAGGCGCTACCAGGAGACAGGCCAGTACATCAGGAGACGTGGAGGAGGCCGTAGGAGGGAAACAACCCAGCAGCAGGACCGCTACCTCCGCCTTTGTGCAAGGAGGAGCAGGAGGAGCACAGCCCGAGCCCTGCAAAATGACCTCCAGCAGGCCACAAATGTGCATGTGTCTGCTCAAACGGTCAGAAACAGACTCCATGAGGGTGGTATGAGGGCCCGACGTCCACAGGTGGGGGGTTGTGCTTACAGCCCAACACCGTGCAGGACGTTTGGCATTTGCCAGAGAACACCAAGATTGGCAAATTCGCCACTGGCGCCCTGTGCTCTTCACAGATGAAAGCAGGTTCACACTGAGCACATGTGACAGACGTGACAGAGTCTGGAGACGCCGTGGAGAACGTTCTGCTGCCTGCAACATCCTCCAGCATGACCGGTTTGGCGGTGGGTCAGTCATGGTGTGGGGTGGCATTTCTTTGGGGGGGGGCGCACAGCCCTCCATGTGCTCGCCAGAGGTAGCCTGACTGCCATTAGGTACCGAGATGAGATCCTCAGACCCCTTGTGAGACCATATGCTGGTGCGGTTGGCCCTGGGTTCCTCCTAATGCAAGACAATGCTAGACCTCATGTGGCTGGAGTGTGTCAGCAGTTCCTGCAAGAGGAAGGCATTGATGCTATGGACTGGCCCGCCCGTTCCCCAGACCTGAATCCAATTGAGCACATCTGGGACATCATGTCTGGCTCCATCCTCCAACGCACGTTGCACCACAGACTGTCCAGGAGTTGGCGGATGCTATAGTCCAGGTCTGGGAGGAGATTCCTCAGGAGACCATCCGCCACCTCATCAGGAGCATGCATGCCCAGGCGTTGTAGGGAGGTCATACAGGCACGTGGAGGCCACACACACTACTGAGCCTCATTTTGACTAGTTTTAAGGACATTACATCAAAGTTGGATCAGCCTGTAGTGTGGTTTTCCACTTTAATTTTGAGTGTGACTCCAAATCCAGACCTCCATGGGTTGATAAATTTGATTTCCATTGATAATTTTTGTGTGATTTTGTTGTCAGCACATTCAACTATGTAAAGAAAAAAGAATTTAATAAGAATATTTCATTCAGATCTAGGATGTGTTATTTTAGTGTTCCCTTTATTTTTTTGAGCAGTGTATATTGTAGAATAAGCCTGTAACGTAACAAAATGTGGAAAAAGTCAAGAGGTCTGACTACTTTCTGAAGGCACTGTATATTTGCCTCTGCTCGACTATAAAAAAAAATCTTGGTCGACCAACAGCCTAGTGGTTAGAGCGTTGGACTAGTAACCGAAAGGTTGCAAGATCGAATCCCCGAGCTGACAAGGTCAAATCTGTCGTGCTGCCCCTGAACAAGGCAGTTAACCCACTGTTCCTAGGCCTTCATTGAAAATAAGAATTTGTTCTTAATTGAGTTGCCTAGTTAAATAAAGGTAATATAAAAAATGGAAAACACTGATGAATTGCTGGTTGTGATCAAGTCTTTGATATTGAAATAGAGAATGCTTTCTGTTGAGATGTTCTGGTACGCTTTCCTTTTAAATCCACTAAGGATGACCGGAAACCTCAAACTGGGCCCAGTGAATATGAGAAGCGAAGAAAGGACCATATCTCACACTTCATTCTCCGCCTTGCATACTGCCAAACGTAAGTGTAGTCTTTACAGCATTTTCAATAAACATGTAATGTCTGTCCCTTTTTCCAAATAGACTTGTACCTAGAGGAGGGTGTATTCTACCTAATTATTTGTGACCCAGCATACCAAGTTATTCTCTTACTTTGTAAATTGAACAAACAATAAGATTACTTTTTTAAAATCTTGCAGAGAAGATCTCAGACGGTGGTTTATCCAGCAAGAGATTGACCTCTTCCGTTATCGCTTCAATGGCCTGCCTTCCAAAAACATAAGAGAATTTCTGGAATACAATAATCTTCACTATCATACGGTGAGTCTATTTATGTTGTTGTTGTGGAGGGAAATGCACCTTTTACTCTCAAATGTGAGCAAAACAGCTCTGGCATCAATATAATGATGGGAATTGGCATAACCAAGCAATCTGTTCATCCCTGTCCTCCATTGGTGTATGCACTGGTACAAAATTTTGATATGCATGACAAAATAAAGTATTGGGTGTAATTTATATTTAGCAAAGATTATCAGCAAATCTGGTCTTGATACTGTTTGGACATATTTCTGGTAATATTTCAGACCAGCCAGTAGATGGCGCTGTCAGCTCACAGTAGTATACTTGTCTGAAAATGTCCACTGTGTGGAGGGTTGTTTTTGCAATCGGTCTATTTGAAGTTAAATCTTGTTTTACTTCAAGGTGTGTTCCATAAGATTGTTTGTGATAAATTAACTTGTACAAGATAAATCAATTGAACCCAAGGAAGTAAATAGTACATATTTACAGTACTGTATAGAACATGCTCCTTTTCATTTAATTTGACATGACCAGCATTGTTTATAGTATTGCAATATGGCAACGAGGGAGGTGAAAAAGGCCAGCAAAGGTTGTTCATCACATACATGCCCAGAAGGGGATAGGTACAACATTTTCCCAAACAGTCCCTGGATCAGAGCACGTGAGCAGTTGGAAATCACTCTTGGAGAGGTGCTCAATGTCCTGTCCTACTGCTCCACTCAGCGCTCACAGGAAAAAAACTGCTGCTCCGAATTCGCTTCATTCATTAAAATCACAATTTAGCCACTGGGCCACTCTTGCCAGGCTGGGCAGAGATGCAGAGTTGTTTTTTACATTTTTCTATAGGTAGGACTAAAGGTTTTTTGTTAAAATAACCCAATCAAAACGGAAAGCTCCTTGAAAGTGGGAATATGCCAGGCCCATTGGGACAAAATCAACGATGGCCTATTGTATAGATAATGGTACAAAAATTAACAAAATGTTTTAAGAGATCTGATTTTTAGGTTATAAATAGTTTGCTACAATGACAATTAGTCATCTACCCACCTCGTTCCTTTTTGTTAGCATGTGCATGGAGTAAGTACACCATCATGATTTTGGGATTACGTGCCTTTTCGCTACATCACCGCACCCTCTCTTGCTCTTGATCTTTGTAAGTCACCTTGATTTAGCACCTGTGTGTTTTATCAGTTTATGAAAATATTTAGGGACCATGACAGTAGCTATAGCAAGGGGCTATAGCAGCACACAAGTAGACTACAAATACACGTTTGTTATGGCCGTATGCCCTGAGCTTGTGAAGTGAGCGCTATTGGATCGGGCGAGAAGGCCGACCCTCCAGCCTTTGGGAATCACGATCCAGTCAAATTAGGCACGCTCCGCTCCTTGCTCCACTCACATACTCTGCCCTGGATAGAATTATTTGAGTGACATGTGGTGAAGCGTTTGTTATGGCCGCAGGTTCTACATAGCTGGAAGCCTTTCTTTGATAATGTCTTGGAGATGGGTGACAAGGTTCTAACTCCGGCTGCCCTTTTGGTTGACTGTATTTATCCACGTTTCTATTACAGTTACCAGGTTTCCAGCCAATCTTTTTATGCAAGTAAAGTACATGGCCGATGAAAAAAATGTAATGTATATGGGAATTCAACCGCAAAAGTTATTTTTATGTGCAATACGTCATCATGCACACCCTTTTATCCACGACAAGTACATTTGAAGGAAACACCTCTGTGGTGGGAAAATGTGCATATTGTTATGCAGATTTTAGAATATTTGTATGTAAATCTGTCGCCAATTATGAAACGTAGCTATTGTTAAAGCCTGATATGTTGTGGTGATAAAGCCTCTGATGCATTCTGGGTCTTCAGTGTAAGATATCCCACAAGTGCATTTATGCCAGGCCAAAACTGACTGAAACAGGGAGGGACTATTATGAACTAATGAATACAACCCAGTTCTCCATTCCCTCGCCTTACCATGTGTTTGCTGCTTACACTATTGATTGAGACCCATAGAAGTCGGATAGGTCATCAACAGCCCGAGGACACATTGTCTTTCGTTTGTTTTGGCCTAAGAGGACATGATTGATGGGCAAGTGTACAGCAGTCTTCAGCTCACTCCGGAGAAGATAATGGAACAACACTACACTGCTAGATAGCTATACTATCAAGTGTCAATATGCTTGTTTCTGTCACTGAAAGCCGACTACCTTTTCCTAATCTCTAGATTAGTATTGATGAGAAGAAAAACCTGATGGACAAACTCATCAACTCAAGCTTTGCTGTCAGTGGATCCACGGTTGACTGCAAAGACTTCTACAAAGTGAGTTAACAATTTTCCATTTTCTACAAAGGTGAAATCCTCACGTGGTTATAATCGAGAACATAAGTACACCCCTGTGTTAAGATAATGAATATTCTATTGGGAGGCAAAACATCAGGATGAGCAAGTTATGTTGAATGTACATATACCCCCCTTTTCTGTTTTATTTCAAGGTCCCATTCCAAGATGCGTTGGATCTGGTGAGAACCAGGAAGGTCTACCTGAAGGGGGGCTATGTCTACATCCCTCACCAGGACATTGTCACCATCGTTCTCAACGACTTCCGTACAAGACTGTCCAAAGCACTTGCGGTAAGGCATTTCAACTTTTAATTTTAATGCAAAATAATGGGCAACTGTGCCAGTTACTACATGGCATTTAACTTTGATGTAATTTGAAGACTATGACATGGGTTTAAATGTCATTTAATGTTTACAGATTCACAGCCTGACATAAGCTTTTCCTAAAGGACTTTATGGAGGTATTACTAGTAACTCCATATTATTCTAGGGATTACTCTGCCCATAATTTGAAGTCTTACATCCCTGGAGAATGGAGGGAGGGATATGTTTTAAACGCTCAATCAATAATTTATTCATTTATTAGAAATTGAGCACCATTTAAATATAATTTTCCTCCAATTGTTAATGATACATTTGGCAAGGCTTGTATTTACTGCAGGCTAATCCTTCTCAGCAGGTGGAGGAGGGCTCCACCAATGATGCCAAAATCGATAGGAATAACGCAGTAAATTAAACGGTGCATTTGTAGTGCTCACAAATGTCATTATCACACTAGCTCACAGGGGGAAATGGATCGGAAATGTCTAAGTGGATATCTAGCCCTGTGTTATGAAGCACATTTGAAATGTCAATCCTTTCTCTGAATAGTAGAAGATGAGTCTGAATAAAATATTTTTGTACACTAAATGTAAGCAGCAGTATAGTACATCATTATGAATGAAATACAGACAGTTTAAGTCGGAAGTTTACATACAATTAGGTTGGAGTCATTAAAACTCGTTTTTTCAACCATCCCACAAATTTCTTGTTAACAAACTATAGTTTTGGCAAGTCGGTTAGGACATCTACTTTGTGCATGACACAAGTAATTGTTCCAACAATTGTTTACAGACAGATTATTTCACTTATCATTCACTGTATCACAATTCCAGTGGGTCAGAAGTTTACATACCCTTAGTTGACTGTGCCTTTAAACAGTTTGGAAAATTATGTAATGGCTTTAGAAGCTTCTGATAGGCTAATTGACATCATTTTAGTGAATTGGAGGTGTACCTGTGGATGTATTTCAAGGCCTACCTTCAAACTCAGTGTCTCTTTGCTTGACATCATGGGAAAATCAAAAGAAATCAGCCAAGACCTCAGAAAATAAATTGTAGACCTCTACAAGTCTGGTTCATCCTTAGGAGCAATTTCTGAACGCCTGAAAGTACCACGTTCATCTGTACAAACAATAGTACGCAAGTATAAACACCATGGGACCACGCAGCCGTCATACCGCTCAGGAAGGAGACGCGTTCTGTCTCCTAGAGATGAATGTACTTTGGTGCGAAAAGTGCAAATCAATCCCAGAGCAACAGCAAAGGACCTTGTGAAGATGCTGGAGGAAACAGGTACAAAAGTCTCTATATCCACAGTAAAACGAGTCCTATATCGACATAACCTGAAAGGCCGCTCAGCAAGTAAGAAGCCACTGTTCCAAAACCGCCATAGAAAAGCCAGACTATGGTTTGCAACTGCACATGGGGACAAAGATCATACTTTTTGGAGAAATTTCCTCTGGTCTGATGATACAAAAATAGAACTGTTTGGTCATAATGACCATCGTTATGTTTGGAGGAAAAAGGGGGAGGCTTGCAAGCAGAAGAACACCATCCTAACCATGAAGCACGGGGTGGCAGCATCATGTTTTGGGGGTGCTTTGCTGCAGGAAGGACTGGTGCAGTTCACAAAATAGATGGTATCATGAGGGAGGAAAATTATATGGATATATTGAAGCAACATCTCAAGACATCAGTCAGGAAGTTAAAGCTTGGTCGCAAATTGGTTTTCCAAATGGACAATGACCCCAAGCATACTTCCAAAGTTGTGGCAAAATGGCTTAAGGACAACAAAGTCAAGGTATTGGAGTGGTCATCACAAAGCCCTTACCTTAACCCCATAGACAATGTGTGGGCAGAACTGAAAAAGCGTGTTCGAGCAAGGAGGCCTACAAACCTGACTCAGTTACACCAACTCTGTCAGGAGGAATGGGCCAAAATTCACCCAACTTATTGTGGGAAGCTTGTGGTAGGCTATCTGCAATGTTTGACCCAAGTTAAACAATTTTAAATGCAATGCTACCAAATACTAATTGAGTGTATGTAAACTTCTGACCCACTGGGAATGTGAGGAAAGAAATAAAAGCTGAAATACATCATTCTCTCTATTATTCTGACATTTCCCATTCTTAAAATAAAGTGGTCATCCTAACTGACCTAAAACAGGGATTTTTTACTTAAATGTCAGGAATTGTGAAACTCCGTTTAAATGTATTTGGCAAAGGTGTATGTAAACTCCTGACTTTGTCTTCAAAACATACCATGTTAAGATAGTTAATGGTCAGCATGCTTTGGTTAAATGACAATTACTGCATTTAGTATGAATATTCTTTTAGCATTAAGTGCTGTTGTGCTAGTTTGATATAGCCTGTCTTACAGCATGTCTTTGGACAAAACAGAATTCCATTAAAACGGTCAAGGGCCTTTGGACAGACCGTCTGGTCAGTCATACAAAGCAATCTAGATGTCTGCAGCGCGTTGTAATTTGCCTGCAATGGAGTAATTACCTGCTTGGATGTCAGTGAGCAGTGAGTGGGATGTCTGATGAGAAGATGATTGTGGGTGGGTGGTGGTGGGATGAGGTGGTTGTGTGAGAGATTGGGAGGCAGTGGGACTGGATTGCTTTTTCCGGCTGACAGGAGTATGCGGGAAAGATGATAGTTTCTTGAACGGATGACAACGTACACTTGTGTAGGAGTTGTAGGTCATTCCTGCAAACCTCCGTCTTTACCCTCCATGGACCAGGCTGAGGTTAAAACCAAGCTGAGATCAGAGATGCTCTGAGGTTGGCCCTTTAGAAAGCAGAAGCACTGTGTTTAAGGCTAGATGGCAAGGCTTTTCTCCCAAAGATTGATAACACAATACAGCCTAGTCCTCTGATGGAGCCTCATTCCTCTTGAAATATATCATTGTTTATTGTGCTTATGTAGGCTACAGGTGTAGTAGGCCCTAATTGGCCAGTTGGAAGTTGCTGTTGAGGTAATATGGATATGTCCCGGGGACTTCTGTGAGAGATGGTTTATTAAAAGGAAATACAAATATTGTCATTCATATTTGTCATCTCCAGTGCCACCCCAACATAAACATATGTGAAAATTGAGCGTTTCTATGTTTTGTGGGAAAAAGATAGAGGAAGATGAGTGTTTCCAATGACATCATCAACCAATTAGTAGGAAATGCCTACTCGTAATTGGTTAAAGTCACATGATGCACACTGGTGTCATTGGAAACACTTATCTTCCCCTCTTTTTTCCCCCCATTAAACATAGAAACGTGCCTTTTTCTTTTGTTGATGTTGGGTAGGAGATGATGAATATGAAGCAGTATTTTTTTTAAATGTCCTTTTTAAGTGGGAAAATTATATGATTACTTACACCAGGGGTGTCAAACTCATTCCACGGAGGGCCGAGTGTCTGTGGGTTTTTCCTTTAAATTAAGACCTAAACAACCAGGTGAGGTGAGTTCCTTACTAATTCGTGACCTTAATTCATCAAATCAAGTGCAAGGGTGGAGTGAAAACCCGTAAAGGGAAATCTTTTCGTTTACATATTAAATGTTTAATTACTTAACTTTTTGGTCTTATTGGCCAATACTTTGTATTTATGTACCTTTTAAAAAACATATATTTTTGAGTTGTAGCTCACAGGTAAATACGAACTGATTTATAGGAGTTTGTTAATTGTACCTGTGGGTCACATAAAAATAAATGGTAGCCTAAATGTCTGACAGAGCATAGCACCTTTATCTCCTCCCAACTATTCTCATTCCATTGTCAGACGCAACAGATTTGTATCCATTCCAACATGTTCCGCACCAAAAACACTAGCTTATCTGCGTTGCTAGGTGACAGCTCCGTAGTGAAATGCCCTTTTCCCTCATGAACTTCTGAATGACTTAGTGTTTCACTTTCTGTGAGTCTATTTCTGTTCTCCGAGATATAATGCTGTGGACCAGACACACACACACGAAGTACCCAGACAAATAATGTAGAACTGATGGTTTGTTTGAGACCATGCTTTTATTTTGGAATCCACAGCCGCTTAAGCTACTTTCCCTGGTGCATGGGACATGAAAGGACTTCATGCCAGAATATCAAGCTGCTCAAACGTTTTACCAAGGTAGCTATCATGTCACGCCGTAGCGACAGTTTCTATTAGTTATCCATAGAACCAGAAGAGTAGAACTAGTTACGTCTGTGAGATTTGATAATTCTGTTGAAAGGTTGTTTTTCTGAATATTCTCCTCAACCCCATGATAACAACGAGCTTCAATATTGACAAAAAAGAAAAGAGTTGAGTGATTCTCTAATCCTTAACCCATGACCTCTGGTAATTGGGTTTAGTAAATCCGTCCCTCTCTTACTGTGTAGTAGTGTATGGTTGCATGGAGTGGGTGTACCAGAGTGGAGTTGTCTGATGTGTGCAGGCAGTACTATATGGCATGCTGGAGGGCTGACTAGAGGCAGTTCTACTTTAGAGGAGTCGAGTGGAAAAATACTGGGGGTGCACACACTGACATTTTATTTGACTGAAACATGGCACACATTTTGTTTATCTGGATATAGTTTTTATTTGTATCCAACATTAGCAGATTGCTATTACAGGTATTGGCCAGGCTACATGACCAATGTTCTATTCCAAGTTAGACACATTCATCTTGCTATGACCATTTTCCTATTCTTGGCTTTTTTATTTATTTTTTATTTCACCTTTATTTAACCAGGTAGGCAAGTTGAGGACAAGTTCTCATTTACAATTGCGACCTGGCCAATTGGTAGTTCGACACATACAACAGTAAAACAAACATACAGTCAATAATGCAGTAGAAAAATAAGTCTATATACAATGTGAGCAAATGAGGTGAGATAAGGGAGGTAAAGGCAAAAAAAGGCCATGGTGGCGAAATAAATACAATATAGCAAGTAAAACACTGGAATGGTGGATTTGCAGTGGAAGAATATGCAAAATAGAAATAATGGGGTGCAAAGGAGCTAAATAAATACAGTAGGGGAAGAGGTAGTTGTTTGGGCTAAATTATAGATGGTGCAGTAATCTGTCAGCTGCTCTGACAGCTGGTGCTTAAAGCTAGTGAGGGAGATACGCGTCTCCAGTTTCAGTGATTTTTGTAGTTCGTTCCAGTCATTGGCAGCAGAGAACTGGAAGGAGAGGCGGCCAAAGGAGGAATTGGTTTTGGGGGTGACCAGAGAGATATACCTGCTGGAGCGCGTGCTACAGGTGGGTGCTGCTATGGTGACCAGTGAGCTGAGATAAGGGGGGACTTTACCTAGCAGGGTCTTGTAGATGACCTGGAGCCAGTGGGTTTGGCGACGAGTATGAAGCGAGGGCCAGCCAATGAGAGCGTACAGGTCGCAGTGGTGGGTAGTATATGGGGCTTTGGTGACAAAACGGATGGCACTGTGATAGACTGCATCCAATTTATTGAGTAGGGTATTGGAGGCTATTTTGTAAATGACATTGCCGAAGTCGAGGATCGGTAGGATGGTCAGTTTTACGAGGGTATGTTTGGCAGCATGAGTAAAGGAGGCTTTGTTGTGAAATAGGAAGCCAATTCTAGATTTAACTTCGGATTGGAGATTGGTTTATACTTGCTTTGATAATTCATGTTTCCCATTGCGATCTATAATAGTGTTGCACGGTATACCAAAACGTTTCCATACTAGAACATGAAAAACAGTTTGGTACTCAATTTTTGTTACTTTCGTGAATGTCTCACGGTTCAAGCCTGTCTATCAGCGCAGCCGACCCCTTTATTATAGCGCCAACCTTGACTGCTCCACTTACTCATTGCTAGCCTGCACTGAAAGTCTGGATAATGTTAGCTCCCAACTCATGCTGCACAGAAGTTAACACACTTGAATAATGTAATGCGCCATGTAGAAATGTTGAAACTGTTAATTACTGTTTGCAACTTTGCAAAACAATGTCCATACAGGCTTGAACACCTTACAATGCAAGAAGATACCGGTAGCTTCCATCTTTGTAGGCTAACTTTGCTTGCTGGCTAAAGCTAACATCAATTCACTACCCTAGTACTTTTTGTTATATGTCAAATATGCTGACTTAAGTTGATTGTCACCAAATACTTTTCATTCAATTATTTGGTCTCGCTTACGTCCCCAAAAATATGAACTATTGCCTCAGCAAACTGACTGCTCCAACGGACCGCCCCCTCGCTCGTTGTGAATGACGTCATTACTGATTTTAAAGAGAAGGTGCACATTTTTGGAAAATTAGCTACTTCTATGCAAATGTTGTTGATCAGTGCACTAAAATAAATCCTAAATGGAAGGTTAGTTGATTTGTCATATGTGGCCCTATCAGCCAAAACAAGCTCGAACTCAATGCATGCACAAACCCTTGTTGAATATGCATTCACCTGTATTGTGGATAGGTCTAGGCTACATATCCAGTTCATCAATAGATTTACCAATCAAATAAATGATGCCCAACGATTGAACAGAGCAGTGTCTGGATCGAGTGCTATTCTGTGAATTTGGCTAATATGCATTTTTTTAACATGATATTGTGATAATAAAACTAGTATCGAGGTCAAAATTCTGGTATCGTGACAACACTACCGCAGTACTTGTATACCATCCGGCTCGTGCATACACATTACATTTCCATGCTTCAGTCTACGCTTCACATTTCTCTTCAGATATGCAGCGCGACATGTTGTCCCCTGTGGCACACCTCAATGAGATCTCATTCCTTACAAGGTCTCTGGTGTTATTGGAGCCCAATGGGCTATTTCCAATGGAAGTGACCATAAAAAGAATATTGTAAGGAGTGTCCTGGTCTCATTTGATGTAGGAGATTATTCATGCAGAGACATGACACGGCCATTACTGGCTTCTTCCTCTCTGTTGTGGAGGAGAACAAAGGAGCTTAATGCTGCTGTGTGTGTGTGTGTTGTGTGTGAAGAAACTAAAGCTGCCAAATCTGTAAAGCTGAGGTTTCATCATGGAGAGAAACCTTTAATTTGTTGTGAATTTTCCCATCTTCACATTTTGTGTCAATGCAATGCTTTTAGATGAACTTATGCTCATCTACAAAAATTCCTCTATTGAACATATCAATTGATCACATCTTCTCGGTGTAAAGAGTTTTGATAATAAAGTGTAGCCTACATAAAGTATACATCTGTGGTGGAATACAAACAAATGCTCAATGGATTTTTTATTTTTTTGTAATTAAAAAGTAGCCCTAAATGAGTTGTGAATGATTACCATAAATTGTATTCAGTTTTACATTTTAACTGTACATTACAGCTGCAGGAAGTGTTTGTGTAGTTGGACATGTACCACCTCGTTATGATAAATGTTTAGATACGAGTTATCTAAGTATATGACATGGTGGATTCGTTGGCGGTAATCTGTGGTAATTGCAGCTACAGTCTGCTTGAGTCTAATGACCTCTAAAATTCAAATTAGATACTTGGTTATAGTAAACAATGTGGAGGAGGATTTAATTGCTGCTATAACCAGGGATATTAAAATGCACGCATGATATGGGGAATAATAATACATCTGACAGCTTTGGGAACAGAATGTACTTTATATAGTGAAATTGACAACCCAAAGCCTGATTTGAGCTTTTTAATGAAAGTCTGGGAACAGTACTTTAAGTTTGCATCCAAAGTCAATCATCAGACGAAGTAGTTGCTAAGGTTTTGCTCAATTAGAATTTTCTGAGGGAAGTCACTCTGTTCATAACTCAACCCTTTAGTCATGTTAGCTGGAGAGAACTAGGCCTATCTCTCCCCACACTGTAGTGTAAACCGCAATTTCAACAACAAAAAAACAAAATTCTGTAATGCTATATTTAAAGGCTCTTTTTGGAAAACCAGTTTTTGTTTTTACCCACCTCCATATTACACAAGCCTCTTTTGCATTCCTGCCAAATGCATTGTGACACCTAGTGAATTAATTTAATTTCTGGCCAGTATTCCTGCTCTTCTGTCAATCAAATATGTTGTCTAAATTATTACTTTAGTGTGGACGGATACAGACATTGCCAGTCATACAGTGCATCAATGACCTGTGGGATGGCTGTATGAAGCATCGCTCTAATCCATCTTGCCAATTGAAAACATATGCTGTCTGCACATTTGCCCTCCGATGGCATTTGGAATATCGGCTGCTGGAAGAAAATGAAATGTGTCAATCTTCATATGGCAGAGATCTGCCATAAATCAAAGCCGGAAATTAGACTTTTATGAGACTCAAAATTAGTTTCAATAGAGTCAAGTTGAAACCAATTAGGCAGGTTAAAAATCACACCAGACACTTAGGAGTTTTTGTTGTTGTTGTGTCTGCCTGTGTGTTGGATAAAAATAATATTGGAAGAAGTGTCACAGGGTGTCACCTGTACTGTGTAGATATCTGAAACAGCCCTGGCCCAAATGCAAGTGTCAAAAATGGCGCCTTGAACACCTTGAGTTTTCGGAAAAAGACGTTCTTTAAAAAAAAAAATATATATATATATATATATATATATATATATATATATATATATACAGTGCATTCGGAAAGTATTCAGACCCCTTGACTTTTTCCACATTTTGTTACGTTACAGCCTTATTAAATAAATGTTTTTCCTCATCAATTTACACACAATACCCCGTAATGACAAAGCGAAAACAGGTTTTTTGAAATTTTAGCAAATGTATTAATAAACAAATACCTTATTTACCCTTTGCTATGAGACTCAATTGAGCTCATGTGCATCCTGTTTACATTGATCATTCTTGATGTTTCGATAAATGTATAGAAGTCCACCTGTTGTAAATTCAATTGATTGGAAATAATATGGAAAGGCGTGCTCACACACCTGCTTATATAAGGTCCCACAGTTGACTGTGCATGTCAGAGCAAAAACCAAGCCATGAGGTCGAAGGAATTGTCAGAACTCCGCAACGGATTGTGTTGAGGCACAGATCTGGGGAAGGGTACCAAAACATTTCCGCAGCATTGAAGAGCCTCAAGAACAGTGGCCTCCATCATTCTTAAATGGAAGAAGTTTGGAACCACCAAGACTCTTTCTAGAGCTGGCTGCACGGCCAAACTGAGCAATCGGGGGAGAAGGGCCTTGGTCAGGGAGGTGAACAAGAACCCAATGGTCACTCTTATAGAGCTCCAGAGTTCCTCTGTGGAGATGGGAGAACCTTCCAGATTGACAGCCATCTCTCTAGCACTCAACCAATCAGGCCTTTATGATAGAGTGTCCAGATGGAAGCCACTCTTCGGTAAAAGGCACATGACAGCCCGCTTGGAGTTTGCCAAAAGGCACCTAAAAAATTCTCAAACCATGAGAAGCAAGATTCTCTGGTCTGATGAAATGAAAATTGAACTCTTTGGCCTGAATGACAAGCGTCACGTCCGGAGGAAACCAGGCTCCGCTCATCACCTTGCCAATACCATCCCTACAGTGAAGAATGGTGGTGGCAGCATACTGTAGGGATGTTTTTCAGCGGAAGGGACTGGGAGACTAGTCAGGATAGAGGGAAAGATGAACAGAGCAAAGTACAGAGAGGTCCTTGATGACAATCTTCTCCAGGGCGCTCAGGAACTCCGACTGGGGTTGAAGTTCACTTTCCAACAGGACAATGACCCTAAGTACCCAGCCAAGACAACGCAGGAGTAGCTTTGGGACTTGTCTCTGAATGTCCTTGAGTGGCCCAGCCAGAGGCTGGACTTGAACTCAATCGAAAGTCTCTGGAGTGACCTGAAAGAAGATGAATGGGAGAAACTCCCCAAATACAGGTGTGCCAAGCTTTTAGCGCCATACCCCGAGAAGACTCAAGGCTGTAATTGCTGCTCAAGGTGCTTCAACAAAGTACTTCAACAAAGTCTGAATACTTATGTAAATATGATATTATTATTATTATTATTTTTATTTATTTATTTGCAAACAATTCTAAAAACCTGTTTTTGTTTGTCATTATGGGGTATTGTGTGTAAATTGATGAGGGGGGAAAACAATTTAATCAATTTTAGAATAAGGCTGAAATGTTACAAAATGTGGAAAAAGTCAAGGGGACTTTCTAAATCCACTGTATGCAAAAGAAAATGAATAAAGGGGTCCGGGAAACAATCATTGGGCTAAGTGGATTTCTACTCGTCGATACTGCTTACATTACATGGGACGCGCAAATTGACGAGCATGTTCTCTCCCCCCTCTGTGTAAAGAAATTAGACTGCAACCAACCACAGCGCATACAAATTGTACTCGGAGGCGGGACAGACAGCAGACTGCATTTCCGCGTCATCGCAGGCGCCTATCCTATCCATATCACCAAACATTTCTGAAGAAATTATAAAGCCTTGCGCTGTTGTTGGTAGGTGCAAGTTCAAAGGGGAATACTTTGCCTATTTTGTTTGTCTGCCCTGTGGACAAGGAGCGCTGTGGCTAAATCAAGTGCGCTAACTGCGCTAGACAATCGGAAAGCTCAAATCACTGTGCCTACAGCTTCCACGACCACACATCAGAGCTTGATACTAGCCTATGTGAGATTTCATGATGTTTAAAACCATGACCAGAGAGAGACTGTCAAAGAATAGAGCATATAGCTGATGTTTTTGAGTATGTTTGTTTTTGTTCAGCACTGTCAACACTTTACAAAACATCAAATGTGCTTCTCCCTACTTCCAATTGTGCTGCAATGAATGAGTAGCCAAGTATATCGATAGGTCGTTTAAAAAATAAATATTATTAGCAGCTTGTGTCTATTTTAATGTCAAGGAATATTTCACTTTCTCTGGTCATAGCGATGTAACTTGAGTTTCGCCATCAGGTGGAAGATCAGGTGGTCAGGTGGTCTCCTAACTCTGGTCATGAGTGTATTTATTCCGCCAATGTTTCTTATGCATTTCTTATAAAATGCAAATTAATTACTTAAAAATCATACAATGTGATTTTCTGGATTTTTGTTTTAGATTCCATCTCTCACAGTTGAAGTGTACCTATGATAAAAATTACAGACCTCTACATGCTTTGTAAGTAGGAAAACCTGCAAAATCGGCAGTGTATCCAATACATGTTCTCCCCACTGTGTGTGTGTGTGTGTGTGTGTGTGTGTGTATATATATATATATATATATATATATATATATATATATATATAACATACATACAGTTGAAGTCGGAAGTTTACATACACCTTAGCCAAAATACATTTAAACTCAGTTTTTCACAATTCCTGACATTTAATTCTAGTTAACATTTCCTGTCTTAGGTCAGTTACGATCACGACTTTATTTTAAGAATGTGAAATGTCAGAATAATAGTAGAGAGAATTATTTATTTCAGCTTTTATTTCTTTCATCACATTCCCAGTGGATCAGAAGTTTACATACACTCAATTAGTATTTGGTAGCCAAAAAGAAAGGAGGACCAAGGCACTCTTCATATAATTAATTACAATGCCTTTATTAGTATGGCATGTTCAATAGAAACAAAAGTATTTTTTTTTATATATATATATATATATATATATATATATAAATCCGACGCGTTTCGGCTGCATGGCCTTCGTCAGGGAGTACAAAAAAATTATACAATGTCCTCTTGCATTTCATTAACTGCAAAACCACTAATGTCATCTATAGATTGGAATGTCCACAGTGCAAGGTGTTCTACATTGGACGGACAAAGAGACGCCTTCAAGACCGCTTAGCGGAACACAAGTACGCCATACGGGTAGGCAATGAAGACTACCCCATCGCAAGGCACTACAAGTCCTTACACCATGGCAACCCTGCCTCCCTACGAGCTATGGGTATTGATCATATTCTAGCCTCTATTAGAAAAGGGGACCGTCTTAAACAATTAAACCAAAGGGAAAGTTTTGGGATTTACAAACTACAGTCCACTAAATACCCTGGTTTAAATGAAGACATGGATTTCTCACCCTTCCTGTATGGTTGTGATAGGTCCATTTGCTGTCATCTAGGGGACATTTTGCTCAATTGCCCTCAGCTATGTTTAGACTGTTGTTCATGTTTTACTGTGTTCTAGTGTACTATATTGCTGTCTTATTCTTGACACTTCTCCCAGTCATATTTAAGGTTAGAACTACCTTTCTAAGTGTCCTGATACTTCTAGCTTGGAGTTGTATTTTTATGATAACATAGCTTCAGTATTTCACTTTTTAATGTGTATAGTATTGCTTACTAGGTGTGTCCAATCAATTTTGTAACCACTCCCTCTTCTAATTAGGGCTATTTGGAAAAGCTGTTCAAAAGAGGACATTCTATTATTCTTTTGTACTCCCTGACGAAGGCCATGCAGCCGAAACGAGTTGGATTTTTAAAAACGTTTCTATTGAACATGCCATACTAATAAAGGCATTTTAATTAATTACATGAAGAGTGCCTTGGTCCTCCTTTCTTTTTGATGACCAATGTACCCCTTTTACCAAAGAGCACCTTCTGTCTACCAAATGTACTATTGTGTACCTTAGTAGCGCTTCCCTTCCTCCTCTTTCTACTAGTATTTGGTAGCATTGCCTTTTAAATTGTTTAACTTGGGTCAAACGTTTTGGGTAGCCTTCCACAAGCTTCCCACAATAAGTTGGGTGAATTTTGGCCCATTCCTCCTGACAGAGCTGGTGTAACTGAGTCAGGTTTGTAGGCCTCCTTGCTCGCACACACCTTTTCAGTTCTGCCCACACAAATTTTCTATAGGATCGAAGTCGGGGCTTTGTGATGGCCACTCCAATACCTTGACTTTGTTGTCCTTAAGCCATTTTGCCACAAGTTTGGAAGTATGCTTGGGGTCATTGTCCATTTGGAAGACCCATTTGCGACCAAGCTTTAACTTCCTGACTGATGTCTTGAGCCGTAGCTTCAACATATCCACATAATTTTCTTTTCTCATGATGCCATCTATTTTGTGAAGTGCACCAGTCCCTCCTGCAGCAAATCACCCCCACAACATGATGCTGCCACCACCGTGCTTCACGGTTGGGATGGTGTTCTTTGGCTTGCAAGCCTCCCCTTTTTTCTCCAAACATAACGATGGTCATTATGGCCAAGCAGTTCTATTTTTGTTTCATCAGACCAGAGGAAATTTCTACAAAAAGTACAATCTTTGTCCCCATGTGCAGTTGCAAACGGCAGTTTGGCTTTTTTATGGCGGTTTTGGAGCAGTTGCTTCTTCCTTGCTGAGTGGCCTTTCAGGTTATGTCGATTTATAGGACTCGTTTTACTGTGGATATAGATACTTTTGTACCTGTTTCCTCCATCATGTTCACAAGGTCCTTTGCTGTTGTTCTGGGATTGATTTGTACTTTTCGCACCAAAGTACGTTCATCTCTAGGAAACAGAACGCGTCTCCTTCCTGAGCGTTATGATGGCTGCGTGGTCCCATGGTGTTTATTCTTGCGTACTATTGTTTGTGCGGATGAACGTGGTACCTTCAGGCGTTTGGAAATTGCTCCCAAGGATGAATCAGACTTGTGGAGGTCTACAATTTCTTTTTGAGGTCTTGGCTGATTTCTTTTGGTTTTCCCATGATGTCAAGCAAAGAGGCACTGAGTTTGAAGGTAAGCCTTGAAAGACATCCACAGGTACACTTCCCAATTAACTCAAATGATGTCAATTAGCCTAGCAGAAGCTTCTAAAGCTATGATTTAATTTTCTGGAATTTTCCAAGCTGTTCAAGGCACAGTCAACTTAGTGCATGTAAACTTCTGACCCACTGGAATTGTGATACAGTGTAATAATCTGTTAACAATTGTTGGAAAAATGACTTGTCGTGCACAAAGTAGATATCCTCACCGACTTGCCAAAACTATAGTTTGTTCACAAGAAATTTGTGGAGAGGTTGAAAAATGTGTTTAAATGACTCCAACTTAACTATGTACACTTCCCAATTTCAACTGTATATATATTTTTTACTCTTTTAGTGTGTGTGTGTGTGTGTGTGTGTGTGTGTGTGTGTGTGTGTACTCTATGGTATTTATACTTCGGCAATGTTCCCTCTAATTTCAAATAGGCTACTGTGGCTATTTGATCCTGTCAATGGCTTACCATTTAAAAACAATGGGGAAAATGCACAACATTTTCACATAGAAATAAGTGTTATATTATTCAGCCTACAGTAGCAGCCAATCTGTGGTGTTCAATGTAGGCCTACATTCCATTAGACTTTTGAAAAGAACATACAGGTCTTGACATTAACCTTCAGCCAAGGTGGTGACTGAAAATGCTGTTTGACGCAAGAAACCACTTTACAAAATAAAATGCGTTATTATTTTTATACCATTATCAAAATGCTACCCTCTGCCTATTGGCTACAGGCTTGAATAAGCTATGTCTCAAAATACAACACAGACTAAAAAAAGCTCAACCTGACTCACTTTTCAAAGATGTCTAGAAAGGTACATGTTTTGTGCTCTTGTAGGAAGCAATCACTCCCCCATTGCTGACAACAAATGATCTGTAACTGGGCTAATAACTCACTAACTCACAAAAGATATGAACAAATGTGCCCACATGGCTACATGCAGTTCTCGCTTTAATTTCAAAACGAGCCATCTACTCACCACCGCTCATGCTGTAAACACAGTCCAGTTATGGCGCACCGGTTTGGTCTGTGTAGAGTACAGACTTAGTTGTGCATGTCAATGCAATATAATCCTTCTCCAATGTGTTCTGTCTACAATGTAGTTTTGTTTTGGTATGTTTCATTGATTCGATCACAGTGAAGAGAAACTTTAAGTTTTTTGATTTTTTTAACAGCATTTCTCCTACATAAATAGTAGCAGTCAAAAGTTTGGACACCTACTCATTCGAGGGTTTTTATTTTATTTGTACTATTTTCTACATTGTAGAATAATAGTGAAGACATGAAATAACACCCATGGAATCATGTAGTAACCAAAAAAGTGTTAAACATATCAAAATATATTTTAGGTTCTTCAAAGTTGCCACCCTTTACGTTGATGACAGCTTTGCACACTCTTGGCATTCTCTCAACGAGCTTCATGCGGTAGTCACCTGGAATGCATTTCAATTAACAGGTGCACCTTGTTAAAAGTTAATTTGTGGTATTTCTTTCCTCAATGTGTTTGAGCCTATCAGTTGTTTTGTGACAAGGTAGGAGTGCTATACAGAAGATAGCCCTATTTGGTAAAATACCAAGTCCATTTTATGGCACGAACGGCTCAAATAAGCGAAGAGAAACGACATTCCATCATTATTTTAAGATACGAAGGTCAGTCAATCTGGAAAATTTCAAGAACTTTAAAAGTTTCTTCAAGTGCAGTCACTCGGGCTCCCGAGTGGCGCAGCGGTCTAGGGCACTGCATCTCAGAGCTAGAGGCGTCACTACAGATCCTGGTTCGATTCCAGGCTGTATCACAACCGGCCATCATTGGGAGTCCCATAGGGTGGCGCACAATTGTCACAGCGTCGTTAGGGTTTGGCCGGGGTAGACCATCATTGTAAATAAGAATTTGTTCTTAACCGACTTGCCTAGTTTAAATAAAATTTCAATAAAAAACGCTATGATGAAACTGGCTCTCCATGAGGACCTCCACAGGAAGGAGGACCCAGAGTTACTTCTGCTGTAGAGGATAAGTTCATTAGAGTTAACTGCACCTCGGACTACAGCCCAAATAACAGCTTCAGAGTAACAGACACATCTCAACGTCAACTGTTCAGAGGAGACTGCGTGAATTAGGCCTTCATGGTTGAATTGCTGCAAAGAAACCACTACTAAAGGACACCAATAATAAGAAGAGACTTGCTGGGGCCAAGAAGATGAGATATTGGGTACCAATCGCCATGTTTTTGAGACGCAGAGTAGGTGAACAGATCACCGCATGTGTGGTTCCCACCGAGAACCATGGAGGAGGTGGTGTGGGGGTGCTTTGCTGGTGACACTGTCAGTGATTTTATTTAGAATTCATGGCACACTTAACCAGCATGGCTACCACAGCATTCTGCAGCGATACGCCATCCCATCTGGTTTGCGCTTAGTGGGACTATCATTTGTTTTTCAACAGGACAATGACCCAACACACCTCCAGGCTGTGTAAGGGCTATTTGACCAAGAAGGAGAGTGATGGAGTGCTGCATCAGATGACCTGGCCTCCACAATCACCCGACCTCCAACCAATTGAGATGTTTTGGGATGAGTTGGACCACAGAGTGAAGGAAAAGCAGCCAAGTGCTCCGCATGTGGGAACTCCTTCAAGAATGTTGGAAAAGCATTCCTTATGAAGCTGGTTGAGAAAATGGAGGGTGTGCAAAGCTGTCAAGCAAGGCAAAGGGTAGCTACTTTGAAGTACGTCAAATATATATAAAAAAAAAAATTGCATACATGATTCCATATTTGTTATTTCATTAGTTTTGATGTCTTTACTATTATTCTACAATGTAGAAAATAGTAAAAATAAAAAGTATTGTAGGTGTGTCCAAACTTGACTGATACTGTATATAGCCTTCTGTTGATGGCAATTTCGTATTATAATTTAATTGGAAAAACTCGAAGTGTTGAATCAAGTGGTTTTTGTATCAGTTCATACACCGTTTGCCATGGAATCGGTACATCGCAAATGTTTTACCATTTATTTTGCAAACTGTATGGGGCAGCTATCCAACATTTTTGTCTTCAAATGAAACTAGTATATATTTATGTTCATGCCAATTCCTTTCAGACAGTTTGTATATTTTAATATATGGCAGACAAACACGTTCCCAACCTTTTCCCTCTTCCACTTGCCTTCCATTTTTGTGGTAATGCTGCAATCAGGTGGTTGTAAGTTTGAATTGAGCAGACATTCCCATTTTCGATAGCTGCATATGACAACTCCACCGTTTTCAATTCATATTATAATTAATAAATATTATACATTTTTTTAAAAATGTTTTATTTTTATCAATCAGTATATTTGAGTTTAACTATAGAACAAATATGATATTTTCTGGAGGATAACATATTTTAATTGTAACCAGCTTTGTATAACTTGTTTAAGTAAAGGTGTTACTTTAATCAAAATGTAATTTTCAATTAGTCAGGAATGAGAAGTTGTAATCTGTATAAAGACAAAAGGTTATTTTTGAACGAAGGATGATCCTTAATCTATTGGAGAGCCATTTTGAGTTTAAGTATAACTTATGAGTGAAGCTTTTAGTAAGAGGTTTAATGCTTTAATCTTTTATCATTTTAGCCCCCCAAACTAATATTAATCGTAATAAATTCCAAATAGTGACATTTTTGCTCATGACTGAAAAAATGTAAGTTGTCTGGAGTAGGCAGTGCCATTTAGTTATTAAGTAAACTGTGATATGACCAAAGAGTTAATGTGATTTTTTTTTTTTTTTCATAAATAGACAAGTATTTACCTCTCCATGGTTGTAGGATCTTATCTATTTTTGCGTGCTTTCTATTGAAATTGATTGGTAAATTAATTTTATATTTTTTGATATGAATACCAAGTATGTCTACTTCACCATCTGCCCATATTATTGGTAAATTACAAGGTAGTGTAAACACTGTCTTTTTAACATTCCAATACGTAATATGGTCCAGAGATTAAAGAAAAGTGACAAGCTCTTCAATGAGACTGTGCAGGGATCCAGATTGCGGATTTCAAACGCCTTGATGTTCGTGTTGGATCTAATTTTAATATCTAGCATTTCGATGGCCATCATATCCATTTATTGAGACAACGGACAGACTTGTTTTACTTCTCTTAAAAGCTCAATACTTTTTGAATAGTAACTGTTATTTGCTATTTTACACCTGGGGTTGCTGTACATAACTAACCTATTGTATAAGAGATTCACCAAAATCCAGGCATTTATATATAAATTCTAGTCGAACTTTATCAAACGCCTTTTCAAAATCTGCTATGAAGACCAGGCCTGGAATCTTTGTTTCATAAAATGTTCAATTGTTTAAGGTGAATGTTGTCTATCGTCCATGTACAAAACCTGTCTGATCAGGATGAACAGCATCTGGTAACATTATTTATTTTTGCTGTGCATTTTGCCAGGATTTTTGCATTACAACATTGATGTGTAAGAGGCCTCTAGTTATTTTAAATGGACAACATCTTTATACTTACCACCTGGGTCCTGTTTCAGTAATAATGAAATCCGACCTTGTTGACTACCTGAAAGTCTACCATCTTTATAGGAGTAATTAAAACCTGCTAATAATAGATCTTTGAGTACATCACAAAAGATCTACTGGTATACCATCAAGCTCTGGTGTTTTTTAAGACTGAAAATATTTAATTGCCTTAGTTCCTCCTCTAAATTGGCCTTCACACAGGTCGTTCTGTACGTTAGTTAATTTTACATTATTATTATTTATTATTATTTATTAGGCAAGAAATCCTTACAGCTAACATAATTCAGTGTAGATGGAGTACACTGAAAAGAAAACACATGCTTAAAATATTTTGCTTCCGCTTTCAAAATATAATTTTGGTGAATCATGGATGACTCCGTCATTTGTGACGAGTTTCTTTAAATCATTTCTGGCAGGGTTTCTATGTTGAAAATTACAGAAATGTAGAGCATTTTTTTTTTTTTTAAATTGGGTAATTGAAAGTGTTAATTAATTAAGGGGGAAACCGCCAGAACGTTGAGTGAAGTTCAATCTCATGCTTGTCTGTGAGGGCTGGTATTTCTTCTGCGAGGTAGTCCCGGGGAGCTGCACGCCTGTGCGCAGCTGAGAGGGAACATTGTACTTGATATCGCTTTTCAACAGGAAAAGTAAAAAAATCGCTTGAGCATGTCTTTAATCTTAGATGGAATTTAACTGCAAACACTGCAGTGTCAAGGTTTTTGTTTGTGCACATCATGGCCCTACACTGTTTACAAGGTCTTCAGCTTTACTTTGAATGTGATTTTTCTCTCTTGAGTCACTCAAGCCATAAACTATTTATATTTGGATGTCAGAAGGTTCTGCACAGCACTGATCTGCACCATTTTTTCCAAACCCATTGGCATTTATTTGTTTTGTGCAGCCGTTTGGTAAGGGCGCAAGCTTAAGTGCTTTCTTCTGACCCTGTGCTCTGTGGTGCAATGTAAGGAATTTCAATGAAGCCCTCTTGTTCTCTGCGACTGGAAACACAACAACTTTGGAACCAAAACTTTACCCAATCGAACAAGTCCTGTTTCCTTTTTCAGGGATAGCTGGAGAAATCCTGTGTCTTGTATTGCTTGTTTTTCCTGCTCCCTGGCAAGTCTGACTTTGGGTTCAATTGATTCACTTACTTGCTCACTGTTGGCTGCTAATTACTGTGTCAAAGTACTGTTTCAACATTGGATTCCGGATCATTCTATTGTACACATTTTATCAGAGGGTGGAATTTTGAGGATCTTCAGATATTGTCCTGTTGAACTTGTGCCCTTGATGAACAAATAGCCTATGAAATGGCTGACCAAATGACTAAAGCTGAAAGTTGGTTCGTTCTCTGCTAAGAGACTGTGGTATTTCCATTTTTAAGTTATGGAATTCTCTCCAGGCACTGTTTTGGCACAGCTTGTATGAAGAATTTAATTGATACCTTCCACAAGGCCTGTACCAGTAGTAACCATCAGTAGGTGTGGCTGGTTGATACTGGATTGAGATCATCAATAAAAGGTTCATAGTCCCACCATTTTAGTTTTGACTAATCACAGTTCGTGTGGACTCATGATTACCCAGATCAGTACCATTGCTATACCTTTTTTTCTCTGCCCTATGCAAGCTGCATCAAGAGACAAATGGGGATACACATAAATCACCCTGACCTAATTAGTGTCCACCATTTTGTTGTACAGTATGGAGAGGTTTTGTGTGGTACTAGGAAAGATGATTGTTTTATTCCTCAGTTTGAGCCAGGTGCACCTCAGACTGAAATCCTCCTCCTCCACATCAGCTAGTTGGCGAGAACATGACTAAATCATGTTGCTCTCCACTCGAGCACAGTGAAGTGTTAATGCATCAGAAATGAATGCAGGCACTGTCGCGAGAGGGCAAAATATCCCACTTCAGCCAACACCTCTCAAAAGGACTTAATGTAATGTCATCTCATCAAGCTGTTGATTTGGGCTTTATCAAGGATGTCAAGCGCCAACATGTCAAGCACCATATTTATACAGTGCCTTCAGAAAGTATTCACACTCCTTGATTCTTGTTCCCCATGTTGTGTTACAGCCTGAATTTAAAACGGATTACATTTTAGATTTTTTTGTCACTGGCCTACACACAATACCTAAACAATACCCCATAATGGACTAAATAATTAAAAAGGAAAAGCTAAAATGTGTTAAGTCAAGTATTCAACCCCTTTTTGTTATGGCAAGCCTAAATAAGTTCAGGAGTGCAAATCTCACAAGTTGAATGGACTCTGTGTTCAATAATAGTGTTTAACCAGAATTGTTTTATTACTACCTCATCTCTGTACCTACCCCACACATCCATATAATAATCTGTAAGGGGTCTCAGTCAAGCAGTGAATTTCAAACACCAATTCAACCACAGAAATCAATGAGGTTGAACATTGCCTCACAAAGGGCACCTACTGTGACTATTAAAGCCTACCCTAACCAGAAACCGTGGATAGATGGCGGCATTCGCGCAAAACTTAAAGCGCGAATCACCACATTTAACCATGGAAAGATGACTGGGAATATGGCCGAAATACAAACAGTGTAGTTATTCCCTCCGCAATGCAAACAAGCAAAATGTCGGTATAGGGACAAAGTGGAGTTGCAATTCAACGGCTCAGACACGAGACGTATGTGGCAGGGTCTACAGACAATCACGGACTACAAAAAGAAAACCAGCCACGTCGCGGACATCGTCGTCTTGCTTCCAGACAAACTAAACACCACCTTTGCTTTGATGATAATACAGCGGCACCGACGTGGTCCGCTGCCAAGGACTGCGGGCCCCCCCTCTCCTTCTCTGTGGCCGACATGAGTAAGACATTTAAACGTGTTAACTCTCGCAAGGCTGCCGGCCCAGACAGTATCCCTAGCCGTGTCCTCAGAGCATGCGCAGACCAGCTGGCTGGTGTGTTTACGGACATATTCAGTCTCTCCCTATCCTAGTCTGCTGTCCCCACATGCTTCAAGATGGCCACCATTGTTCCTGTACCCAAGAAGGTAAAGGTAACTGAACGAAATGACTACCGCCCCGTAGCACTCATGAAGCGCTTTGAGACTAGTCAAGGATCATATCACCTCCACCTTAACAGCCACCTTAGACCCACTTCAATTTGCATACCGCCCCAATAGGTCCACAGACGATGCCATCACAATGCACACTGCCCTATCCCATCTGGACAAGAGGAATACCTATGTAAGAATGCTGTTCATTGACTATAGCTCAGCATTCAACACCATAGTACCCTCCAAGCTCATTATTAAGCTTGAGGCCCTAGGTCTCAACCCCGCCCTGTGCAACTGGGTCCTGGACTTGCTGACGTGCTGCCCCCCGATGGTGAAGGTAGGAAACAACCTCTCCACTTCGCTGATCCTCAACACTGGGGTCCCACAAGGGTGCGTGCTAAGCCCCCTCCTGTACTCCCTGTTCACTCATGACTGCGTGGCCATGCACGCCTCCAACTCGATCATCAAGTTTGCAGACTACAATACAGTAGTGGGCTTGATTACCAACAATGACGAGACAGCCTACAAGGAGGAGGTGAGGGCACTCAGAGTGTGGTGTCAGGAAAACAACCTCTCAGTCAACAAACAAAGGAGATGATCGTGGACTTCAGGAAATGGCAGAGGGAGCACCCCCTTATCCACATCGATAGGACCGTGGTGGAAAGCTTCAAGTTCCCCTGTGTACACATCATGGACAAACTGAAATGGTCCACCCACACAGACAGCGTGGTGAAGGCGCAATAGCCTCAGGAGGCTCAAGAATTATTATTGGCTTGTCACCTAAAACTCGCAAACTTTTACAGATGCACAATTGAAAGCATCCTGTCGGGCTGTATCACCTCCTGGTACGGCAACTGCACCGCCCACAACCACAAGGCTCTCCAGAGGGTAGTGATGTCTGCACAATGCATCACCGGGAGCAAACTGCCTGCCCTCCAGGACACCTACAGCACCCAATGTCACAAGGCCAAAAAGATCAAGGACAACAACCACCCGAGACACTGCCTGTTCACCCCGCTACCATCCAGAAGGCGAGGTCAGTAAAGGTGCATCAAAACTGGGACCGAGAGACAGAAAAACAGCTTCTATCTCAAGGCCATCAGACTGTTAAACAGCCATCACTAACACAGAGCCTGCTGCCTTTATACAGACTTGAAATCGTTGGCCACTTTAATAAATGGATCACTAGTCACTTTAATAATGTTTACATATCTTGCATTACTCATCATGGGAATATACTGTATGTTATACCATCTATTGCATCTTGCCTATGCTGCTCGGTCATCGCTCATCCATATATTTATATGTATATATTCTTATTCCATCCCTTTACTTAGATTTTGTGTGTATTAGGTAGTTGTTGTGGAATTGTTAGATATTACTGCACACTCACAATAACATCTGCTGACCATGTGACCAATTAACATTTTATTTGAAGTGTTATGTTTGGGCAAATCCAATACAACTCATTACTGAGTACCGCTCTCGCTATATTTTCAAGCATAGTGGTGGCTGCATCATGTTATGGGTATGCTTGTAATCGTTAAGGACTGGGGATGTTAAGGAATAGCCGAGTTCTAGTTTTTATTTAAATCTACTTGAAAAATCTATGACAAGACCTGAAAATGGTTGTCTAGCAATGATCAACAACCAATTTGACAGATCTTGAAGAATTTTGGGCAAATGTTGCACAATCCAGGTGTTCAAAGCTCTTGGAGACTTACCCAGAAAGACTCACAGCTGTAATTGCTGCCAAAGGTGCTCCAACAATGTATTTTCTCGGGTGTGAGTATTTAAAGTTGAAGTTGGAAGTTTACATACACTTAGGGTGGAGTCATTTAAAACTTGTTTTTCAACCACTCCACAAATTTCTTGTTAACAAACTAGTTTTTGCAAGTTGGTTAGGACATCTACTTTGTGCATGACACAAGTAATTTTTCCAACAATTGTTTACAGGCAGATTATTTCACTTATATTCACTGTATCACAATTCCAGTGGGTCAGAAGTTTACATACACTAAGTTGACTGTGCCTTTAAACAGCTTGGAAAATTCCAGAAAATGTCATGGATTTAGAAGGTTCTGATAGGCTAATTGACATCATTTGAGTAAATTGGAGGTGTACCTGTACCTGTATTTCAAGGCCTACCTTCAAACTCAGTGCCTCTTTGCTTGACATCATGGGAAAATCAAAAGAAATCAGCCAAGACCTCATAAAAAAAAATTGTAGACCTCCACAAGTCTGATTCATCCTTGGGAGCAATTTCCAAACGCCTGAAGGTACCACATTCATCTGTACAAACAATAGTACGCAGGTATAAACACCATGGGACCACGCAGCCGTCATACCGCTCAGGAAGGAGACGTGTTCTGTCTCCTAGAGATGAACGTACTTTGGTCCGAAAGTGCAAATCAATCTCAGAACAACAGCAAAGGTCCTTGTGAAGATGCTGGAGGAAACAGGTACAAAAGTATCTATATCCACAGTAAAATTAGTCCTATATCAACATAACCTGAAAGGCCGCTCAGCAAGGAAGAAGCAACTGCTCCAAAACCTCCATAAAAAAGCCAGACTACGGTTTGCAACTGCACATGGGGACAAAGATCGTACTTTTTGGAGAAATGTCCTCTGGTCTGATGAAACAAAAATAGAACTGTTTGGCCTTAATGACCATCGTTATGTTTGGAGGAAAAGGGGGAGGCTTGCAAGCCAAAGAACACCATCCCAACCGTGAAGCACGGGGGTGGCAGCATCATGTTGTGGGGGTGATTTGCTGCAGGAGGGACTGGTGCACTTCACAAAATAGATGGCATTATGAGAAAGGAAAATTATGTGGATATGTTGAAGCTACATCTCAAGACATCAGTCAGGAAGTTAAAGCTTGGTCGCAAATGGGTCTTCCAAATAGACAATGACCCCAAGCATACTTCCAAAGTTGTGGCAAAATGGCTTAAGGATAACAAAGTCAAGGTATTGGAGTGGCCAACACAAAGCCCTGACCTCAATCCTATAGAGAATTTGTGGGCAGAGCTGAAAAAGCGTGTGCGACCAAGAAGGCCTACAAACCTGACTCAGTTACACCAGCTCTGTCAGGAGGAATGGGCCAAAATTCACCGAACTTATTGTGGGAAGCTTGTGGAAGGCTACCCAAAACGTTTGACCCAAGTTAAACAATTTAAAGGCAATGCTCCCAAATACTACTTGAGTGTATGTAAACTTCTGACCCACTGGGAATGTGATGAAAGAAATAAAAGCTGAAATAAATCATTCTCTCTACTATTATTCTGACATTTCACATTCTTAAAATAAAGTGGTTATCCTAACTGACCTAAGACGAGGAATCTTTGCTAGGGTTAAATCTCAGGAATTGTGAAAAACTGAGTTTAAATGTATTTGGCTAAGGTGTATGTAAACTTCCGACTTCAACTGTATGTAAATTACATTTCTGTGTTATTTTATTTTCAATACATTTCTAAAAATATTTTTTCACTTTGTCATTGTGGGGTATTGTGTGTCGATGGGTGAGAATGTTTTATTCAGGCTGTAACAACAATATGGAATTAGTCAAGGGGTATGAATACTTTCTGAAGGCACTGTAGTTCCACTGGGTTATCAAATTCAACTCATTTTGTTCTCACAGATTGTCTAGCTTTGTGCCTTTTCATACGCAAGGTAGCTTATGTTGTACTGACTTGCACTTCAGTGCCTATTTTAAATTATATTCCCTGCTGAAGACACTTATCATGATTTAAATGTTGGATTTTAATTAGCTATCTTTTTTCATTTTCCTTCCTTTGTTTCTTTGTTAGTATTTTTTTAATGATGTGAAACACTTTGTTAATTAAGTTATTGTATTATTACTGTACTGTTCTGAATATTCCAACATCTGTTTTGAGGTGCTTAGCCTTTCAGTCTTTTCCATTCCAAATATAAAATTGATTTAAGTTGTTTTTTCCCCTCATCAATCTACACACAATACCCCATAATGAAAAGCAAAACTTTTTTTTTAAATATACATTTGTGCTAATTTATAAAAAATGAAACAAATATCACATTTACATAAGTTTTCAGACCCTTTACTCAGTACTTTGTTGAAGAACCTTTGGCAGTGATTACCGCCTCGAGTCTTCTTGGGTATGATGCTACAAGCTTGGCACACCTCTATTTGGGGAGTTTCTCCCATTCTTCTCTGCAGATCCTCTCAAGCTCTGTCAGGTTGGATGGGGAGTGTTCCAGCACAGTTATTTTCAGGTCTCTCCAGAGATGTTCGATCGGGTTCAAGTACAGGCTCTGGCTGGGCCACTCAAGGACATTCAGAGACTTGTCCCGAAGCCACTCCTGCGTTGTCTTGGCTGTGTGCTTAGGGTCGTCGTCCTGTTGGAAGGTGAACCTTCGCACCCCAGTCTGAGGTCCTGAGCGCTCTGGAGCAGGTTTTCATCAAGGATCTCTCTGTACTTTGCTCCGTTCATCTTTGCCTCAATCCTCCCAGTCCCTGCTGCTGAAAAACATCCCCACAGCATGATGCTGCCACCATCATGCTTCACCGTAGGGATGGTGCCAGGTTTCCTCCAGACGTGACGCTTGGCATGAAGGCCAAAGAGTTCAATCTTGATTTCATAAGACCAGAGAATCTCGGGGCGGCACGTAGCCTAGTGTTTAGAGCGTTGGGTTAGTAACCGAAAGGTTGCTAGATCGAATCCCCAAGCTGACAAGGTAAAAATCTGTCGTTCTGCCTCTGAACAAGGCAGTTAACCCACTTCCTAGGCCGTCATTGTAAATAATAATTTGTTCTTAACTGGCTTGCCTAGTTAAATAAATAAATGGTCTGAGAGTCTTTAGGTGCCTTTTGGCAAACTCCAAGCAGGCTGTCGTATCTTTTACTGAGGAGTGGCTTCTGTCTGCCACTCTACCATAAAGGCCTGATTGGTGGAGTACTGCAGAGATGGTTGTCCTTCTGGAAGGTTCTCTCATTTCCACAGAGCAATTCTAGCGCTCTGTCAGTGACCATCGGGTACTTGGTCACCTCCCTGACCAAGGCTCTTCTCCCCTGATGGATGCTCTAGGAAGAGTCTTGATGATTCCAAACTTCTTCCATTTAAGAATGATGGAGGCCACTGTGTTCTTGGGGACCTTCAATGCTGCAGAAATGTTTTGGTACCCTTCCCCAGATCTGTGCCTCGAAACAATCCTGTCTCGGAGCTCTACGGACAATTCCTTCTAATTGTCCTTTTGGTTTTTGCCCTCACATGCACTGTTAACTGTGGGACCTTAAATAGACAGAGGTGTATCTTTCCAAATCATGTCCAATCAATTGAATTTACCACAGGTGGTCTCCAATTAAGTTGTAGAAACATCTCAAGGATGATCAATGGAAACAAGATGCACCTGAGCTCAATTTCGAGTCTCATAGCAAAGGCTCTGAATAGTTTTATGTACATAAGGTATTTTTGTTTTAATACATTTGCAAAGAAAATCGAAACCTGTTTTCACTGTCATTATGGGGTATTGTGTGTAGATTGCTGAGGAAATTGTTTTATTTAATCAAATTTAGAATAAGGCTGTAACGGAACAAAATGTGGAAATAATCAAGGGGTCTAAATACTTTGCGATGGCACTGTATGTACCCTTATCTGGAATAATGATAGAATATCCGTTACTCTTTGTAGTTAATGTCATGATTTTGAGGACAAGTTTCCAACATGGCCCTAGTTGTTTCATGTGGAAAAGTAAAGCTTAATCAAACAGCTTGGAAATGGGTAATGTGAAGGTGGAAAATGCGTGACATGTTCAAGGCGGAGTGATGACTCAGTTTGATGCAATTTCTTGAGTGTATTTTTTATGTAAACACCCTTCACATAAAAGCTTTCAGGTATCTTTGATGAATTTGTCTTCTGTGTTTGCGGTTTTGCCCGTAGAATAAATACTTTGATACATTTGGCACAAAGGTGATTGACGCAAGTTTATTTCTGTGAAAAGTCAAAAGCTGCAACAACAAAGAATTGAGGATTCCTTTCCATTCTTTGTTGTACTGTGTGTAGCATTTGTCATGAGCTCACAGAAACTGTAAAAACAACAGCCTACATGCCACTATTTTCCCTAGATAAATTATTAAGATGTTAAATATATTGGTCCGTGTGATGGTGGGGAGATCAGAGAAGCCAGGTCACGTGATATCTTGTATTAGACTTGATAATTGTCTAGTAACAAACCCCGTAAAGATTTATGCTATTTTGTCGTTCTGATGCACTCCTACACCGTACTCTAATTCTCCTTTCTTACACACTTTCTTTGCACTTTCTCTATCACCCATCCACCTCATTCAAGGATCCTCTTTGAACGGGCCTTTTTAAAATGATTACATTTTCCGATTTATCTTGCCTGGCTTCCGGCAAAGGTGACCCTGAGCTGCACCACAGTGGGCAGAGTTGTTAGCTTAATGGGCATCCTGTGGAGACACGAGACATGGATCTAAAGTATCACTGAGTCCATTATCGCTTGGCTCTATCCGGGCAGCCCTCAACGTTTATTCCAGTTGCATATTTAGCCAAGCTTTGGTTTTAGGAGCTGCTGAAAGTCAAATTCAATTTTGTGTGAAGCAGTCGGCGTCACAAGTACAATTTGGTACTGGGTTTATGGCCAGAAATATGTGATGAAGAGATTAGACCAGAGGGAGGCTTGAGTTGGCACCTCCTTTTTATATTTGAATCAGTCTCAAATCCTGTATACAGCTGTGACACATAGGCTTATTCACTGTTCTTTCATTGATCAGTGTCATACCACAATACAAGACTTAAAGTTATGTTCTCAGTTATCTTCTCAGCTAATCAAATTCCTCATTTTATAAACCATATAAAAAACAGGTTTATGTTTTGAAATGTCAGGTCTGTATTTAGATTTTGTTTTGTACATGTAAAATATTTCATTATAGCACACCAACGCCTGCATTGAGGACTCAACAATGTAATTGAATGTCACCGTTGGGAGGGGTACATGTTCCAGCTTTTTTATTTTATTTGACCCGTCAGTCCAGAGAATATTTAAGGTGCACTGACTCCTGTGTTACATCCTATAGCACCAAGTAGAGACGTTATGTTCCTTCACTGAGGCCCCTCTGAGAGAGTGAGTGAGAATTATTATAATTACTGTGTGACTTAATGGTTAGCATCTGTGACGTGGCTATTGTGTGTCTAGACGTCAAGAGGGCGCCCGTTGGTGACAGGCCAGTGAGTAGGCAAATGTCATTTCAGCCAATGATAACTCACGCATTGCGACAAGCGGACAACGGTGTCCTGTTTGCAAACTGAACTAACAGGTTAACATGACAGTCATTATTAGGGAGCAGTCAATAATAGCGCTGGGAAATGCCCGGGTCCTCACGATACAATATTACCACGACACTTAGTTACCGATATGTATTGAGATTCGCACGATTCTACACTGAACAAAAACATAACAGAAATATGTAAAATGTTGGTTTCATGAGCTAAAATAAAAGATCCCAGAAATTTTACAATTGCACAAAAAGCTTATTTCTCAAGTTTGTGCACACATTTGTTTGCATCCCTGTTAGTGAACATTTCTCCTTTGCCAAGATAATCCATCCACCTGACAGGTGTGGCATATCAAGAAGCTTATTTAAGCTGCACAATTATTACACAGGTGCACCTTGGGCTGGGGACAATAAAAGGCCACTCTAAAATGTGCAGTTGCGCTGAAGGTCCCCAAGAACACAGTGGCTTCCATTCTTAAATGGAAGAAGTTTAGAACCACCAGACCCTTCGTAGAGCTGGCCGCCCGGCCAAACAATCAATCGGGGGAGAAGGGCCTTGGTCAGGGGGATGACCAAGCACCCGATGGTAACTCTGACAAAGCTCTAGAGTTCCTCTATGGTCATGGAAGACCCTTCCAGAAGGACCACCATCTCTGCAGCACTCCACCAATCAGGCCTTTATGGTGGAGTTGACAGACGGAAGCCGCTCCTCAGTAAAAGGCACATGACAGCCCGCTTGGAGTTTGCCAAAAGGCACCTAAAGACTCAGACCATGAGAAACAAAATTTTCTGGTCTGATGAAACCAAGACTGAAGTCTTCAATCCTGAATGCCAAGCGTCATGTCTGGACAACGACCCTAAGCACACAGCCAAGACAATGCAGGAGTATCTTCAGGACAAGTCTGAATATCCTTGTGGCCCCCAGCCAGAGCCCGGACTTGAACCCGATTTGAACATCTCTGGAGAGACCTGAAAATAGTTGTGCAGCAACGCTTCCCACTCGCCCTGACAGAGCTTGAGAGGATCTGCAGAGAGGAATGGGAGAAACACCCCAAATACAGCTGTGCCAAGGTTGTAGCGTCATACGCAAGAAGACTCGAGGCTGTAATCGCTGCTAAAGGTCCTTAAACAAAGTACTGAGTAAAGGGTCTGAATACTTAAGCTACCTTTCAAACATTTGGGGTCCCTTAAATGTCATTGTTTTTGAAAGAAAATCACTTTTTGGTCCATTTAAATAACATAAAATTAATCAGAAATACAGTGTACACATTGTAAATGACTATTGTAGCTGGAAACTGCATTTACATTTTTTTTTTAAATGGAATATCTACAGAGGCCCATTATCAGCAACCATCACTCCTGTGTTCCAATGGCACGTTGTGTTAGCTTATCCAAGTTGATCATTTTAAAAGGCTAATTGATCATTAGAAAACCCTTTTGTAATTATGTTAGCACAGCTGAAAACTGTTGTGCTGATTTATAGAAGCAATAAAACTGGCCTTTAGACGAGTTGAGTATCTGGAGCATCAGCATTTGTGGGTTCGATTACAGGTTCAAAATGGCCAGAAACAAAGAACTTTCTTCTGAAACAAAGGCAATTCCATGCAAGAAATTGCCAAGAAACTGACGATCTGGTACAACGCTGTGTACTACTCCCTTCACAGAACAGTGCAAACTGTCTCTAACCAGAATAGAAAGAGGAGTGGGAGGCCCCGGTGCACAACTGAGCAAGAGGACAAGTACATTCATATCTAGTTTCGGAAACGGATGCCTCACAAGTCCTCAACTGGCAGCTTCATTAAATAGTACCCACAAAACACCAGTATCAACATCAACAGTGAAGAGGCGACTCCGGGATGCTGGCCTTCTAGGCAGAGTTGCAAAGAAAAAGCCATATCTCAGACTGGCCAATAAAAAGAAAAGATTAAGATGGGCAAAAGAACACAGACACTGGACAGAGGAACTCTGCCTAGAAGGCCAGCATCCCGGAGTCGCCGGGATGTGGAATCATGTAGTAACCAAAAAAGTTAAGAAATAAATATATTTTATATATTGAGATTCTTCAAAGTAGCCACCCTTTGCCTTGATGACAGCTTTGCACACTCTTGGAATTCTTTCAACCATCTTCAAGACGTAGTCACCTGGAATGGATTTCAATTAACAGGTGTGCCTTAAGTTAATTTCTGGAATTTGTTTCCTCAATGTGTTTGAGACAATAAGTTGTGTTGTGACAAGGTAGCGGTGGTACACAGAAGATATCCCTATTTGGCAAGAACAGCTCAAATAAGCAAAGATAAACGATAGTCCATTTCTTTAAGACATGAAGACATCAGTCAATCTGGAACATTTCAAGTGCAGTTGCAAAAACCATTAAGCGTTATGATCAAACTTTCTCTCATGAGGACCGCCACAGGAAAGGAAGACCCAGACTTACCTCTGCTGCAGAGGATAAGTTCATTTTTGTTAACTGCACCTCAGATTGCAGCCCAAATAAATGCTTCACAGA
Source organism: Salvelinus fontinalis (assembly GCF_029448725.1). Taxonomy (NCBI): domain Eukaryota; kingdom Metazoa; phylum Chordata; class Actinopteri; order Salmoniformes; family Salmonidae; genus Salvelinus; species Salvelinus fontinalis. Next base: position 65,437,811 of record NC_074665.1, on the reverse strand, counting down.
GTTCAAGAAACAGACCCATCTCATCATCTACTGTTCAGAGACTGCGTGAATCAGGCCTTCATGGTCGAATTGCAGCAAAGAAACCACTACTAAAGGACACCAATAAGAAGAGACTTGCTTGGGCCAAAAAACACGAGCAATGGACATTAGACCGGTGGAAATCTGTCCTTTGGTCTGATGTTCCACCCGCCGTGTCTGTGAGATGCAGAGTAGGTGAACGGATAATCTCTGCATGTGTGGTTCCCACCGTGAACCATGCAATCTCCATAGACAGACATTGGCAGTAGAATGACCTTACTGAAGAGCTCAGTGACTTTCAACTTGGCACCGTCATAGGATGCCACCTTTCCAAGAAGTCCGTTTGGGGAAGGCCCTTTCCTTTTTCAGCATGACAATGCCCCCACACTCGGTGTGGAAGAACTTGACTGGCCTACACAGAGAGCCCTGACCTCAACTCCATCAAACACTTTTAGTAAGAATTGGAACGCCGACTGCGAGACCGGCCTAATCGCCCAACCTCACTAATGCTGAATGGAAGCAAGACCCCACAACAATGTTCCAACATCTAGTGGAAAGCCTTCCCAGAAGAGTGGATGCTGTTATGGCAGCGAATGGGGTACCAACTCCATATTAATGCCCATGATGTTGGAATTAGATGTTGAACAAGCAGGTGCCCACATCATTTTGGTCATGTAGTGTATATTTGAAATTGTGGTTGAATGATGACTATCATGGCCATTACCAGAATTCTGATGTGTAACCTAGAGATGTCACACTACTAGCCACCAATTGATTTGTAGCACTGAGGCTGTCACTTTCAGCCTGCTTCTGTTTCCTGATGTATGTTGAGTGAAGTAGATGACCTCCTTGAGGACCACTAGCAACCACCTGAGCTGATTTTTATTTGGCTATACTCGCCAGGCATCTAACACTCTTGCACCGTCCTAACATTTATCATGCGTCCGCTGCCGTCCCTGCGTCCCCCTCCTGCCTCAGTGTCTGCTCACTCATTGAAATGCAGAACACTGAACATTTTGTTCAAAAATTATTTGCCCATGCTCTTGTTAGATTCATGCCTTTGGGAACATGGGGGTGAGAATGGTCTCTTCCACTGTCTAAATGAGTCGCCTGGATGTTTGCACTGGACAGGCAGTCATCAATTTGGGTAGTTTACATGTACAGAGTTTGAAATGGTGTTGATTAGGAGGACACTGATGGTTCGCATTATATTTGTTGTGCTTTGGAAAAGTTGGGGGCTATGGTTGCTGGCTCATCACAATTTACTGTTAGGTTATCAAATTTGAGCTGCCTTTTGTAATTTGATATAGTACCAGTCAAAACTTTGGACACCTACTCATTGAAGAGTTTTTCTTTATTTGTTTACTTTTTTCTACATTGTAGAATAATAGTGAAGACATCAACTATGAAATAACACATGGAATCATGTAGTAACCAAAAAGGTGTTAAAGAAATCTAAATATATGTTATATTTGAGATTCCTTTGCCTTTGTCTGCTTTGCACACTCCTGGCATTCTTTCAACCTGGAATGCTTTTCCAACAGTCTTGAAGGAGTTCCCACATATGCTGAGCACTTGTTGGCTGCTTTTCCTACACTCTGTGATCCAACTCATCCCAAACCATCTCAATTGGGTTGAGGTTGGTTGATTGGAGGCCAGGTTATCTGATGCGGTACTCCATCACTCTCCTTCTTGGTCAAATAGCCCTTACACAGCCTGTAGGTGTGTTGGGTCATTGTCCTGTTGAAAAACAAATGATAGTCCCACTAAGCGCAAACCAGATGGGATGGAGTATCGCTGCAGAATGCTGTGGTAGCCATGCTGGTTAAGTGTGTCTAAATCACAGAAGGTGTGGGGGTGCTTTGCTAGTGGCACTATCACACCACCTCAATGCTTCACGGTGGGAACTACACATGCGGAGATCATCCGTTCACCTACTCTGCGTCTCACAAAGACACGGCAGTTGGAACCAAAAATCTCACATTTTGACTCATTAGACCAAAGGACAGATTTCCACTGTCCATTGCGTGTGTTTCTAGGTCCAAGCAAGTCTCCTTATTGGTGCCATTTAGTAGTGGTTTATTTGCAGAAATTCGACCATGAAGGCCTGATTCACGCAGTCTCCTCTGAACAGTTGATGTTGAGATGTCTGTTACTTGAACTCTGAAGCATTTACAGTTGAAGTAGGAAGTTTACATACACCTTAGCCAAATACATTTAAACTCAGTTTTTCACAATTCCTGACGTTTATTCCTGATAAAAAGTCTAAGTCTTAGGTCAGTTAGGATCACCACTTTATTTTAAGAATGTGAAATGTCAGAATAATAGTAGAGTGATTTGATTTATTTCAGCTTTTATTTATTTCATCACATTCCCAGTGGGTCAGAAGTTTACATACACTGAATTAGTATTTGGTACCATTGCCTTTTAAATGGTTTAACTTGGGTCAAATGTTTTGGGTAGCCTTCCACAAGCCTCCCACAGTAAGTTGGGTGAATTTCATTACTCCTGACAGAGCTGGTGAAACTGAGTCAGGTTTGTAGGCTTCCTTGCTCACACATGCTTTTTCAGTTCTGCCCACAAATTTTCTATGGGATTGAGGTCAGGGCTTTGTGATGGCCACTCCAATACCTTGACTTTGTTGTCCTTAAGCCATTTTGCCACAATTTTGGAAATATACTTGGGGTCATTGTCCATTTGGAAGACCCATTTGCGACCAGGCTTTAACTTCCTGACTGATGTCTTGAGATATTGCTTCAAATCAAATTTTATTTGTCACATACACGTGGTTAGCAGATGTTAATGCGAGTGTAGCAAAATGCTTGTGCTTCTAGTTCCGACAATGCAGTAATAACCAACGAGTAATCTAACAATTCCACAACTACTACCTTATACACACAAGTGTAAAGGGATAAATAATATGTACATAAAGATATATGAATGAGTGATGGTACAGAACGGCATAGGCATGATGCAGTAGATGGTATAGAGTACAGTATATACATATGAGATGAGTAATGTAGGGTATGTAAACATAAAGTGGCATAGTTTAAAGTGGCTAGTGATACATGTATTACATAAAGATGGCAAGATGCAGTAGCTGATATAGAGTACAGTATATACATATACATATGAGATGAGTAATGTCGGGTATGTAGACATTCTATTAAGTGGCATTGTTTAAAGTGGCTAGTGATACATTTTTATATACATTTCCATCAATTCCCATTATTAAAGTGGCTGGAGTTCATAATATCCATGTACTTTTCCTCCCTCATGAAGCCATCTATTTTGTGAAGTACACCAGTCCCTCCAGCAAAGCACCCCCACGACATGATGCTGCCACCCCTGTGCTTCACGGTTGGGATGGTGTTCTTCGGCTTGCAAACTTCCCCCTTTTTCCTCCAAACATAACGATGGTCATTATGACCAAACAGTTCTATTTTTGTTTCATCAAACCATAGGACATTCTCCATTTGCAGTTGCAAACCGTAGTCTGGCTTTTCTGTGACGGTTTTGGAGCAGTGGCTTCTTCCTTGCTGAGCGGCCTTTCAGTTTATGTCTATATAGGACTCATTTTACTGCGGATATAGATACTTTTGTACCTGTTTCCTCCAGCATCTTCACAAGGTCCTTTGCTATTGTTCTGGGATTGATTTGCACTTTTTGCACCACAGTACGTTCATCTGTAGGAGACAGAATGCGTCTCCTTCATGAGCGGTATGACGGCTGCTTGGTCCCATGGTATTTATACTTGCGTACTATTGTTTGTACAGATGAACGTGGTACCTTCAGGCTTTTGGAAATTGCTCCCAAGGATGAACCAGACTTGTGGAGGTCTACAATTTTTTTCCTTAGGTCTTGGCTGATTTCTTTTGATTTTCTCATGATGTCAAGCAAAGAGGCCCTGAGTTTGAAGGTAGGCCTTGAAATACATCCACATGTCACCTCCAATTGACTCAGATTATGTCAATTAGCCTATCAGAAGCTTCTAAAGCCATGAAATAATTTCCTGGAATTTTCCAATCTGTTTCAAGGCACAGTCAATTTAGTGTATGTAAACTTCTGAACCACTGGAATTGTGATAGTGATATTGCTATACAATCTGTCTGTAATTATTTGGGGGGGGGAAACAATTGTGTCATGCACAAAGTAGATGTCCTAACCGACTTGCCAAAACTACAGTTTGTTAACAAGACATTTGTGCAGTGGTTGAAACACAGTCATTAAAACTAGTTTATGTAAACTTCCGACTTCAACTGTATTTGGGCTGCAATTTCTGTGGCTGGTAGCTCTAATGATCTTTTCCTCTGCTGCAGAGGTAACTCTGGGTCTTCCTTTCCTGTGACGGTCCTCGTGATAGCCAATTTCATCATAGCTCTTGATGGTTTTAGCAACTGCACTTGAAACTTTCAAAGTTCTTAATATTCTGGATTGACTGACCTTCATGTCTTAAAGTGATGGACTGTTGTTTCTAGGGTTGCACATTGAGGAATATTCAGAGGTGGAAACTTTCCGTGGGAATATATGGGAATTAACGTAAATATAGGTAAATTAATATGAATACCATTTATATGTAGATGTTTTTTGCATTGGATATATTTACCATATCATATGGAGACAAAACCAGAACTTTTGCCTTATCATACGTAGACATAATTCCAAATTATTAAATCGTTCAAATAGAAATAAAAAAAAATATTTAGTTACGAATTGTACTTTAATTAAATGAGTTGACTCTTCACATGGTGTAACGGCTTTCTAGCTCTTCCTCCTCCTCGGACGAGGAGAGGAGAGAGGGATCGGAAGACCAATATGCAGCGAGGTATGATGACATGATTTATTTAAGACACGACGAAACAATGACACGAACTATACTTGAATAAACTACAAAATAACAAAAACGAATGTGTAGACAGACCTGAACAATACGAACTTACAAATAACACGAAGAACGCACGAACAGGGAAAATAGACTACACAAAAGAACGATGTACAAAACAAACCGAAAACAGTCCCGTGTGGTGCGCAGACACAGACACGGAAGACAATCACCCACAAACAAACAGTGTGAACACACCTACCTTAATATGACTCTCAATCAGAGGAAATGAAAAACACCTGCCTCTAATTGAGAGCCATATCAGGTCACCCAAAACCAACATAGAAACAGAAAACATAGACTGCCCACCCACACTCACGTCCTGACCAACTAACACATACAAAACTAACAGAAACCAGGTCAGGAACGTGACACATGGGATGTTTTCACTGAACAACAAAAGAAAGGGAATATTGAATGATCCCCAATGATCCATCGCATCTCCCCAAAAAGTTTTCAACATACATCTGTAAAATGTTAGTCTAGAAACTAAAGCGTTGGTTGTCTTCCTCTCAGGCTTCCATGTCTTCTCCCTGGACCTCCTCAATGTCCACCTCTTGAACATCAGACTCTGAGGCCTCATCTTCACTGTCACTTTCCAACCTTGTTGAGGATGACTCGTTGTCACGCTCAAAAAGCCTCAAATTTTCACGGATGGCCACCAATTTTTCAACCCTTGTTTGTGTGTGCGTTCATTCCCAAAAAGGTTGCACTCTGAGTCGGTTTGATGTTGGTGGAATTTGGAGGATGATGGAGGCAACAAGGGAAAGCGCCTCAGATCCACAAAGTCCCTTCCACCAGGTGGCTGATGTGACATGTTGGCACCGCTGCCATATTGCATCTCCATCCCAAAGCCCTTGCTTGGAAGTGTATTTCGCCAGACTGCCAATAACCTTGCCCTCATCCAGGCCAAGGTGGCGAGACACTGTAGTGGTGACACCATAGGCCTTGTTGATCTCTGCACCAAACAGGATGCTCTTGCCCACATACTTGGGGTCCAACATGTACGCTGCGGCGTGTTTGGGCTTCAGGCAGAAGTCTAAACGCTTTTTGATCTATTTCAGAACTGCAATTTCCTCTGCTTGCAGCAATAGTGAAGTGGGCAGGGTGGTATGGATTTCTTCTCTTACATTTGCAAGCAGAGTCTGAACATCAGACAGGGTGGCACTGCCTCCCTCAGTCCTTGCAATGGCTACTGCTATAGGTTTCAGGAGTTTCAGGCTGCTTACCACTCCCAAAATACATCATCCAGGAGGATCCTCTTGATGGGGCTGTCCATATCGGCAGACTGTGATATGGCCATTTCTTGGAGAGACTCCTTCCCTTCCAAGAGACTGTCAAACATGATGACAACACCACCCCAATGGGTGTTGCTGGGCAGCTTCAATGTGGTGCTCTTATTCTTCTCACTTTGCATGGTGAGGTAGATTGCTGCTATAACTTGATGACCCTTCACATACCTAACCATTTCCTTGGCTCTCTTGTAGAGTGTGTTGTTTTCAGTGCCATGATGTCCTTGAGGAGCAGATTCAATGCATGAGCAGCACAGCCAATGGGTGTGATGTGAGGGTAGGACTCCTCCACTTTAGACCAAGCAGCCGTCATGTTCGCATCATTGTCTGTCACCAGTGCAAATACCTTCTGTGGTCCAAGGTCATTGATGACTGCCTTCAGCTCATCTGCAATGTAGAGACCGGTGTGTCTGTCCTTTATGTCTGTGCTCTTGTAGAATACTGTTTGAGGGGTGGAGATTATGTAGTTAATTATTCCTTGCCCAAGAACATTCGACCACCCTTCAGAGATGATTGCAATACAGTCTGCTTCCTCTAGGATTTTCTTGACCTTCACTTGAACTCTGTTGAACTCTGCATCCAGCAAATGAGTAGATAAAGCATGTCTGGTTGGAGGGGTGTATGCTCAGCAAAAATAGAAACGTCCTCTCACTGTCAACTGCCTTAATTTTCAGCAAACTCACCATGTGTAAATATTTGTATGAACATAAGATTCAACAACAGACATAAACTGAACAAGTTCCACAGACTTGTGACTAACAGAAATTGAATAATGTGTCCCTGAACAAAGGGGGGTCAAAATCAAAAGTAACAGTCAATGCAGCTGGTGGCCACACCAGATACTAAGTACTGCAGTGCCTATCCTCCTCATGGACTGCACCAGATTTGCCAGTTCTTGCTGTGAGATGTTACCCCACTCTTCCACCAAGGCACCTGAATGTTCCCGGACATTTCTGGGGGGAATGGGCCTAGCTCTCACCCTCCGATCCAACAGGTCCCAGACGTGCTCAATAGGATTGGGATCCGGGCTCTTTGCTGGCCATTGCAGAACACTGGCATTCCTGTCCTGCAGGAAATCACACACAGAACAAGCAGTATGGCTGGTGGCATTGTCATGCTGGAGGGTGATGTCTGGATGAGCCTGCAGGAAGGGTACCACATGAGGGAGGAGGATGTCTTCCCTGTAACGCACAGCGTTGAGATTGCCTGCAATGACAACAAGCTCAGTCTGATGATGCTGTGACACACCGCCCCAGACCAAGACGGACCATCCACCTCCAAAACAATCCCGCTCCAGAGTACAGGCCTCGGTGTAACGCTCATTCCTTCGACAATAAACACGAATCCGACCATCACCCCTGGTGAGACAAAACCACGACTCGTCAGTGAAGAGCACTTTTTGCCAGTCTTGTCTGATCAAGCGACGGTGGGTTTGTGCCCATAGGTGACGTTGTTGCCGGTGATGTCTGGTGAGGACCTGCAAGCCCTCAGTCCAGCCTCTCTCAGCCTATTTCGGACAGTCTGAGCACTGATGGAGGGATTGTGCGTTCCTGGTGTAACTTGGGCAGTTGTTGCCTGTACCTGTCTCGCAGGTGTGACGTTCGGATGTACCGATCCTGTGCAGGTGTTGTTACACGTGGTCTGCCACTGCGAGGACGATCAGCTGTCCGTCTTGTCTCCCTGTAGCGCTGTCTTAGGCGTCTCACAGTACGGACATTGCAATTCATTGCCCTGGCCACATCTGCAGTCCTCATGCCTCCTTGCAGCATGCCTAAGGCACGTTCACGCAGATGAGCAGGGACCCTGGGCATCTTTCTTTTGGTGTTTTTCAGCGTCAGTAGAAAGGCCTATTTAGTGTCCTATGTTTTCATAACTGTGACCTTAATTGCCTACCGTCTGTAAGCTGTTAGTGTCTTAACGACCGTTCCACGGGTGCATGTTCATTAATTGTTTATGGTTCATTGAACAAGCATGGGAAACAGTGTTTAAACCCTTTACAATGACGTTCTGTGAAGTTATTTGGATTTTTACGAATTATCTTTGAAAGACAGGGTCCTGAAAAAGGGACCTTTCTTGTTTTGCTGAGTTTAGTAGCAAGAACTAACTAGCAGAAATTGTTAAGTTAGAAATGATTTAAACACTTTGCTGTAGGCTACTATTTACTAGTTAACAAAAAAATCAAGTATGTTATAAAAAACATTTTCACCCCACCCAGTATTGTAATCAAAACTTACCAGAAAGCATGTCGTCCTTGGCTCAAACAGTGTAGTAGTGTGGGCTCAATAGCATCTCATTAGTGTGCAAGATCTTGAGAATCAGCTGTACATGTGATGGAAGAGTGCACTGCACATGTGATGGAAGAATGCACTGTGCATTTAGAGGGTTGCAATTCTATTGAATTGGGGATAGTTTAACCAAAATATGCCACAAGAATAGCCACCACAAAATATGCCACCTAGAATTGCCTTGTTTATCCCACAAAAAAGGTTAACTGTTATAAGCTAACTTTTTTGATGAATTTAAACAAAATTCCCAGGCTTAATTTCCCATGGAACATTTCCGGAAAGATTACGGAAATTTACCAGAAGTTTGCAACCCTAGTTGTTTCCCTTAAGCCCTATTTGGCAAGAACGGCTCAAATTAGCAATATTCTTTATACCACCCCTACCATGTCACAACACAACTGATTAGCTCAAATGCATTAAAAAAGAAATTCCACAAATGTACTTTTAACAAGGCACACCTGTTAATTGAAATGCATTCCAGGTGACTACCTCATGAAGCTGGTTGAGAATGCCAAGAGTGTGCAAAGCTGTATACATTGTATGTATACATTGTATACATTGTATAACAATGTACTTTGTTGGTGTTTTAATAATAGGACCGTTCATAGTTGGTGTAAAAGGAACACTGTTTAACCCCCTATTGGGTTCTTGTTCCCGAGGTCACTAGGATGACCGCACCAGCATGTTTGTGATATTCTATTCCACCTGTAAAAACTCCACCTGGGCTGCTGCGGAGTCCTTTCCTTCCACCTTGATGAAGGCTTTCGCGTATAAAAGCCAACCGGATGAATATTTCAAAATTCTAATTATTTTTCACATTGCTTCTTGTGGTGAAGAGAGGCTGTTTAAATATTAAAGGCTTCATCTCCCCTCCCGGAGCAGTGCGGGTGAAAATCTTCACAAAGAGAGCCTGTGTCACATGAACAAGCAGGTTCCGCTCTGCCTTGTAGTCACTGTTATGGCATCCCATTAGTCTTCTCTCTTTTAAGATGAATTGCTTATTGAACTTTCAACGGTGTTCCGTTTAAAAAATATATATATTACTCTACATTAACCGCGTTGTACGTGTGTGAATCGCCTTGTTGCCAATGCATAGCTTGTGTGCTTGTGCACAATATACGTGGGTAAACATTGTTCGCAATTTTCCGATGGCGTACTTATAAATTTAGTTAATTTGCAATTGACAAACTAGAGAAGTGAGATGAATTTTAAAGATATTATTTATTGAAATGGAATTGTAAAGGTTTCTTTCGTGTATAGACACAAACACTACATGACCAAAATATGTGGACACCTGCTCATCGAACATCTTATACCAAACTCATGAACATTTGAATATTGAATTGGTCCCCCGTTTTGCTGCCTTAACAGCCTCTACTCTTCTGGGAAGGCTTTCCACTAGATGTTGAAACATTGCTGAGGGGACTTGCTTCCATTCAGCCACAAGCACATTACTGAGGTGGGGCACTGATGTTGGCCGATTAGGCCTGGCTCGCAGTTGGTGTTCTAATTCATCCCAAAGGTGTTTGATGGGTTTAGGTCAGAGCTCTGTGCAGGCCAGTCAAATTCTTCCACACACATCTCAATAAACCATTTCTGTATGGACCTTGCTTTGTGCACGGGGGTATTGTCATGCTGAAACAGGAAAGGGCCTTCCCCAAACTGTTGCCACAAAGTTGGAGGCACAGAATCGTCTAGAATGTCATTGTATGCTGTAGCGTTAAGATTTCCCTTCACTAGAACTAAAGGGCCTAGCCCAAACCATGAAAAACAGCCCAGACCATTATTCCTCCGCCACCAAACTTTACAATTGGCACTATGCATTCAGGCAGGTAGACTTTTCCTGGCATCCGCCAAACCCAGATTCGTACGTCGAACTTCCAGATGGTGAAGCTTGATTCATCACTCTAGAGAATGCGTTTCCAGCTTTACACCACTCCAGCCAACGCTTGGCGTTGTGCATGGTGATCTTAGGCTTGTATGTGGCTGCTTGGCCATGGAAACCCATTTAATGTAGCTTCCGACGACTTCTAGAGGCAGTTTGGAACTCGGTAGGAAGTGTTTCAACCGAGGACAGACAATTTTTACATGCTTTAGCACTCAACAGTCCTATTCTGTGAGCTTGTTTGGCCTACCACTTCACGGCTGAGCTGCTGACATTACCACTTCACAATAATAGCACTTCCGGTTGACCGGGGCAGCTCTAGCAGGGCAGAAATTTGACCAACTGACTTGTTGGTGCCACGTTGAAACTCACTGAGCTTTTCCGTAATGCCATTCTACTGCCAATGTTGGTCTATGGATATTGCATGGCTGTGTGCTCTTTTTTTTATATATATATATATACACCTGCCAGCAATGGGTGTGGCTGAAATAGCCGAATCCACTAATTTAAAGGGGTGTTCACATACTTTTGTGTATATATTGTGTATATGCCCATATAGCAGTTTAACCTAGTTTGAATTAGGCTGAAGGGGATTTTTTTGTGAGTAGCATGGACCAAATGTGTTTGAGGGTTTAATACCCAAACATAAACCATTAAATTAATTATATGTCGTTGGCGTTGTAGTTTAACCAAACACTAGGCCCAATTAATTTCTGAATAGAAAATGTAAGGCTGTAGCGACTGTCTAATCCACAAACAAGACCATACTTTACTCATTGGCCATTACGCTGACATATGACAACAAATGATGGACATCCTTTGGAGCTTGAGGATGCAGAACTTCCAATGCATTTCAGGCACGTTCAGTGACTACATGTCTCTCTGCCCTCAAACCTTTTTTTTTCACAGCCCATTTTGCCTTGTGAATATCACCGACTCTGGTGTCCCTAGATCTTGCCAGCCCATTAGGTTGTCCCTAGACCCGCCAGTATGTGGGAACTGCAGACATTTATGAAGTGTTGAGAGGTCCCTCTGCCCTCAGGGACATAACCTTCATTTGGCGTCCAATTGCCTTTTTCTTTGCTTTTGTTGTTGTACTGCACATGTTCGTCCAGGCCACACACCTTGCAGGTGTATCTGACATGAAGTGCACATGACATATGAAGTGCACATTTTAGGCCATCTTGATGCGCAGAAAATATGGAAATGCTTGACTTTTTCTGTCGCCATTTGCCTCAGTATATGAAAAGGTGCCTTTTTCCCCCTGTTTGTCCTCCAGCACTTTTAGTTCAGCACCTTGTAGATTGAGTACTGTGTCGCAACCTGACATGTAATGTTGCCATTGTGTTAACGCTTCTTGCTGGTCCCTAGAAGCGGGGAGTTGTGTTTGGAGACAGACAGTCTTTTCCCTTTAAGATGGGTGACCTTTAACTCATCACTGAGCCAGGGAAGAAATTGCTTCTGTGATCTACTGTGATATTTCACCATAGAGCACCAGCATTCCCCTCAGTTGTTCAGCATGTCTTACTCTGGCTGATCAAATAAAGGAGTGATGTTTTTCAACTATCCACTACTTCTTCCTTCTCAGATGAGTTTTAACGATCTGTTAAATGCACTATACAGACTTTTTGTTGAGTGATTTTAAATGCAATAAGGTCATTGGAATTTATACAGACTTGAAATGGTATTGAATTACATGCTTGTTTTTTTCTGATTTGTATTTTTCCTGTGAGAAGTGAGTGAAAGTAAAATGATTTAATTCATAATTGTTATCAAAGGTTAAATTCATGTATATAGAAGTTGATGCTTTGGAATTATTTCAAATGAATCCCATCTTGACCCTCTTGTACAGTTTGTGCATAATGTTGTTAACAGAATCATTATCTGGCCTTTTCTATTTCCTGGAGTTAAAGCCATGCTCTTAAGATGTGTGTACATGTGCATAGGTGTTCTGATGCGATGTCCACTTTCACACCTTTTGGTTAGGTGGTTACATTCAAATATCAGTAGCTCCGTTTGTGTAAAGTCAAGTGGTGATTCACAGTATTCAGACTTTTTTAAACGGTCCTGCACCTCTCATCAATTCATATGTCAGCCATCTGCATGGTCTGCCAAGCTTTAATGCCTACTCTGCACTTTCACTGCTGTCCCTGAGCCTCCCTGAATTAGCATAAAATGACATTTTGCTGTAATGCTAGCAAGACAGTTGGTGTTTTTAATCAATCAGCTCCTGAAAGCTCCTCTGTTCTAATTGGCATCATGGGGCTTCTTGGCTGAAATCAAATAAATAATGATGTTTATGCAGCAAGCTTGTGACTGGTCACCAAGGCCACAATGTGATTCATCATGACATTTTATTTTCAATAGTCTGTGAAAGTAGGGGATGCTGAAGGCAGCTACTCCCGCTGTAGGTTCATTTAACTCCATAAAGCGGCAATCAACAGTTGAAACCACAACAAAGCCAACTCCTCGCCTCTGTTTCAGTAAAAAGCTGAGAGATGGAGCCGGAGAAATGGAACCACTCTCAAATGTATAGACAGAGCTATGGATTTAAGGACTGACCATCCATGATATCAAAATGTTGTGTTTGTTTACAGCCATTGGAGTAAAACAAGGTTATTTTGGGTTCTGATGGGGGTATGACAGTTGAATTAAGCTTATTATGTATTTAAGTTTTTTTATATTCTTCAAGAATCAATGGCTACATTTAGAAGTCCAAAAAATGGATGTAGCAACTGCAGCTTGACCCTTTATGTCTCCCGCTGGCAACACATGTATAACATTTCATTTAGTTATTTACAATACAGTTTGTATTGTTGACACTCCATAAACAAATTCATTTGCATTGTGTTAGGCATAATGACTGAGTCTTTGTAGTAGAATATTCCCTCCCCTGTCTTCATTTTCCTCTAAGGTGGTAGTGTTGAGATGCTCAAGGCGTGGAGCTAGTGTTTCTTAGCAACCAGTTTTCAGCGTACCTGTCATTGCAGGCTTTAAACTAGTGCCCTCAGATACCCATACCACCAGAACATTGTCTCAATTCTAAATTAGTAGACACATTGCCATCTGCAGTGTCATTGTCAGAGCATGTTAACAATGCAATTTATTCATACAGGAACCATGCATGAGTGAAGCTGCCAATATTGAGGTGTGTTTTTAAAGAGGTATGTGTAATCATGCTACCACAGGGCTTGGTTAACCACCAATATACGTTGAGATAGTCCCTGTTCACTGATCATGAACACATTTCCCTATTGTATTCATTTTTTCCCTCAAATTTAACTTGTCAAATTATTTATTTGCTAGCTCTTCAATAACCATCAAAGCTCCTGAAATGAATGTGCACAGAAATAGCCAATATTGTGGATCTCTTGCAGTGTCGCAATTTCAGTACACCTTTACTCAACCCCTTGTGCTGAAACATCCATATCTTTGTTGGACAGATACCCTTCGCTGGTTCCGGATAGTGCATCTTGTCAAGTCAATTTCCGTATTACTGATTGCCTATCGAGATGCTGATGTCTCTGTCAACAAGGGGAAGATTACTTTCCGTCTTATATCCAGACCATTCTAATCCAACAGCCAATAAAGAGTGACATCTTGGGATTTGGAACCGCATCAGCAATCATCCTGCTTACAGCATTTCACGCCCCTAACATTCTTGGAGAATGTGTATGAGGGTTTTGTTTTCAATAAGGTTATCGCCAAGTCTAGATCGATGTCACAAACGATATTAAATTTAAATACCTAAGCTGATTTGATGGGGAGATATCAAACCGTAGGAACATCTGTGCCGCTTGAGAATTAAATGATGCATATATATCCCCAAGGTCTAAAATTCACTCGGGAGTAAAGTGAGCACATCTTTTGTTTTTGTGGTTGCATATGTTCAATATCGGGGTTGATATTATCTCAATTGTTTCCTAATGTAATGACCTTCCAGTTATACCACACCATTGGTAAATGCTGCATGCAAATGCTAGAACGGAGTCTCATGTTGAATGTGTTTGCATAATAATGAACACTAATACGGTACATTTTGGGGACCAATACCCATCACCCAAAACTGTATGTTTACATGCACACTTAATATACATACTTAATATTAAACTGATTATGGCATCAGTCATGTAAATGTTGTATTCCGATGTGGACTATAAGATAATCGAAGTAAGGATACACCGATTAAAACAACAGGTTTTCTGAGTAAGCTTTCATATTATTAGGAGATGTAAACAGCTTACTTGGCGTTCCAGCGGTGTATATGAGCTGCGCATGTGCTAGCACCGGTAGCACAAGCCTCCCTCATATGCGCGTGTGAAGTGAGTTCTGAAAGTATGCACGTTAGAAATAGTTCACATACAAACATTTTATGTCCGGACTCTGAAACAAATATTCTTTGGGAAAATAATACGGTCACTGTGGTAGAACGTTTATTTTATTTAGGTTCCATCAGGTAGCCTGATTTCCATGTAAACAGGATTATTAGGGAAATCGTGCTTCTTCCAAAGCATTTTAACGTTTTTAAATGAACTGTTACAGTTGAATTTCGGGAAGTTTACATACACTTACAGTGGGGCAAAAAAGTATTTAGTCAGCCACCAATTGTGCAAGTTCTCCCACTTAAAAAGATGAGAGAGGCCTGTAATTTTCATCATAGGTATACTTCAACTATGACAGACAAAATGAGTGGGAAAAATACAGAAAATCACATTGTAGGATTTTTAATGAATTTATTTGCAAATTATGGTGGAAAATAAGTATTTGGTCAATAACAAAAGTTTATCTCAATACTTTGTTATATACCCTTTGTTGGCAATGACAGAGGTCAAACGTTTTCTGTAAGTCTTCACAAGGTTTTCACACACTGGTATTTTGGCCCATTCCTCCATGCAGATCTCCTCTAGAGCAGTGATGTTTTGGGGCTGTTGCTGGGCAACACGGACTTTCAACTCCCTCCAAAGATTTTCTGTCATAGTTGAAGTGTACCTATGATGAAAATTACAGGCCTCTCTCATCTTTTTAAGTGGGAGAACTTGCACAATTGGTGGCTGACTAAATACTTTTTTGCCCCACTGTATGTTGGAGTCATTAAAACTCGTTTTTCAACCACTCCACAAATGTCTTGTTAACAAACTATAGTTTTGGCAAGTCGGTTAGGACATCTACTTTGTGCATGATACAAGTAATTTTTCCAACAATTGTTTACAGACAGATTATTCCACTTATAATTCACTGTATCACAATTCCTGTGGGTCAGAAGTTTACATACACTAAGTTGACTGTGCCTTGAAACCGCTTGGGAAATTCGAGAAAATGATATCATGGCTTTAGAAGCTTCCGATTTATTTCAAGGGCTACCTTCAAACTCAGTGCCTCTTTGCTTGACATCATTGGAAAATCAAAAGAATTCAGCCTAGACTCCAGAAAGAAAAATTGTCTGGTTCATCCTTCATACCACGTTCATCTGTACAAATAATAGTACGCAAGTTGCAAACCGTAGTCTGGCTACTGGTGCACTTCACAAAATAGATGGCATCATGAGGGAGGAAAAGTATGTGGATGTATTGAAGCAACATCTCAAGACATCAGTCAGGAAGTTAAAGCTTGGTCGCAAATGGGTCTTCCAAATGGACAATGACCCCAAGCATACTTCCAAAGTTGTGGCAAAATGGCTTAAGGACAACAACATCAAGGTATTGGAGTGGCCATCACAAAGCCCTGACCTCAACCCTATAGAAAATTTGTGGGCAGGACTGAAAAAGTGTGTGCGACCAAGGAGGCCTACAAACCTGACTCAGTTACACTAGCACTGTCAGGAGGAATGGGCCAAAATTCACTCAACTTATTGTGGGAAGCTTGTGGAAGGCTACCCAAAATGTTTGACTCAAGTTAAACAATTTAAAGGCAATGCTACCAAATACTAATTGAGTGTATGTAAACTTCTGACCCACTGGGAATGTGATGAAATAAATAAAAGCTGAAATAAATCATTCTCTCTACTATTATTCTGACATTTCACATTCTTAAAATAAAGTGGTCATCCTAACTGACCTAAGACAGGAAATTTTTACTAGGATTAAATGTCAGGAATTGTGAAAAACTGAGTTTAAATGTATTTGGCTAAGGTGTATGTAAACTGTAAACTGTATATCTGAATATCCACAGTCGTATTGCGTGCATGTAACCGTACTCAATGTCCCATGTTCTTTGCTTGTCATTTTGTCAAATGAGTAAAGGTCCTTAAGATGTATTTACTGAAAGATCTCTTTACTAGAGCTTCTAAACCCAGATCTTCTCTAAAGGGAATTGGTGTTTCTTGACACGTAACCTTTTTTGCTGCGATTGTGACATTTTCACCATTTCAGAAAAGTCTTTAAAACCTGGAGAACCACTGACTAGGGAATCATTAGATGCATGCAAATGAGCCATTTGTGAAGTCAATGTGATGTCGACCTTTGCAAACGTAGGCAGCTGGGATGTCATGACGTTCCCACAGACGCTCTTTATTGACCAACGCTCTAGAGATGAGTAACTTTGGAAACCGCCCCAACTCACTCCCCATCTTTCTCACCCCTCTCCTCCACCTCCTCCCCCTTTCGCTACGTGCTTATGCTTGGCAAGCTGTTTCCATGGAGCGCCAGTCCAAGGTACAGATGATCCATGCTGATGACGAAATGGAGCCAGGGCTAATGAGGGACATATGTTGTAACTGCCTCATTTATGAAGCATGCAGTCTTTCACAGTGCCACTGAAGTATCAATCTTTCTATAGTGCTCTTGGCTGGTTGAGGAGTCTCACCATTCAGCACCAGGTCTTAGGCTAGTTTAATTTCCCCAGTGTTGCATTACACTATCGCTGTCTGTGTGTAAGCTCATTAAGATATCCAACTGACTTTATTTGCTTTCAGATGCATGATCCCAGTCAGTCTTAGAAGGAAAACGTTGGATTCAAGTTCAGAGGCAGTCTGGTTCACAAGCCTCCCAAGTTTGGCTTTCAAGCCCTCTCTGTATCCAGATGGACTCTGGATGTCGACCAAATGGCACAATGGGGAACAGTGCCTCATACTAATAGTTTAGGGGCAGTGCCTAGCGCAATTCTGTCAGCGTTTCTTGAAACCCTGAAGTGATGACATTTTTTGAGACTGTTATTTGAATAGACTACACAATTATCATTGTAAAGATGAGGAAAAACGGTATTCTTGAGAACCTGTTTTTCTACAGTTTGGCCTGTTGGTGGAGCTGTCTTGTCATTATGTATTATTGCTTTCCAGTGAACCGCAGGCATTTTCCCTGAGTTCTCTCTCAAGTGCTTTTTATCTTCAGAAAGCAACCTATTTACGCCATTAAGTTGTAGATGATGGCATGTAGAAACATATTTTTTTTCCTTCAAATTGCTGAGGTTATTATGACAACCTTTCTGCTCAGAAATAGACTGAAGTGTTTTCCATTAAACTGTCAATACAGTTACTGTCCAATAACTGACCGGAAGAAACACAGACTATCATTTTCCACGTTTGTACATTGTATAGGGTCATATAGTGTCAGTCATATTAAAACTATTGTGAGCCACAGGGCAAATAATTAAACCAGCCCAGGGGTGTTGGGAAGAGCTTATGTGGGAAACATCAGTGCAACACTATAGTCCTGGGGAAATTCTGTATTGTCGTTAATATAATACAAGAAGGGATTTTAATTAGTGTAGCCAAATGTACTTAAATGCTTAACTCAGTTATTTGCACAGAATATGTAAAATTGCACCGTAAAGTGCTCTTGTGATATGCAAGCCAAATGTATGTTTAGATGTTTTTTCTTGAAGGCCCAGTGCAGTCAAACGGGATTCGCTGGTGTTTTTATATACAATTCCACACTGAATAATACTGTGAAAATTATGATAATTCCCTTTTAGTGTAAGCACTGTTTGAAAGACTATCTGAAATTTCAGCATGTTTTAGTGGAATAGAGTTTTGGCCTGCCTGGTGACATCACCAGTTCATAGACCAATAAGAAACATTTCCTAACCTCTCTGGCAATAACAGCTTGTTTTCAGTTTTCCCCTCCCCACTCAGACTCCCAGACAATCTTAACAAAATTCTTTCTTGAGAGAATGCTCTTTGCTAAGAAGCTATTTTTCATAATAAGGCACTTCATTCTTACCCAGAAGTTATTTGATATTGAGATTAACGGCTGCATTGGACCTTTTGATTAATGTTGTTTTCCCTCCACCCATAATTGTTTGCCAGAAAAACACTGGAACCTTTCATATTGTTATGAAACTTAAATGTTAAAGGGATACTTTGGGGTTTTGGCAATGAGGCCCTTGTTCTACTTCCCCAGAGTCAGATGAACTCGTGGATACCATTTTTATGTCTGTGTCCAGTATGAAGGAAGTTTGAGGTGGTTTCGGGAGCCAATGCTAACTAGTGTTAGCATCTAATTCTGAGGAAGTAGTTAAAGGACCTCATTGCCAAAATCCCGAAGTATCCCTTTAAGATCAAATAAAATGTTCTTTGTTTCATGCCTTGTAAACAACAGTGAAATGCATCCTTATGGGCCTTTCCCAACAATGCAGAGAGAAAAATTATAACACAAGGAATAAATACACAATGAGTCACGATAACTTGGCTATATACACAAGCTACCAGTTCCGAGTCGATGTGTA
Organism: Salvelinus fontinalis; assembly: GCF_029448725.1. Lineage (NCBI taxonomy): Eukaryota > Metazoa > Chordata > Actinopteri > Salmoniformes > Salmonidae > Salvelinus > Salvelinus fontinalis. The sequence continues at coordinate 65,418,788 of NC_074665.1, read as the reverse complement.
GGGGTACAAGGTAGATATGTACTTAAAGTTAGAGGTAAAGTGACGAGGTAACAGTATAGATATGTGATAAGTCAAGAGTTGGTAGAAAGAGCGTCAATGTAGATAGTCCGGGTAGCTATTTAGTTGAGTGATTTGATTTGAATTTATTAGACAATTTTTAAATGCATGCATGCATGCATGCATACATGCATACATACATACATACATACATAAACTCAGCAAAAAAAGAAAGGCCCCTTTTTCAGGACCCTGTCTTTCAAAGATAATTTGTAAAAATCCAAATAACTTCACAGATCTTCATTGTAAAGGGTTTAAACACTGTTTCCCATGCTTGTTCAATGAACCATAAACAATGAATGAACATGCACCTGTGGAACGGTCGTTAAGACACTAACAGCTTACAGACAGTAGGCAATTATGGTCACAGTTATGAAAACTTAGGACACTAAAGAGGCCTTTCTACTGACTCTGAAAAACACCAAAAGAAAGATGGCCAGGGTCCCTGCTCATCTACGTGAACGTGCCTTAGGCATGCTGCAAGGAGGCATGAGGAGTGCAGATGTGGCCAGGGCAATAAATTGCAATGTACGTACTGTGAGATGCCTAAGACAGCGCTACAGGGAGACAGGACGGACAGCTGATCATCCTCGCAGTGGTAGACCACGTGTAACAACACCTGCACAGGATCGGTACATCCGAACGTCACACCTGCGGGACAGGTACAGGCAACAACAACTGCCCGAGTTACATCAGGAACGCACAATCCATCCATCAGTGCTCAGATTGTCCGCAATAGGCTGAGAGAGGCTGGACTGAGGACTAGTAGGCCTGTTGTAAGGCAGGTCCTCACCAGACATCACCTGCAACAACGTCCGCTATGGGCAAAAACCCACCGTCACTTGACCAGACAGGACTGGCAAAAAGTGCTCTTCACTGATGAGTCGCGGTTTTGTCTCACCAGGGGTGATGGTCGGATTCGCGTTTATCGTCGAAGGAATGAGCGTTACACCGAGGCCTGTACTCTGGAGCGGGATCGATTTTGGAGGTGGAGGGTCCGTCATGGTCTGGGGCGGTGTGTCACACCATCATCAGACTGAGCTTGTTGTCATTGCAGGCAATCTCAACGCTGTGCGTTACAGGGAAGACATCCTCCTCCCTCATGTGGTACCCTTCCTGCAGGCTCATCCTGACATGACCCTCCAGCATGACAATGCCACCAGCCATACTCCTCATTCTGTGCATGATTTCCTGCAAGACAGGAATGTCAGTGTTCTGCCATGGCCAGCGAAGAGCCCGGATCTCAATCCCATTGAGCATGTCTGGGACCTGTTGGACCGGAGGGTGAGGGATAGGGCCATTCCCCCCAGAAATGTCCGGGAACATGCAGGTGCCTTGGTGGAAGAGTGGGGTAACATATCTCGCAGCAAGAACGGGCAAATCTGGTGCAGTCCATGAGGAGGAGATGCACTGCAACACTTAATGCAGCTGGTGGCCACACCAGATACTGACTGTTACTTTTGATTTTTGACCCCCTCTTTGATCAGGGACGCATTATTTCATTTCTGTTAGTCACATGTCTGTGTAACTTGTTCAGTTTATGTCTCAGTTGTTGAATTTATGTTCATACAAATATTTACACATGTTAAGTTTGCTGAAAATCAACGCAGTTGACAGTAAGAAGACGTTTCTTTTTTTGCTGAGTTTACACACACACACATTCATTCATAAAGGCGCTCCAGCCGGTGACGCATCCACATCCAATTTTAGAAAACCATCAAGGATAACGCAAAGCTTAAAATATTATTTCCATTGTGGTCCTAACGATACTGAACAAAAATATAAACGAAACATGTAACGTGTTGGTCCCATGTTTCATGAGCTGAAATAAAAGATCCCAGAAATGTTCCATACGCACAAAAGTTTATTTCTCTCCAATTTTGTGCACAAGTTTGTTTTCATACCCGTTAGAGAGCATTCCTCCTTTGCCACAATAATCAATCCTCCACCTGAATGGCATATCAAGAAGCTGATTGACCAGCATGTTTGCAGTTTTGTTACACAACACAATGCCACAGATGTCTCAAGTTTTTAGGGTACATGCAATTGGCATACTGACTGCAGGGATCTCCACCAGAGCTGTTGTCAGAGAATTGAATGTTCATTTTTCTACCATAAGACGCCTCCGTCATTTTAGAGAATTTGGCAGTTCGTCCAACCGGCCTCGCAACCGCAGACCACGCGTAACCACGCCAGCTCAGGACCTCCACATCCGGCTTCTTCATCTGCGTTATCGTCTGAGACCAGCCACCCCGAAAGCTGATGAAACTGAGGAGTATTTCTGTCTGTAATAAAGCCCTTTTGTGGGGGGAAAAACTCATTCTTAGTGGCTGGGCCTGGCTCCCCAGTGTGTGGGCCTATGCCCACCCATGTCAGCACGTGGGTGGGCCATGGATTGGGGCCTAATTTATTTATTTAAATTGACCGATTTTCTTATGAACTCTAACTCACTATAGCCATTAGAATTGTTGCTTGTTTAGTTTATTTGTTTTTAGTAGTCTTATGGCTTGGGGGTAGAAGCTAGTCCGGGTCCTATTTAGTTCCAGACTTGTTTCATCGCTACCACTTGCCATGTGAGAGCAAAGAGAACAGTCTGACTTTGGTGGCTGGAGTCTTTTGAAAATGTTTAGGGCTTTCCTCTGACACTGCCTGGTATAGAGGTCCTGGATGGCAATGTAGCTCCTTGTGGTCAGATGTCAAGCAGTTGCCATACCAAGCGGTGATGCAGCCAGTCAAGATTCTCTTGATGGTGCAGCTGTAGAACTTTTTGAGGATCTGAGGGGCCATGCAGAATCTTTTCAGCCTCCTCGGGGTAGAGGTTATTTTGTTTATCTTTATTGCGTTTCTTCACGACTGTGTTGGTGTATGTAGACCATGTTAATTCCTTAATGATGTGGACACAGAGGAACTTGAAGCTCTCTACCTACTCAACTACTGTACAACCCTGTCGATATGAATGGGGACTTGCTCAGACCTCCATTTCCTGTAGTCCACAATCAGCTCCTTTGTCTTTCAGGTCACTGACCTCCTCTCTATAGACGGTTTTGTCGTCAGTGATCAGGCATACCACCGTCGTGTTGTCAGATGTAATGATGGTGTTGAAGTCGTGCGTGGCCACGTACGACTGTAAATATGACAATGGTGAATGTGTTCTTGCCTACCTTCACCACCTGGGGGTGGCCTGTCAGGATGTCCAGGATCCAGTTGCAGAGGGAGGTGTTCAGTACCAGGGTCCTGAGCTTTGTGTTGAGCTTTGAGGGCACTATGGTGTCAATTAACAGCATTCTCACATAGGTGTTCTTCTTTTCCAGGTGGGAGAGGGCAGTGTGGAGTACAAAAAGGATTGCGTCATTTGTGGATCTGTTGGGGCACTATACGAATTGGAGTGAATTTTGGATGTTTGGGTTGATGTTGATGTGAGCCATGACCAGCCTTACAAAACATTTCATGGCTACAGATGTGAGTGCTACGGGGAGATAGTCATTTAGACAGGTTACCTTGGCGTTCTTTGGCACAGGGACTATGGTGGTCTGCTTGAAACATGTAGGTATTACAGACTGGGTCAGGGATAGTTTAAAATGTCAATGAAGACACTCACCAGCTAGTCAGCGCATGCTCTTAATACGTGTCCTGGTAATCCATCTGGCTCCCACGGCCTTGTGAATGTTAACCTGTTTAAAGGTCCTACTCACATCGGCTACAGAGAGCGAGATCGCACAGTCGTCCAGAACTGCTGGTGCTCTCATGCATGGTTGTCACTTGCCTCAAAGCAAGCATAGAAGGAATTTAGCTTGTCTGGTAGGCTCGCGTCACTGGGCAGCTTGCGGCTGGGTTTCCCTTTTGTAATCCGTGATAGTTTGTAAACCCTGCCACATCCGACAAGCGTCAAAGCCGTCTTCAAGTTAAACTGGTAGAGTACTGAAATACTTTTGCAAGGTTTTCCTCTTCCCTTTTATTAAAATAGTTGACTCCACGGATAGGCATGCTTTACAGCAATTGTCGTTGTTACACAGCCAAGTCCTTCTGCTTTGGCTTCATGAAGATATATATTATTTAATAAATATGAAGTGGCAGGGAGGCTTTGCAAAAATAGGATCGGAGTCCAATCCGGTATCCAATCAGGATCAAATATCCATGTGCAGAAAGTAGAGCAGGACGTGATTGTCATGGTAATGAAGCTGGGGAGGGAGGACACTGTCCTTCTCCGGTCAGTGTATGAGATTTATCTTTTGTCTGGCTCCTCTACAACGGGACAGGCTGACCCCACTCTGTTAGACTTCAGAAATTGGGAGTCACTCCCATTCGTCGTTCGTGGCAATTATCCGGTTCACCAGCCGCTGCAATGGGGTAATGGACCCTTTCCTTCCACCCATATAAGTGTGCCATTGTGGCTGTTGTGTGTTATTAGAATGGCGATTCTCTTCCGTCAAGGACAGTGAGGGGATGTCACAGAAAGCGTGTAATTAAAAGAGCGTCAAATTCAAAGCTGGATCCCCATCTGACTAGATTTCCCCGCTCAGTCATTTTTGAGTTCAAGAGACAAAAATATTTTTCTGTTTTCAGTGTCTTTTTTTCACTCTTGCATCTACAGTTGTTAGGATGCAATAACATTTGTACGGTATCAATTTATGGCTGAGGTGTCAAGCAAGCCCAATTGTTCTATTCTGCTTAACCTTTTGGGATTGAGAAATCTGATCAGATTAAAAACATAGGCTTTTTTAAATAGTCATTGTAGATAGCAGAAAACCCATATCATGATTGTTGAATTTGCAATATATGGTTAGATATATGTTTAGTATGCTTAAATTGTACCTGCACAGCAAGGCCTACGTTTTTTAAATGCTTATACTTAATGCCAGCATGCAGTTGATCAATAAACATGAAAAATGAAGCAATCAATGGGGTGAGCAGCTGTTGTAGGTAAGTGTACAAAGGAAGTGAACACTGACCCATGTGTCAGTAAATCTGTCTCCAGCTCCATGAGACAAGACATCCTTTACAGTTTGCAGCGTCAGGTTTTTTTTTTTAACGTCTGGCTCTTAATCTCTGAAAGGTACCGCATATGATCTGGAGGCGTTGATCAATTGACTGAAAAGCGCACAGTGGACTGGCCACGGTATCCAATTTGTCGGCGCTTCAATAGTTTGATCAAGCTCACAATGCCACGTCTCTTCATCATTGTCTCTGTTCTAGCTCCGCTAAACAGATATCCTGTCACGCTGGTTTCAGCATTAATTGATGACCCTTGCAGGGCGAAATATCTGTATGTGCTTTAATTGTTTCGGTGGCCATTTTAGACCTCGTTGGATCCATACCTTCTAAGTTTAGCATCTCTGCGTCTTTTCTAAAGGCCTGAGGAAGTTTAAGACTTTCTTGGGGCATTTCTTGCTTGTTCAATTTTATAAACATGTTTTAAGACTGAATCGCGTTAGAGCTTGGTGCGGAAACTTCCAAGTGGAAGCTTTCCCAAGTCGGATGCTTATGGGATATTCGTAAATAAAATTGAGGGTGAGAATTATGTAATTTGTGCAGAGAGGGATAAAAGGCTCTTCGTGGTTGAGTTTCATAAAATATCTCTTGTGTAAAACATTAATCACCATCGCTGGGTTGGTGTCCCAATTCTTCCAACTGGCAAGGATAATAACACTGCCTCTCTCCATAAGCCATGGAGTGATGTAATTTCAGTGAGGGTGTTAAACTTTGTAAGACCTTAGCTTTATCCTCTGCTTTTTAGATTGAAGTATTATTACAGTAACATTCAATTGTTGCAGCAACTTTCAGCAATGTTCACTGATGTTTTCCAAACATGTTGATGTGCTGCTGTTTCTCATGTGGTGCCCTTTTTTTCTTTGCAGCTGACAGCCCGCTCCCTACCGGCAGTGCAGTCTGATGAACGACTCCAACCTCTGCTTAACCACCTCAGGTAATTGGCATCATTAGTAGCATTATTGCTTTTTCTGCTGCTGCTTTAGTTTATTCATTATGACAATATAGTCATTATGGTTGCACTCCCAAAAAATACAGCTTGACAAAACTAACGGGGCATGCAGGAACCCGATTGAAAGGGTACTGAAATAACTGTGGTGAACTCACACCTTGAGTCCTCTGTTGAAAAGATGCTCCCCCCTCCAAAAAAACCTGTACTTATTTATTTTTAAGTTCATTTCTAGGTCGACTCAAATTCACTTCACAAATGTTCCTGAATCCGCTTTGTGTTCCACGTTTCCCAGAAAAGGCCTAATGTTCCGAACGCTAGATTCCCTCTGAGACCGTGTCCCCTCTGTCTCCGAACACTGTGATAATGGAACGCAAACAGCAAGGCTAATGTGTCAACTGGAAGCCAGGGATTTTATTTTTAGAGCCGGGCCCCGGCAGTATCCACCCACCCATGACCGACAGACTGCCTGAGCAAAATAAAGGCAAGGAATCCCTCTGTATCGCCACGACGACCTCTGCAGATTACTATTTCCCACAATCTCTTTTTTTCTCCCTCCTTCAAATCTCTTCCACACATGCTCTCTTTCAATGGCTTTCTGAAATAGCCTCAGGCATAGTCCCCTGCTCTGTGTAGGAGTGATCCAACCTGGGCCCTACAGGTCTAAAGCCCATCCTGGCTTTCAGAAAAGGACCCACCAGGAAGTTCTGGGCTAGGTTAAAGCCCCTCCACCTGCGTCTCACTGGCCATCTAGCCCCCCCTGCAGCCTTCAATGATTGTAAAGGATAGGGAAACAAGAGGCCTTCCCCAAAGGCAACTCTACCAACCAGCTGTGTCATTTGGTTTTTAATGAAGCCCGATTGAGGCCTCTTTTAATTGGATCCGTCATTGCAGGCACTTAGGTTGTTTCGACTGCAGAACGCTTCCCACTGTGTTGCAATGCATGGCTATGCATGCTGGGGCAGCCAGATAAGGTAGTGTCATGGGGCCAGCTTGTGCCCTCGAAACAAACCCGTGTCCTCAAGCAAACTAGCTGTTGAATCGAAACGGGAAAACAAGAGGACTTGGACACAGAAGCGATAGCTGGCAGGGCCCCGCTCCATCAGAATTGAGCAGGCAGCATAAGTCCAAAGCCTGTGCTTGGACCGTCGGTCGCTGGGTCCCACAGATGATTCCATTTCACTTTGAGACGTTCTGTGGTAAAAGCTAGATTACCAGGGAAGGATCCGGTTTCATCCGCGGCCAAAGTTGTCTTTGTATCTCTGGGAACCACAAATGTGGCTTAACCGATTTTCAAAAGGCAGCTTCTGGAGTGCATCATTGATCCCCCTTTAAACTAATGTACACCACCTCTCCTTTAGAATTTAAGGCATACAAGGGAAACTCAAGAAGTTATTAGGACATACATTCTGAATGATGAATGTGTCATATTTGATTAAAAACAGTTATAATTCATTATAATTTTCCATGAAATTACAAATTCTAGATATTGGTTTACTGTAAGTTAACATGATAAATCAATTAGATGAAATGTCCTCATCTAAGTAGCTTGCAGATATAGTTAAGAAACTTGTGCCAGTCAATGGCACTGAGGTTTACACCGTTTTAGTGATGCCGAAAAAGGACCTTGTTTAAACACATTTCTTTTAAATGATCGCCATCTGACCCAATATATTGTGTAAATGTTGCCTCATGGGCAATTAGGTGGTCCAGGCCTCTAATCTAAGTCAAAGGATATGGTTTTACAAACCTGATTAGCCCGTAACCCGGCTGTTGAGCTCCATTTAATCGAGTGGCCTTTCAAATGGCATTTAGTCTCAATTTCTGTCATCTGGATTATATCAGTGCCGTAAGACTCTGTGATCGGAGTGAGAAGACGCACCTCACATTTATTAAGCTTTCGTAGGGTAAATAGGGTTTTGACCTTTACCCATGGCATCAAATCAAGATGCCTAAATTAGGCAATTTGAGAGGACGCAATATTTAGATTTTGAAAGTGTGTAAATGAATGTATCTACCTGCAATTTTCAGACAGTCAAGTGTTTTGGTAACTGGGTAAGATTACGAAGGTTGTGTAATACATAGGATCTCTGAGGATCCTCTTCATTGAACAGCTGTTTTTTGGCAAGGCATACTGAAGTTGCACGAAGACAAGTCAGTTCATTTATGGAGGGCTCCTGTTCAAATGTCAGGCACTGGTAAATCAATCACAGATATCGATCAGTGGGATCTATCTTGACCAATGTAACATTTTGCTGGGAGGGACAATAGAAATGGATACAACTGCAGAACATGCAGGAAGAATATAACTTTTGACTTATTCCAGAAACATGGTCACTGGTCCCCATACTTTATTTGAGAAACATTGAACATTTCCATTTGGGACTTATTTCCCAAATGTAGGGGCATTTGTCTCTGCAATCTACCATTCAATGAAATAAGTTAGACTTAATTTCTGTGTAGTGCACAATTATAACTTTCTATGAGGACTGCAGAGAGTAAGCTTGTTATCATGGACTCTGATCCCTAACCATGTAACCATGTCCTGCTGTTGCACTTTGTAGGCTCATGACTGTTATTTATCTGGACCTATTGTTATAGACAGGAGTCATCTATTTTCTCTTTGCCCCTCTCTTGTTGGTCCATTTCTGTCCTTGTAGCCATGCTTACGTGGGTCAGGACTACAGCATACAGAAGAGTATTGGGAAAATTTCTTTGGAGCAGATCGATCCGGTGAGTATGCATTGAAACACAAAGGGCACATTTATACTAGGGATGACAAGTAAGATGGAGGATGTTGAATATATCAGAACTGTAATGTAAACGGTCATAGGTGGACAGAAGTGCTGCTACAGTATCTCAGTATTGGTCCATACTGTATGTTTCCATCAGTAGTGGAGGGTAAACGCCTTTTACGGGAAAAATGCATAAACAGTATATAAACAGTATAGGGAGTGTTTCTTTACTCACCGCGAACCGAGGTCAGCGTTTACTGTTTTATTACCACTACATCGCTGCTTTCCCATACTAAGACCTCCTTAGGATCACAAACAAGTAGCTAGTTCACACACAGTCTTAGAGTCCTTTTTAAATTCTTCTCTATTGAATGCACAGGGTCATGTCATGCTTATAAGTTTTGGCAAATTGTCTCTTCAGTCTTCACAAGGATTACTGTTTGAAAGGCAGAAGCGCTCAAATTTCATACCTAATGTCTTTGCATTAGCGACACAGCCGTTGTCTACATGGACATTCAGAAGGGATTCCGAAGGGGTTTTTAATGAACCATTGTGGTCTCTCATAGGGGCAGTTAAACTGACCTAGGCCACAGCTCAGCTCAGCCTCACTGCATTCTTCACTTTCTCCATTTCAGAGACCACTGCTCTTCCAATTAAGTGGCTCGTCAGCAAATGCTAATTTTGTCCTTCAGATTTTCCTTGTATTTAATCGCCGTCAACGGAAGTAATGTATCAAATTAGAAGCCCTTTTACGATCTGGTGCATAAACAAGAACATTTCCGTTCAATCAACGGACTCGACTCCAAATGTTTGCATTCAGAATGAAACGTTCCCTGCCCCCAATACAACAGGAAATGTCACCCACACAAGGTTTTGTTTTCTCTTTCTATGCAAAACATATTTAGTACTACATTTTTCAGTTGCAAAATCACAGCATTCTTTCTAAGCGTGCTAACGCAGGAATGGCATGAAGGTGAGCAGGAAATGGATAATAAACCAAGGCTATCCGTCGATCAGGAAAGCAGCTTTTGTCTGCTCTACTGGCCAGACTTTCCTCTACTACTTGGTCCTGTCGTGTGGACGAACGAGACTGAGACCTGAGGGCTTTAAGCTCTTTGTGACGTTGTGCTCAAAAGATTGGTAAACCTGATGATAACTGGTGCTGTCTCCAACCTCACAGTAGTAGACTTGAACTACCAGAATTAAAAGTCTGTGGCCTTGGATATATATATTTTTTTCTACCTCTGATCGGCACCTGTGATGTTGGCCTTGAGCTAAGAGTGGCTAATACAGGACCTTGTGATACCCAGACGGCTGGGCTAGACAGGCACCGCAACTCCTCTCTCCCGCTGGTCTGCTAAATCAGCGTTCCTCCTTATCAGCCATTAATAATATGTTTTATTTATAACGAACTTTTCATTACATCTCTGTGCTATTGTGAGGGCATTAAAAATAAAATGGGAACATGGAACAAGATAGGAAAGTCTACAGGAAGGCAATTGTGTAGAGGTGCATGTGCTTTATTTACATGATATTGAGCTGTATTAATTTCACAGTACCACCGCAGCTTTAAGTGATAAGGAAGCCAGGCCTAGATACATTTTTAGCTTAGTCTGGATTAGGATATCGCAGATGACATAACAAACTGGCTGCATGTCTGTGCTTTCATAGAGCAAAAATAAAATATGGAATATGGAGTCATTGGTGGAGTAAATGGTTAATTCCATGCAGCTTGTTGATTGCATTACTGCCATGGTAGAGTGAGATAGTTGACTTGCCTTTTGCCTGCATATGTTAATGTCTCTTCCTCTAGCTATCGGCCAAGTCCTACCCCCTGTGCATGAGGCAGCTCCACCGGGGGTTGAGGGACAGCCACCACCTCCGCCACGGCGGGCGCATGCAGTACGGACTGTTCCTCAAGGGCATCGGCCTCACTCTGGACCAGGCCCTGCAGTTCTGGAGGTCCGAGTTCGTCAAGGGCAAAGTGGACGCCGACAAGGTAACCTTCTTGGATTTGATTTGAGTTTGATTTCAAATTAATTAGATTTAAAAAATGCGTGTAAAACTGCTCCAGCCAGAGACAACAGTACATACATAAAATTGAGGCGATCCTCTCGGGTGCGTAACAATATGTTGAGCCTATTGCCAGTCCAATTTCTCAACTAGTAATATTTTGAAGTAGGAAGGAAATTAATTGTACATGGATAATAACCACAATGTATTCACAAAGAAAAGCTCAAGTTACTCGGGTTGGTTCTATGGCCTAAATGTCCTCATACTTTATAGTTGTATTGATGGCAGAGATGAAGTTCTGCCCTTCCTCCAGGATATTCATTCTAGAATTGTCAGCGAATGCACCTCTGTTATGATTCCGTCTTACTTCATGTCTACGGTACATTCAACAAGAAAATGACTGTCCTCAGCTGAACTAGTCTCTCCCGGTTTCCACTTCTCATTCTGCATCTGAACTGTTCTTTCCAATTGATCCTCAATCCCCAGAACCCTGATGAGGTTCCCATCTACCTTAGGGGAGGTGTTTTGAAAGCTGATACATTTGAATATAATCCTCTGTCAAGAGATTTGAGCGCTCACTCAAGCTGTTCCACTGTAAATTCCTTTATCGTTCAAGTGGAATTTCACCTCAGGCTCAGCTGGAGAATAACACCACCCACTTCCCAATTTTTCGCCCACTCAAGTCTTGGACACTCAATGTCTGCTGTATCTCTGGCTGTTAAAGTGAAACTCACCCCGATAGTGCATCCCTTAGTTAGATCAAGTGTGCTGGTCTTTCTCTTTTCTAGTTGTATACATCCATGGCGGTAATGTTAGTGGCTACTGTATTTCGGGTAAGAGCTTCAATTTGTGGCAGTACGGTATGGTTAGTGTGTTGTTGACTGGCTGATTGCGCGTACCTGTTATGTGAGCAGTTATGGTGGGTAAACAAATGAAATAAAGCAGCAGTTTTAGAAACTTTAGAATTTTAGAATGAAAAACGTTTTGAGGGAGTTTGCTCACTCTTTTTAGACCCACATTTTCAGGAGGATAGCGAATTCATACTAGGGGTGAAGGATAGATTTTCTAATCTGCATTAACGATATGTGTATGAGGATTCTGCAAGTATTATTTCCAAGCAGGATACATAGGCTAGAATGTATCAACAGCACATACGTAACAGTTATGCTGTAGGAGCAGCATAATTCATTTACGGGAACCTTTTTGTACATTTATATTTGTACTTGAATTTTCAGTTGAGCTTGAATAATTTATGGATTAAGAAAACAACATGATTTGGTGAAAGAAAACCAATACCATACTTCTGGAAGGTAATGTTTGTTTCTTCGTGAGCTGTGTTATCTTGCAAATGAGAAGAATATACCACAAAATGAATAATGTATGCTTTTAAAGTGCTTTGACTGCAGCAATCGTATTAATCAATGGAGGGCTAGAAATACAGGTGTTACATTGTGACAATACAAGGACAGGTGGAGGAGGGATAAGATGTGTGTTTATGCACTTCCAGTAATGTAAAATGAAGAAGAAACACAATGGTTCTCTTTCTGCAGATACTGCTTTTTCGTTGATTGTTTAAAATTGTGTGCAATTTTCAGTGACAACACTGCAGAGAAAATGCGTGCCTTTGCCACTTTGTCTTTGTAAGAGCAAAAATTAAGATCTAGCTGAGTAATTTTGGGACAAGATGTGTTTTGAAGCACCACTTTAAAAAAATGTCCTCAATAAGGAAGACAAATGTCGACAGATTACTGTAGTTTCACAATATTAATTGACATGCCCAACACAAGCAGATAGATTCAAACAGGGTCTTAGAAATTGGAATTGTCTTACAGGTTTTAATCAGAATTAGACACCATACATTTACATTGATGTACTCCTACTTGATACGAGTTAGACTAGCTAATCATGGAAATTAACATTTTAATATTATGTACATTCGAGTTTCACTTTGTGGTCAATGTCCACCCAGTAACACCATTTGACTGACGCTTGAATTTCTACACTCACTTTCACACTGCAGTGTATACTTACTGAGCTGCCCTTCGATTTCGAAATTGGGAGGGAAAAGTCATGTGAAGTAAGTCAATACTGTATATTTTGACATATAAATATACATTGATTTCTAGCAGCACTCTGCTCAAACACCTGAAATTAAATTATTTCTGTGAACACTTCTCCCTGCACACTTCTCAACTTTCTGACTGACTTAGGCATCCAGTAGATTAGGGTCATTGTGAGACACCTTCAAGACTGGCCTTTTCCACTGAGACTTCAGCAGTACAGCGTGGCGAACAAAACATTCGCCTTGCTGTACTGGTTTCTATGGAGGCACGCCACAGTTCAGAGTTGCTTTGACTTCACTACTGCAAAGCCACTTTCACACACTCTCTCAAAAGCAATGAGGGTGTCCTTTTCCCATTCCTCCAGCTTCACTTCCTCCTCCTCCACATCCCCCATCCTACAGTAGCCTCGCACCATTTGTCCTGTTTAAGCGGCTCCCAACCCAGGCGGGCGGACAGATTCTCTGCCGGTCATGGAACGCCACTCCTCAAAGTGACCTATTTTCAGGGTGGCCAGGTCCCCTCTGTCTGCCCTCTCAGGTGGAACCTGGACTGCGGCACACACAAAACCCAGGCCTTTGTCCCACGGTGGAGGAGGCAGCAGAGATGCAGGCTGGTGCCAGGCAGGTCGCGGCTCTCCCATTGATGTATGTGCCGTTTGTGGCAGGCTGCATAAAGCCTCCCCATTTAGCATGTGGCTGGCGCGGGGGGAGAAGATTGGAGCCAGCGAGGCTGAAACGGCCTGCCTTGGCTGCCAGAGCAACCTAATGTTACAGAACAGGGAGGAAGAAAATTATGGAAGCGAACGTGATCGCCATTGATTTCTGGGTTTCTCCGGAAGATATTAATTGGATGACTATTCTCTTTTGTTCTGCTGTTTTGCGGTCATGATGACTCTGAGTACTTGGCTATGATATCGCACGGTCGCCCTTTATACTCATACCCGTTTATGACTTGAACATGGCAGATTTGGACACCAATAAGCGCCTAAATTGGAACGCAGTGGCTGTACACTAACATGCTATACATGACGTCAGAGCTGAGGGTCGCCGCTTCACCGCTCTGTATTTTTTTGGACTGACAGCCGGTCTGAACTTCAGCGCTGCACGTGCAACAAGAAGTTGACCCCTGCTGGTAATTGGGCAACTTTTGCACATTTTTTGTTTCCTGAGTGAAGGAAATGCTGTAAATTACGAGGACTCAATGTATTTTGGAAGATGATCCAGTACATTGAGGATAATAATAAATACCGCTTTGACGTCATAATGTGTAATTATGTAAGCCAAACACCCGAGTCCAAATGTGTAATTTAAATTTCCATATCATAAAACTCATGTAATATACAGTGTCAACATTTATGATCACAATGTTTGATGTACAGTTACAAGATGACATGGCTTATACTCTGGGTTATCCTGAACACAATGAGCTAATGTTTGTTGTACTGTGAACACAATTTGCAGTGGACCACGCAGCTGAATGCACTTGCCTTGTGAAAGCCTAACACTGTAAGATTGTATTTTGCTAGTCATGCTGGCAATAGAACAAGCTTTCAAATGATGCCCACCTGACCCAGATTGCGATTTTATAATATACCGTTTTTGGATTGCGTAAACAACAGTAATTGTGTAAAGGCGGGGAAGCAGGGTTGTGTTCCAATCAAAACAACTACAAGTGTGCTTGCTGTAGTTCCTCAATGGCACAGCTAGCAGAGCCACAAAAACACCTTATAGGTGAAGACTCTTCTTTGAGTCATAAAAGTGCATTGGAATTACTTTGGAACTGTGCACACTTTGGAGAGGTGCATGTCCACTTGGAAACACCTGTTAGACCTCTCACTCAAACCCTTGTAATTGTTTTGTCTCGTGTTGCACCTACCCCATATTTTCCAAGAAGGTTCTTACCATGTTACTGAATGTGAGTATTTTCAGATTTTGTTAGCATTAAATGTGGCGAAGCAAAGTACATGTAAAATGCACATGAAATCAAGTGTAAAGTTCAGATTCAGTCTAGTCAGGTGAACTGTTGTCCTCACCTTTAGTCTAACCTTATATTTGCTACCATGGTTATGCATGTACTTTCCATATTTATTTTGTAAGAAACATTTCAATTTAGCCCTATCCATATAGACAAATTCCCACGAGTGTAAGGGGTTAAGTGAAGGTAAATTATTTGTCAACAGACACTCAAATATGTCCACCGCAAGTACGGTGCTGCATTAGTAAAAGCAGTTCCAAGCTGATGTGCTATTAGGAGAAACAGCCGGAATCAGCTCAGATGTGGCGACTCGTGATGAACCAATGTGTGTAAGTTCCATTATTGATTAAGTTCAGTATGAAGCTGATTTGGTGTAAATAAATAATGGAAAGAAGCCCCCTGGCCCTCTCCCAGCTCCTTCTCAGCCCTCTGCATGCCCCTGTAACATGACTACATCCTCAGAAAACCCTCATCAATATTGCACTGTCTCGCGCCTCTGCACTCTGACCGCATACGCTCCATATCAATAGCCTGGACCATGTTAACCTTTTCTTCTCTGTGGTTGGAGGCCAGGGGGCCGGCAGGGCAGAACAGACCAGATCTCTACTGCTGCTAAGCGGACAACATTTGTGTTGATGGAGCGTGGACAAAGTGAGGTGCGTCAGGCAGGGTGAAACTCATTAGACTGGCTCACTGGCGGGCCGACCTGCAGAGGAGCTAATCGTTCCTGACTGGCCATGCAGGGACACGCCATATCTACATTAGTGATTCCTATTTCCTTTCTGAATCGCATTCCATCTAAAGATGAAAGCAGCAAGTCTGGACCAAGGTGCTGCCGGTCTTTATTTAAACATGTTTTTTAAAACATTTACAGTCTAGCAGGTGTTGGCAGCTTGTGTAGCAGCTGCGTGTCAGAGCATCTTTTATAGCGCCTGCGGGTGTAATGAGCCTATAAACACAGGCATATGGACCTGTGGAGTTGTACTGTTGACCTCGAGAAGCTGACACCGATATTATGTTGGATGTATATCCAGACCTATAGAGATATTTTTTTTAAACTGCCACATATGTAGTCAGAGTAAAATTGCGTATCGTAAATCTATAGGACTTATTTTCTTAGTTCCTGCTCACCTGAAGTAGACTCAAGTTACTGTGCCGACGCCTCCCAAATCAAATATTCTTCAGTTATACAGTCACTAGTGAAAGTCTACACACCCCTTGCACAGTTATCACATTATGCTGCCTTAAAATTAAATCTAAAAAGGGAATAAATGTGTTTTTTTCTAAAAATCTACAAAACCTATTCAACATTTCACTCTGCGGTCAAATATTGTAAAATCAAAGGATTTATTTACAAGAAACTTTGATTTGCTTTTCGAAGTTAAATAATTTTTACAACTCCCCCCATGCACATTTTAGATCTAGAATTCAAATTGTTTTGCTACTGATGTACACAACCTACTCCACATTTCCAAAGTGAAAGAATTAGATAGCATTTTCTAAATGAATACAAAATAATAAAAAAACATGGTGCCTTGATTGTGTGTGTCTTCACACCCCAGAGTTAATAGTTGGTGGAAGCACCTTTGGCAGCCATTACAGCTGTGAATCATTTTGAATAAGATTCTAACAACTTTGCACAACTAATTCTTCTTTCACTTTGGAAGTGTGGAGTAGGTTGTGTACTACATCTGTAGGGGGAAAAAATCTAATGTAATAAATGTTTTGATGTCATTTTTAAGGCAGCAAAATATGGAGACAGTTCAAGGGGTGTGTAGCCCCACTAGGCACTGTAATTGGAATTCACAAGATGTGTTTGGTTTTCTCTGAATCATTCACAGGAAGTGTAATGAAATTGGTTTGAAAAGAGATGAGCATAGATTATAAATTGGTATGCAACTCCAGGCTAGATCCTAATGACTGTTTATTACTGTAAAACTTTTATTCTACACGTTTTTTGTTTTGAGTTTGTGTAGTGAATTTAGTCTTGTGTTTGCTCATGGACAGATGGCTTGATAGATGGGCAAACAACAATGGATTGTTTCAGGAAATTGCAGAGCTGCTGTCATCAAAGCTTTTCAACATTGACAGTCTTTTTTTTCTTCTTTTTTTTTAGCAATGTAAACTTTAAAAACACATGCATCACTAGGCTTTGTTCTGCAGAGCTGTAAGTGCTAAGGGGTGCTTTTGAAGGATGACCACTGAGACAGAGGGCTGAGGAGGGAGAAGCAGCTCCCTGTACAGACAGCCTAAGGAGTCCACCAGGAGAAAGGGGATAACTAGTCAGTTGCACCACTGAATGCATTCAGCCGAAATGTGTCTTTCGCATTTAACCCAACCCCTCTTCAGGATTCTTAATATTCTCCACTGGTGTGCAGCAATAGCCCAGCACAGCCAGATTCTGCCTAAGTTACTGTTGCTGCCTGCCGCAGTGTATCCTGGGAAGGTCTCCAGACTTCAGTCTAAGCCTGATGGGATGTTTGAGAGCTAAGCTACGTGTAGGAATTTCACTCCCAACAGTTTAGCCTCATTGATCAGCCCCCACTATCTTTCTCTGCTCAAGTAAATGGTCAGACCGCGTCTAATTGAGAAGCATTTCGACATCGCTCTTGATAGAAGGATGATAATTCATGCCTATTGCAGCGTAAAATTGTATAGGCCCAATACTTGGAATGCAAATCCTGATATTATGTTCACTTATGCATAGAGCCGTAAGAGTGGTTGGTTGTTCTGTGCCAATTAGTGGCAAGATATTCTACAACTACTGTGCAGAATAGCTATGCTTGGTAGCTGGGTAGTCCTCTCAATCTTACCCTCTATTTCTCTACTGTCTACCAAGGTCTACTTTACTGTGTATTTTGATCTGTTACCTTCAGGCAGTAAGCGGTGTATAATTTATGGTAAAAACGCTGTCCCCTTGCCAATGTCAAAAAAGGCATGTGGTGTTCAACAAGCACAGGATCGGCCCAGAGATAATAGGCTCAGACTGGTAGTATAGTATCGCCATTCATGCACACACACACACGCGCATACACGCAACACACAGACACGCACGCACGCACGCACACACACACACACTTGCAAAGCAGCTGCTGGTTTAATTAGAGCACTCCCTTTCTCCTGAGACATCACAGTCAACAGCACCAACGAGGCCTCCTCCATCAAGCAGCTCTACCTGGCTGCCCTAGACGCTGTTTACTCAACAAAACCCACCTGCGCCTCCATGACTTCCCACCACTAATTGACAGCGAGAGGAGACACTCAAGGGTGGCAGGGTGTAAAGTGGGTGGGACTCACTGCTTCTCGATCTGTGAAGGTTTCAAGCAGGTTTGAACGCTGAAGAAATGTGCCCTTGACTGAAGTAGCTGCTTTACTTGAGTTGCTCCAGTGGAAAAGTAATTCTGTGTCCAATGTTAAATCTATTTATGCAGCAAAATCGAAAGAGGTGGTCTTATTTGATCAGAGTCCAATTATTTTACTCGTGGCTGTCAAGGGCACATCATCTTAACTCTAAAGTAGCATCCTTTTCTCGTTGTCTCCTTTCCTTCATATCCACTAATATGAAAACACAATGGGCATCATGAAAACTATAGCTCTTACACTGCCTTCATTTGTCTCATAACATCTGATGTAACAATGTTTATCTGCAATGTAATGCCCTCAAAAGTTCAAAAAATTTCAGTTGGGTTTTGATTTTTTTTTGCATATTTATCACCCCGGTGATCTTTCCAAAATTAAGAATTGGATTAGAAAACATTTTGTGCATTGTTTTTGCAAGACTAATATCTTTGAGGACAATGGGTAACACAGACCATGCTTGTTTTTATTTGTACTTCTTAAAGGTAGACTTAGCAAAATGAAGTTGCCACAAGCAACACCGCAGATATTGAGATGAGCGAGATGCAACACTTCGCTCTCAGTCACACACAGTATCTGGGCATGTGCACGGGTTCGATTCACGCTGTTACAGCGTGGTATTCACGGAACCAAAATAGCGGAGAGGTTGAGCCTTGCACTTCAACGCTCTTAGTTGTTGCGAAAATGTACCCGTTATGCTGTTTACTTTCTGCATCTACGTCATGTCACTGAGTCTACCTTTAAAGTTGTGGTTGAGAGTGAGAAATTAACACATTAAATCAATTTGAACCATCAGCTAGCAGTTAACGCTATTGATGTTTAGGCCTGGATTAGCCAATACACTGTACTAATTGGATATGTTAACAGTTCCAGTCATTTATATTTTTTCACCTACAAAATGTGTTTATTCTGCATTTGTGTGATGAGCAGTAGAACAAACATTGTTTTGGCTTATGTCAGTGTGTGTCACTCCCTGACCTTAGAGAGCCTTTTTATCTTCTCTATTTGGTTAGGTTGGGGTGTGATTTGGGTTGGCATTCTAGTTTTTCTATTTCTTTGTTGGCCGGGTATGGTTCCCAATCAGAGGCAGCTGTCTATCGTTGTCTCTGATTGGGGATCATACTTAGGCAGCCTTTTTTCCACCTTTAGTTTGTGGGATCTTGTTTGTGTGTAGTTGCTTTCTGCACTGCATGTAGCTTTACGTTCGTTTTGTATTTTGTTGTTTTTTCGGTGTCTTTTAAATAAAAGAAAGATGTACGCCTACCACGCTGCACCTTGGTCCAATCCATCTCTAAACGAACGTGACAGTGTGCTTGCTTGTCATTTTATAGTATTTTTTTCTGCTTTGTTCCAACATCCATGTTGAGTACCTGCCTTACAGTGTCTTGCAAAAGTATATAGACCCCTTGTATTTCTTCACACTTTGTGTTAAAGTGGGAATAAAATGGATTTAATTATTTTCTACACAGAATACTATCTTTGCAGAAGTATTCAGCGACTATATAGGCTCATGATTTTTAAACGGTTACAGAGTTCAATGTCTGTGATGGGAGAGAACTGAGGATTGATCATTGTAGTGATTGTATTGACTCTACAATTGTAGTGACTCTACAATAATGACCTAAATGACAGAGTGAAAAGAATACAAATATTCCAAAACATGCAACAAGGTACTAAAGTAATACTTAAGTTGGGGTAAACACAACACATCACTGAGTAACTGGCTCCTTATTTTTAAGCATGGTGGTGGCTGCATTATGGTATGGGTATTCTTGTTATCGGCAAATACTGGAGTTTTTCCAGGATAAAAAGAGTTGAGAAGGAGCTAAGCACAGGCAAAATCCTAGAGCAGGGTTTCTTGAACGATGCTTTGGGACCCAAAGTGAGCCCTAAATATGTGAGAGGTGGGTCACGAGTTATGAGTAAACATTTAGAATTATACACTATTTCTTATTCATTTGGGTCATTCGAGGACAGTACATTTCACATTTGGGTCTTGAGCTTAAAAGTCTTAAGAACCTCTGTCCTAGAGGAAAACCTGCTTTACACTAGACACTGGGAGAGGAATTCAACTTAAATCCTCATTTTAAAAAATGTATACATTTTCTTCCACTTTGACATTGCAGAGTATTTTGTGTAGATTGTTGACAAACAAATGAAAATTAAATTAATGTTAATCTCACTTGAAACCCAATAAAATGTGAAGAAGTCCAAGGGGTCTGAAAACTTTTGCAAGGGTTGGAGTCATTAAAATTCATTTTTCAACCACTCCACAAATTTATTTTTAACAAACTATAGTTTTGGCAAGTCTATTAGGACATCTACTTTGTGCATGACACAAGTAATGTTTCCAAGAATTGTTTACAGACAGATTATTTTACTTATCATTCACTGTATCACAATTCCAGTGGGTCAGAAGTTTACATACACTAAATTGACTGTGCCTTGAAACAGCTTTCAAAATTCCAGAAAATTATGTCATGGCTTCAGAAGCTTCTGATAGGCTAATTGACATCATTTGAGTCAATTGGAGGTGTACTTTCAAATTCAGTGCCCTCTTTGATTGACATCATGGGAAAATCAAAAGAAATCAGCTAAGACCTCAGGGAAAAAAATTGTTGACCTCCACAAGTCTGGTTCATCCTTGGGAGCAATTTCCAAATGCCTGAAGGTACCATGTTCATCTGTTTAAACAATAGTACGCAAGTATAAACTCCATGGGACCACGCAGCCGTCATACCGCTCAGGAAGGAGACGCGTTCTGTCCCCTAGAGATGAACGTACTTTGGTGCGAAAAGTCCAAATCAATCTCAGAACAACAGCAAAGGACTTTATGAAGGTGCTGGAGGAAACGGATGCAAAAGTATCTATATCCACAGTAAAACGAGTCCTATATCGACATAACCGGAAAGGCCGCTCAGCAAGGAAGAAGCCACTACTCCAAAACCGCCATAAAAAAGCTAGACTATGGTTTTCAACTGCACATGGGGACATAGATCGTACTTTTTGGAGAAATGTCCTTTGGTCTGATGAAGCAAAAATAGAACTATTTGGCCATAATGACCATCGTTATGTTTGGAGGTAAAAGGGGGGCTGCTTGCAAGCTGAAGAACACCATCCCAACCGTGAAGCACAGGGGTGGCAGCATCATGTTGTGGGGGTGCTTTGCTGCAGGAGGGACTGGTGCACTTCACAAAATAGATGGCATCATGAGGGAGGAAAATTGTGTGGATAATTTGAAGCTACTTCTCAAGACATCAGTCAGGAAGTTAAAGCTTGGTCGCAAATGGGTCTTCCAAATGGACAATGACCCCAAGCATACTTCCAAAGTTGTGGCAAAATGGCTTAAGGACAACAAAGTCAAGGTATTGGAGTGGCCATCACAAAGCCCTGACCTCAATCCCATAGAAAATGTTTGGGCAGAACTGAAAAAGTGTGTGTGAGCAATGAGGCCTACACACCTGACGCAGTTACACCAGCTCTGTCAGGAGGAATGGGCCAACATTCACCCAACTTATTGTGGGAAGCTTGTGGAAGGCTATCCAAAACGTTCGACCCAAGTTAAACAATTTTTGAAGGCAATGCTACCAAATACTAATTGAGTGTATGTAAACTTCTGACCCACTGGGAATGTGATGAAATAAATAAAAGCTGAAATAAATCACTTTCTTCTATTATTCTTTAATTTCACATTCTTAGGATCACCATTTTATTTTAACTGACCTAAAACAGGGAATTTTTACTAGGATTAAATGTCAGGAATTGTGAAACTGAGTTTAAATGTTTTTGGCTAAGGTGTATTTAAACTCCAGACTTCAACTGTATATACAGTACCAGTTTAAAGTTTGGACACTCATTCAAGGGTTTTTCTTTATTTTTACGATTTTCTACATGGTTGAATAATAGCGAAATAACACATGGAATCATGTAGTAACCAAATAAAGTGTTAAATAAATCCAAATATATATTTTATATTTGAGATTCTAGAAAGTAGCCACCCGTTGACAGTTTGGCATTCTCTCAACCAGCTTCATGAGGAATGTGTTTCCACGTATGCTGTGCACTTGTTGGCTGCTTTTCCTTCACTCTGTGGTCCAACTCATTGCAAACCATCTCAATTGGATTGAGGTCAGGTGATTGTGGAGGCTAGGTCATCTGATGCAGCACTCCATCACTCTCCTTCTTGGTCAAATAGCCCTTACACAGCCTGTACATGTGTTGGGTCATTGTCCTGTTGAAAAACAAATGATAGTCCCAGTAAGTGTCCTTTTAGTAGTGGTTTCTTTGCAGCAATTGGACTATGAAGGCCTGATTTCATGCAGTCTCCTCTGAACAGTTGATGTTGATGTGTCTCTTACTTGAACTCTGAAGCATTTATTTTGGCTGCAATCTGAGTTGCAGTTAACTCTAATGAATTTATCCTCTGCACCGGGGGTAACTTTGGGTCTTCCTTACCTGTGATTGGCCTCATGAGAGCCAGTTTCATCATAGCGCTTGATAGTTTTTGCGACTGCACTTGAAAGTTCTTAATGTTCCCGAATTTACTGACCTTCATGTCTTAAAGTAATGATGGACTGTCGTTTCTCTTTGCTTATTTGAGCTGTTCTTGCCATAATATGGACTTGGTCTTTTACCACAGGGCTATCTGCAGTCACAACACAACTGATTGGCTCAAACGCATTAAGAAGGAATAACATATTTTGATTTAACACTTTATTGGTTACTACATGATTCCATATGTTATTTCATAGTTTTGATGTCTTCACTACTCATCTACAATTTAGAAAATAGTAAGAATAAAGAAAAACCCTTGAATTAGTTGGTGTGTCCAAACTTTTTTAACTAGTACTGTATACCCATGCATGACAAGTAGGCTATCCCGTTCAACTGGAGGCCCGTAGTAAATAAACGCTAGTGTTTACTAAAATATAATTATGCTCGATCTTACGGTATTTAGATGTAGGTATTTGTTTATTTTCATTATCCTACACTGAGACCAGAAACTCCTATTCTAACAGTTCTATTTGTTTCTCCCTCCACTCCTACTCATGACCCGGTCCTCCATATAGCACTTCGTTTTTCTGTAGTTTAGTAGTTTCTCATTCACCGCCCTTGATTGAAACCGGGTAATTAGGTAATTGACCCAGGAGCGTTGAGTGTCTGGCGAATCTGTACGTGACTGGCTGCATGCAAAACCCTTCCAAACTATTTAAATGCTCCTTGAAGGTGCTACAGGTTTTTATTATTCAAGTCACTCCCAGGATGTAATCTCTGTTTCCATCTAGTTCTATGCTTAATGTCTCTGCCGAAGCATTAGTCTTTGGAGTGCTCTCGCTTTTGCTGTCTGCTCTTGATACATTTCACACAGCCAGACAAGAAAGGTGGAAGAGCTGTGCTCTGTTCGCACCCTGACACTGAAAGAAAAGGCTTCCTGTATTGAAAAAAACAAAGCTTCTGAACATATATTGCTTAGACTACTGCCGTAAAGTCCACTATGGGCTTGGACTCTCTGAAGAAACCTTTCTGAAGTTGTATTAAAATTGTATGGATTTTAAGAAGCCTTTACATATGAATATATCCAATATCCTCTGTGCTTTCCACCTAAATCTAGAGCAAGTCTATAGCCTACAGTTCCCAAAATGTTAGACTACATTTATTTGTCATCCATAAAGGCAGGAAGTGCCTAACAATTATGTAGCATGTATGTAGCTTGTATCCTCAAGCTATTTACCCAACCCACTAATATAATGGTCTCTGAAGGCTGCACTTTTCTTAACCGCAACAGCAGACAAATGTGCATTTTAGGAAGAGCCATGATGTATTGTGGAGTCCCTCAACTTCAATGTTGCCCTGAGTTTGCACCCTTTATTTGACAAGGTGTTCTTTGTCATAAGGCTTGTAGTGGTGATTAAAATGAAACGTGCTTTAATGGCATTACACATAAAATGGATTAGTCCTAGTGCCACATCAGTCACAATGGACTGTCTCTGAGGAGCCACTGCAAGGCTTGTGTACACACACACACACACACACACACCTCTTATCCTTTCTACTCTTACACCATTGGCAACGTGTGTTGGACTGGAGATGTTAGCAGGCTGTACAGTAGGCCCACAGGGCAGACACTGCATTATCCAACAGCCGTGTCAACATGCTTTACTTCCTCTCTGCTCTGGCTGCTTTCTGTAGTTTTCACACAGCCTCTTCCAAAACCCTCAGTAGAAATGAGAGACTGTTTGGGGTTAAATTAAGTAGTACCGGCTGCACGCTACTATGGCTTGTATGTTTGTTTGTTTTTCTAGATTTTTCCACGTTGAAGCCAACTTCTTAGGATCTGTTACCTCTTGGGATGTGTTTGATAAAGCTTTGAAATGAGAGCTTCATCGTTTTCCTGCATGTTGTTTTTGGTAGGTGTGCAAAACAGAATCTGAATGCTTTGAGGCATTTTTGGTATTGAAATAAATTATGAAATGGCAAAATGTTTCCATTGTGATTCATTATTGGATTAGCTAGCTTTTCAGTTACGGGTTACAGTTTAGCGTCAGACATGCCTTATATCAATCTCACTTCAACTAGCCTACATATTGCTGTCAAACATTGGAAAGAATAGCAGCTCTCAGGTTTTGAAATTACATTGTGTAAGCGAGTGCACACCGCACCGAATGTCGATCTGCCATTTGTTCACCGTTCATTTGGCGCCGCGTGTTTTTAAAAATATATATATAATTTAGGGACTACCCACTCGTGGGTGTCTTACTGCTGATATTTTCACGAGGATGTACATGTATAATCGGTTTAGACTCGTTTGGCACTCTTCAGAGATGCTAAGTAAACGCTACCATGCCTTAAAGAAAAGCTTGCCATTGCAAAGAAAAGAGCGCGCTGCCAATTTATTCCAGCTGGAATTTAAGATCAGTGATGGAAAAACAATGCACTTCCTCCAATGAGCATTTGCATACATTACTTTGGAAACAGTTGACATTAATACAGTAATTAATGTTATAAGAGAAGTGGGGTGCGCAGTGGCTCCGTGTGGGGCAGTCTTTCAGCGGAGCACTGAATGGCTGGCACTTCTGACACTCAATAGCTATGCCACTGTGTAATTAGACTGGCTTTATCTAACAAATGTCATTGTTGTCCTTGGAGCTCGGCTCCTTGTGAGTGGCTCTGCCTGGATGGACCAGTAGGCATCCGAAAGCAGTGGCTTGTGACCTTTCAATCAAAGTTACCAACTTCACACTTTGTATGGTTTCGTAGATGTACTTGTCAAAAAAAGATGAAGTCCTTTCCTTAACTATCTGTTCTCAATGTCCTAAGTTTTTAGTGTCAAACTCTCCGTGCTCACTGTCACTTATTAATATGCATGAATAGCAGTAACACAGGAAACTTTTACACAAATGTCAAAGCACCTACCAAAGCGCTCCTAGAACAATTTTAATACAGAAGGCTGTGATCTTTAAACTGGAAATGGCTTCCTAAATCCTTAGGAGCACCATATAATTAATATATGATTGGTGAATAGTTTTTATCGCTCCTGAGATTGCCACGATGCAGCTGGTCACCTTGTCAAGTCCAGGGGTTTTATTGCAACTGTAATGGATTATGATGAGTACCATCGTGATTAATGTTTTCTCGCTCTCCCGCAGCCCTCTGTTGATTTTACCATCAGGGGGAGGCCGTATTTCCCTTTTGAGCAGCTACAAGAGTACATATGATTGTTAAATTGAGTTCACCGCTGAGATTGAATGCAGTGACCCCCATCGAACGCAAACACTGTAATGGTTTCTTAAGCACATGCCATATATTTTGGAGCAGGACAGGAGGCGGACCCTTGGAGGTGGCGGTATCGACAGTAGGTCTGTCTGCAGAGAGGGGGAGAGCTGTTGCTATGGAATGGAAAGATTCAGATGCTTTAGAGCAGGGTTTCTCAAACTCTGTCCTCGAGACCCCAAGGGGTACACGTTTTGGTTTTTGCCCTAACACTATACAGCTGATTCAAATCATCAACTAATCATCAAGCTTTGATTTCAATCAGCTGTGTAGTGTTAGGGCAAAAACAAAACGTGCACCCCTTTGGGTCCCCAGGACTGAGTTTGTGAAACGCTGCTTCAAAGGTTTTGCTGTCACTGTTGAATGCTTCTTTTGATTTTCAGTGGATCAGCGGTTCGTTGGCTTTTCTTGAATTATTCAACTGAGTGAGTTTTGAGCACTTTTTTCCCCATATGTGTTTGTCATGTCTTATAGGCCTATGTATTTTTTTTTCACAAGGATTGATGGTTTTGATTGTATCATCCACAACAATGGGTCCACAATTCAATAGGAACTTTCCAATAACAGGTTGTCTGTAGTGTATGGGCCTGTAATGTGACTGTGTGATTGGCGTTTTTACTGCTTTAAATCGGTCTCCTTATGTTAACGCCTTTCTGACAAATGATCACAGCATATATGTGAAGAGGTGTGCAGCCAGTAACAGGGAAGAGAGAGATGGAGGGATAAAAAAGAGATGGAGGGGGGGTGGGGGGGCACTACCCATAATCCAGTAACGGCTGTCTGGAGTTTGGAAACACCTCTGCAGCAGGTTCCCTTTAATAGCTCAATATTTCATGGCGGAAAACACCCTGCCGCCACCGACATGATGTACGACAACGTCTCTGTTTTCACCCCCAACCTCCCACACCCCCCATCCCTCCCTCCGTGCCCTCTTTCACTACAACCCCATGTCTCACCTCTCTTTTCTCTCGCTCTCTTTTTGCCTTGCAGTTTGACAAAGCATATGCCTACAGCATCCGCCACATGTTCGGGAAGGAAGGCAAGCGCACAGACTACACCCCTTACAGTTGCATGAAGGTGATTTTGTCAAACCCACCCAGCCAAGGCGACCAGCACGGTGAGTCATGGACCTGGAGAGATGCATGGTTATTGCACACGTGATGAGCCCTTTTTTATCGTTATTAGCCTTTTAAGCCTATAGCTTGGTAGCAGTGATACCGGTGAAAATTTGCTCCATGAAAAGGGTTATGTATGGATGCAATTTTCCCTATGAACCCAGCCATAACAAATGCAAGGCAGTGTTTTGATTTCAATGTCTAATCGTTTGACCCATGCAACAACAACAAAAATTCCTAGCAGGGCTACTATTGTGAATACCTGCCATTCTCTCATGCCTAATTTCTCTATGACCTGGTGGTTGCAGGGTGTCCATTCCGACACAGTGACCCAGAGCTGCTGAAGCAGAAGCTGCAGTCCTATAAGGTCTCCCCCAGTGGCATCAGTCAGGTGGGTAAGGCCCAGAACACGCCTGAGGCTGTTCTGTTCTCTCAGATGCTCTGTTGTTAACCCATGGAACAATGCAACATTAACTGACTGCAGTTGTCACTAATATGTTCAGGCAGTCTCATCTACATGATTTACTTTGTATTGATGAATGTAGTTTAACCTGGTGATCTATTGTAATTATTTTTTACTGGCAATAAATAAAGTCCTAGATGGCAAGAAACAAACGCACATTACGGACGTAAAATGAACAGTACAGTTTCACCAAAATTGTTTACAAAAGTCAAGCTGCCTTAATTAGTCTGCCTTGAGCTCCATAACAATACCAGAAATGGAATTTGAAAGGAAGAACGTTTAATTCTCTAAAAGTTAAGTATAGATTAGAATATGTATTCAGTACAGTGCAAAATGTAGATTGTCATCACACTTTTGACAAGGTTGACAGATTATTATAACACTAAGAAAAGTGAGGAATTAATAGCTTTTTCACAGCTCTTAGTAAAACAATGCAGTTGACATTTTTATACACCAGAAACATGGACGTGTTTAGTTAATACAGGGTAGAGGTCGACCGATTAATTGGAATGGCCGATTAATGAGGGTCGATTTCAAGTTTTCATAACAATCGGAAATCTGTATTTTTGGACACCGATTTGGCCGATTTGATTTTACTAGGCAAGTCAGTTAAGAACACATTCTTATTTTCAATGACTGCCTAGAAACGGTGGGCTAACTGCCTTGTTCAGGGGCAGAACGACAGATTTTTACCGTGTCAGCTCAGGGATTCAATCTTGCAACCTTACGGTTAACTAGTCCAACGCTCTAACCACCTGCTTTACATTGCACTTCTTGAGGAGCCTGCCTGTTACGCGAATGCAGTAAAAAGCCACGGTAAGTTGCTAGCTAGCATTAAACTTATCTTATAAAAAACAATCAATCAATCATAATCACTAGTTATAACTACACATGGTTGATGATATTACTAGTTTATCTAGCGTGTCCTGCGTTGCATATAATCGATGCGGTGCGCATTCGCGTAACAGGACTGTTGTTGCTCCAACGTGTACCTAACCATAAACATCAATGCCTTTCTTAAAATCAATACACAAGTATATATTTTTAAACCTGCATATTTAGTTAATAACTGCCTGCTAACATGAATTTCTTTTAACTAGGAAAATTGTGTCACTTCTCTTGCAACAGAGTCAGGGTATATGCAGCAGTTTGGGCCGCCTGGCTCGTTGCGAACTGTGTGAAGACTATTTCTTCCTAACAAAGACAGCCAACTTCGCCAAACAGGGGATGATTTAACAAAAGCGCATTTGCGAAAAAAGCACAATCGTTGCACGACTGTACCTAACCATAAACATCAATGTCTTTCCCAAAATCAATACACAGAAGTATATATTTTTATACCTGCATATTTAGCTAAAAGAAATCCAGGTTAGCAGGAAATATTAACCAGGTGAAATTTTGTCACTTCTCTTGCGTTCATTGCACGCAGAGTCAAGGTATATGCAACAGTTGGGCCGCCTGGCTCGTTGCGAACTAATTTGCCAGAATTTTACGTAATTATGACATAACATTGAAGGTTGTGCAATGTAACAGGAATATTTAGACTGATGGATGCCACCCGTTAGATAAAATATGGAATGGTTCCGTATTTCACTGAAAGAATAAACATTTTGTTTTCGAAATGATAGTTTCCGGATTCGACCATATTAATGACCTAAGGCTCGCATTTCTTTGTGTTATGTTATAATTAAGGCTATGATTTGATAGAGCAGTCTGACTGAGCGGTGGTAGGCAGCAGCAGGCTCGAAAGCATTCATTCAAACAGCACTTTCGTGCACTTTTCCAGCAGCTCTTCGCAATGCTTCATGCATTGCGCTGTTTATGACTTCAAGCCTTTCAACTCCTGAGATTAGGCTGGTGTAACCGATGTGAAATGGCTAGCTAGTTAGCGGGGTGCGCGCTAATAGCGTTTCAAACGTCACTCGCTCTGAGACTTGGAGTGGTTGTTCCCCTTGCTCTGCATGGGTAACACTGCTTCGAGGGTGGCTGTTGTCGATGTGTTCCTGGTTCGAGCCCAGGTAGGAGCGAGGAGAGGGACGGAAGCTATACTGTTACACTGGCAATACTAAAGTACCTATAAGAACGTCCAATAGTCAAAGGTATATGAAATACAAATCGTATAGAGAGAAATAGTCTTATAATTCCTATAATAACTACAACCTAAAACTTCTTATTGAAGACTCATGTTAAAAGGAACCACCAGCTTTCATATGTTCTCATGTTCTGAGCAAGGAACTTAAACGTTAGCTTTTTTACATGGCACATATTGCACTTTTACTTTCTTCTCCAACACTTTGTTTTTGCATTATTTAAACCAAATTGAACATCTTTCATTATTTATTTGAGGCTAAATAGATTTTATTGATGTATTATATTAAGTTAAAATAAGTGTTCATTCAGTATTGTTGTAATTGTCATTATTACAAATAATATAAATAAAATTGGCCGATTAATCGGTATCAGCTTTTTTTGGTCCTCCAATAATCGGTATCGGCGCTGAAAAATCATAATCGGTTGACCTCTAATACAGGGTTAACCAATTTTCTCAAATCAAATTTTCTTCAGTTGACTTTAGATGCAATTTTCCTCAGAGATCATTAACCTCGTCAGTAGTATTTGGTAGGTATGTGAGTAGTTTTAGCATTGATATTCTGGGTGTAGTTGAAATCTGCAGTGCTCCAGCCTAGAGCCCAGGTTTTATATATGAGCAGCTCAGCTCAGTGAGTTTACAGCTTTGACCGCCTTAGCATCTGTGTCTTTTAAAATGAATCAGGGCATATTTTCAAGTGCTCTTTTTAAGCACTTTCAATGTGTTCTCTCAACACATTAAACTGGGTTCAATGGTGCAGGTAATGAAATGAAGTTGTAAGGTCTTGCCGTAGCGTTCTCATGGAGTTATGGACCTTCAGGACGTTAATTTAATTCATGGTCCCCTTTTTAATTGGGCCATAAAGTTCACTGTTCAAAGTCTCGTATGAAGAATATATACACGCAGCCTAACAGCTCACAGTATAATCTAGAAATATAATCTTCCAATGTCATTTGGAAGTGTCCTGATAGATGTAATTGCCTAACTAAGTTTATGGAATATAGACCCTTTTCCAGTACACGACACACTTATGTCCAATGTTCCCTCAAAAAATGTTCAGCACTGAGCAAATTTCAGGTCCGCTGAGTGCCAACTTGAACAATGTGTGCAACTTCCAGCATGTGTTTACTATGAACACTGTACCTGCTTTAAGTTAGTTTTAAGTGGTCAAGAAGGCCACGTTGGCTATTTGATCATAATGTAGGCCTACCAGAGTGGCCTGCCAACAAAAACAATGGAGAAAATGCATCCCATAACATTTGAACATGGATATAGCTGTTCTATCATTCAGTGTACAGTAGCAGCCAATGTGTGGTGTTCATTGTAGTACTACATTCCATGAGACTTGAAAAAAATATGCCAGGCTTGACATTAACCTGTTTATCCACTTGTCCTTCAGACAAGGTGACTGAAAATGTTGTGTTTGACGCAAGAAACAACATTACAAAATAAAATGCATTATTATTCCCATACCAGCTATAGGCCTAATACATTATCACCGCATATTGGTTTTGCTTAAATTGCCCTGCCAATACATTGTTGTTCTGGCCATTTAAAAAATATATATATTTCCAAATTTGAGGTAGACTATATGATCACACCGGTAATAGATCCATTTTGTTTTACTTGTGAGCAGCGTTGGGTAGGTTACTTTCTAAATGTAATCCACTAGTTACTAGTTACCTGTCCAAAATTGCAATCAGTAATGTAAGTTTTGTGTTGCCCAAACTTGGTAACGTAATCTGATTACATTCTGTTACTTTTAGATTACTTTCCCCTTAAGAGGCATTAGAAGAAGACATAAATGTATGTTACCAATTGAACGGCATCTATTGCAGGATAAATCAATGTTAAAGTTTATATGGCCAACTGGCCATATGTGGATGTAAAAATGTTATGGGTTGGTTATTTTGGCTTCTTCTAAACCATCGCTTTCTACTACATAAGATAATATGATTAAATTATATCTTTACATTAAAACACACAGAATTCCAGTCATTCCAATAAATGTTATACCCCTTGATCTTCTAGAATAGGACTTGGAAATATGGAAGTATAGATTAGCAAAATTGTTTTACCTGAGCATCAAATCAAAGTTTATTTGTCACGTGCGCCGAATACAACAGGTGTAGACCTTACAGTGAAATGCTTACTTACAGGCTCTAACCAATAGTGCGAGAAAAAAAAGGTGTGTGTGTAGGTAAGTAAAGAAATAAAACAACAGTAAAAATACATTTGAAAAGAAGAGTAGCAAGGCTATATACAGACACCGGTTAGTCAGGCTTATTGAGGTAGTATGTACATGTAGGTATGGTTAAAGTGACTATGCATATATGATGAACAGAGAGTAGAAGTAGCGTAAAAGGAGGGGTTGGCGGGAGGTGGGACACAATGCAGATAGCCCAGTTAGCCAATGTGCGGGAGCACTGGTTGGTCGGGCCAATTGAGGTAGTATGTACATGGATTTATGGTTAAAGTGACTATGCATATAAGATAAACAGAGAGTAGCAGCAGCATAAAATAGGGGTTGGGGGGGCACACAATGTAAATAGTCCGGGTAACCATTGGTTACCTGTTCAGAAGTCTTATGGCTTGGGTGTAAAAACAGTTGAGAAGCCTTTTTGTCCTAGACTTGGCACTCCGGTACCGCTTGCCATGCGGTAGTAGAGAGAACAATCTATGACTGGGTGGCTGGCGTCTTTGACAATTTTTACGGCCTTCCTCTGACACAGCCTGGTGTAGAGGTCCTGGATGGCAGGAAGCTTTGCCCCAGTGATGTATTGGGCCGTACGCACTACCCTCTGAAGTGCCTTGCGGTCAGAGGCTGAGCAATTGCCATACCAGGCAGTGATGCAACCGGTCAGGATGCTCTCGATGTTGCAGCTGTAGAACCTTTTGAGGATCTCAGGACCCATGCCAAATCTTTTTAGTTTCCTGAGGGGGAATAGGCTTTGTCGTGCCCTCTTCACGACTGTCTTGGTGTGTTTGGACCATTCTAGTTTCTTGTTGATGTGGACACCAAGGAATTTGAAGCTCTCAACCTGTTCCACTACAGCCCCGTCGATGAGAATGGGGACGTGCTCGGTGCTCCTTTTCCTGTAGTCCACAATCATCTCCTTAGTCTTGGTTACGTTGAGGGATAGGTTGTTATTCTGGCACCACCCGGCCAGGTCTCCGACCTCCTCCCTATAGGCTGTCTCGTCGTTGTCGGTGATCCGGCCTACCACTGTTGTGTCGTCTGCAAACTTGATGGTGTTGGACTCGTGCCTGGCCATGCAGTCGTAGGTGAACAGGGAGTACAGGAGGGGACTGAGCACGCACCCCTGGGGAGCTCCAGTGTTGAGGATCAGTGTGGCAGATGTGTTGCTACCTACCCTCACCACCTGGGGGTGACCCGTCAGGAAGTCCAGGATCCAGTTGCAGAGGGAGGTGTTTAGTCCCAGGTTCCTTAGCTTAGTGATGAGCTTTGAGGGTACTATGGTGTTGAACGCTGAGTCAAAGAATAGCATTCTCACATAGGTGTTCCTTTTGTCCAGGTGGGAAAGGGCAGTGTGGAGTGCAATAGAGATTGCATCATCTGTGGATCTGTTTGGGCGGTATGCAAATTGGAGTGGGCTTAGGGTTTCTGGAATAATGGTGTTGATGTGAGCCATTACCAGCCTTTAAAAGTGCTACGGGTCTGTAGTCATTTAGGCAGGTTGACTTTGTTCTTGGGCACAGGGACTATGGTGGTCTGCTTGAAGCATGTTGGTATAACAGACTCAATCAGGGACATGTTGAAAATGTCAGTGAAGACACCTGCCAGTTGGTCAGCACATGCCCGGAGCACACGTCCTGGTAATCCGTCTGGCCCCGCAGCCTTGTGTATGTTGACCTGTTTAAACGTCTTACTCACGTCGGCTACGGAGAGTGTGATCACACAGTCGTCCGGAACAGCTGATGCTCTCATGCATGCCTCAGTGTTGCTTGCCTCGAAGCGAGCATAGAAGTGATTTAGCTCGTCTGGTAGGCTCGTGTCACTGGGCAGCTCGCGGCTGTGCTTCCCTTTGTAGTCTGTAATAGTTTGCAAGCCCTGCCACATCCGACGAGCGTCGGAGCCGGTTTAGTATGATTCAATCTTAGCCCTGTATTGACGCTTTGCCTGTTTGATGGTTCGTCGCAGGGCATAGCAGGATTTATTGGAGAAATCTGGAGAAATGTAACCACTCTCAGATTAATAAACAGAGCTATCGATGCAAGGACTGACCATCCATGATATCAACATTGTTTTAACAATGTTATGAGGCTATACAGTGTTTGTTTATGATGTTTACAAACATTGGAGAAAAACAAGCTTATATTTTGGGTTCTCGTGGAGTGTGACAGTTGAACTAAGCTCATGAGGCATTTAAGTTGCATTCTTTGTGTGTGTCCAAAAATAGATTTGGCAACTATAGATAGACTTAAAAGGGGCAATCAAGTGTGTGAGTTTGAGCATGTGTCCATTAGGCCTATGGATATTTTTTTTTATCAGCATGAATTAGATTGAGCAATAAATGCCACACTTTTATTCCATAGGCTGGGATTCACACTGTACAGCTGTTGCGAGAGTGCATTTTTCACTGGCTGTCCACTGGTTTCAAAAACAATAATTGATAGGCAGCTTAAACTTCTTGAATTCAACCATTATTGGGTTCAAAAACACATCTAGATTTGTGAACAGCCATCCACAACAACCACAATCCGTATGGCGCAAACAGCTAAATGAGAGAGCAGCAGTGTGATTCACATCAATGCACTATGTAGATAACAGTAATAAGTGATATCTGTATGGGTGTGGACTACACCACTGCTTTCATCCTTACCTCCAAGTGTTTATTCCAGTTAGATCATCTTTGGATGCCGACAGCAGTCACACCATTGGAAGACATAGCTTGGACTGTAGCCTACAAAAGCCTATTCCTGCTCTTATCCCGCGATCCATCAAACCCATTTGGTGTGACATCATAGTGGTCTCTGACTTGTGGTCAGACTCGCTCAGGTGGAACAAACTTAAACTTGTGCCTCACTGAGAAAACATAAGTGTCAAAAACAAAAATCCGCAAACATCCTTTCTGAATTTTAAGGTAATCATCTAGTTTTCAAAAGTATCCGTAATCGGATTACAATATTTCTGTTGGTACTGTAACGCATTACAGTTACCGTTTTTTGTAATCCCTTACATGTAACGGATTACACAGCTAAGTGAGCATACATTTTAAATAATTACCATTTTTATTTTACTTTGTTGATGGTGCCTGCATCTGTTGATCAGTCTCAGCGAGGGAGAAAGCGGCAGACTGAGGGTCCGCCTCTCAACATCCCTCCGCTCTCCCTTTCCTCCACTGACACTGACCAAAAAAGGGACACGGTCTTCCAGCTGTGCTTCATGCACAAATTCACGTTACTCCTATGAACAGAAAAATAAATATTTCTCAACATTTAAAAAAGACTCAAGCCGCTAATAACCACGCAATCCTATAGTTACACTTTCCTACTCATTCATTACTGCTGCACTGCTTGTTGTAGTGCTGAGTGGAAATAGGAAGAACACACATTTTATGGCTTATTAAAGTGTTGAATACAAAGTGTGGACAGTGCTGAGTAAGAACTTAAACATGAACTCACTCATAAAAACAGCAGCTCTTAGATGTATTCGTTGACAGTCTCTCTCTAGTCATGGTTTTAAACGTTTTGAAATCTCACAGTATCTACTTCACTGTAGCTTTCTTGTATGCCTGCTACGTTACTACAGACACGGTAATCTGAGGTATCTGATTGGCCAGCGGTAGGCTTATAGTGCACTTGATTTGCTCTTTGGGCCTGCTGGGAAGGCAGAGTTTACCTTCAGACACATGAAATGGTTCAAAATGGCAACCTACCACCAACAGCCCGAGATGAAAAAAATACCTGGTTGGAACACAAGGCTTTATCTTTGGGGGTTTTACAGAGATGTTTGGCGATCAACGAGGAATGCCTTGGAGATTGACCAGTCGATCTCGATTGACCGGTTGGTGACCACTGCAGAATAAACATCAGACGGGAAGCACGAGATTGAACTTCACTCAACTTTGTAGTTTTCCCCTTCAGTTAACTCAATCAACGTTTCCCTCTCTACTGTGGGAATTGCCAATATTATCCATTTTCAATGCAACATACCGAAACAAATATGCAAGAGATTTTCTTATGGACAGAACTCTACAGACCGGTGCGGCATAAGCGATCAGAGCTGCAGTATCCCTAAATGCAATTATAAACTGGGTGGTTCGAGCCCTGAATGCTGATTGGCTGACAGCCATGGTATATCAGACCGTATACCACGGGTATAACGAACATTTATTTTTCCTGTTCTAATTACGTTGGTAACCAGTTTATAATAGCAATAAGGCACCTCAGGGTTTGTGATATATGGGAAATATACCATGGCTAAGGGCTGTATCCAGGGACTCCGTGTTGCGTTGTGTATAAAAACAGTCCTTAGCCATGGTATATGGCCATATACCACACCCCCTCGTGCCTCATATGGCCATTCACTTTGAACTGGGTTGTGTTCACAGCATATGAATGGTCATGATTAGATGACCTTGTTTTGAGATCAAAGCGAGAGCTGCATGTAGCCATGTGTGTGCATTTGTTCATATTCTTTGCTAGTTAGGGGGCAGAACGACAGATTTTTACCTTGTCAGCTCGGGGATTCGATCTTGCAACCTTTCGGTAACTAGTCCGACGCTATAAACACTAGGCTACCCTGCCGCCCCAAACAACAAATGTTCAGTTACATCCTTGTCTGAAGGACAAGTGGGAAAAACGGTTAATGTCAAGCCCTGCATATTTTTTCCAAAAGTCGCACAGATTGTAGGCCTACTTTAAACACAGATTGGCTGCTACTGTAGGCTGAATGATAGAACAGCTGCAGATATTTCCATGTTAAAATGTTATGGGATGCATTTTCTCCATTGTTTTTGATGGTAGGCCACTCTGATAGGCCTACATTATGATCAAATAGCAACAGTAGCCTACTTGGCCACTGTTAAAACTGTAACTTAAAGAGGGTGCTGCCTCAGTATCTGCAATAAAAGCACGCAAGAAGTTGCGCAGAATTTTCACAATATTCAAGTTTGCGCTCAGCAGACTTGAAATTTGCTCAGTGCCGGAAAAAATTAGAGGGAACAGTGAGTAAACCGTATACTGTATAAACAGAATATGAGATTACCACTGTCCAATGACTCTGAGACTAATGCCCCATGTCTATAAAGTGTAGGGCTGAGTACCGGGCAGATACCTGGCTAGTGATGGCTGTTCAACAGTCTGATGTGCTGGTGATAGATGTTTCTCAGTCCCGGCTCTGATGCACCTGTACCATCACTGTCTGCTATATGGCTCGAGTGGCTGAGGTCATTAACCTCTACCGAGCACCTACCCCGGGTCCGGGAGCACCCCCCCCCCCCCCCCCCCCACACTGATTACTGATTAGCATCGCTAGCATAGCGTCACAATTAAATAGTAGCATCTAAATATCATTAAATCACAAGTCCAAGACACCTAATGAAAGATACAGATCCTGTGAATAAAGCCACCATTTCAGATTTTTATAATGTTTTACAGGGAAGACACAATATGTAAATCTATTAGCTAAACACGTTAGCAAAAGACAAATTTTTTTTACTCCAACAGTTTTTTCCTGCGTCAGTAGCTATCACTAATTCGACTAAATAAAAATATATATAGCCACTAACCAAGAAACAACTTCATAAGATGACAGTCTGATAACATATTTATGGTATAGCATAGTTTTTTTTTTTTTTATGTGCATTTTTCAGGTATAAATCACAGTTCTACATTGCAGCTGCAATCTGAAATAGTGCCGACGCAGCCAGAACAATTACAGAGACCAACGTCATATAACTAATTACTTATCTTAAAACATTTCAGAAAAAATACACAGCATACAGATATTGAAAGCCCAACATCTGGTGAATCCAAACAATATTTCAGATTTATTAAATGTTTTATAGCGAAAACAAAATGTAGCGCTAAATTAGCATAGCCACGCCAGCCAGAACCAGCTGGGCGCCCACGACCAGTTCACATGCACGACAGATATATGAAATAACATCGTAAATTGGGTCTTACTATTGCTGATCTTTCATCAGAATGTTGATCAAGGTGTCCTTAGTCCTGATGAGTCGTTCAATCCATTCATAATGGCAACTTTCCCTCTTCATTTAGCATAGGTACTGGTCGACTGGCATGGATCTGTCCAAAGTAAAAAAAACTCACAGAACGGAACACGGCAAAACTCCCGAAAAAATTCAAATAATCTGATTAAACTATATTGAAAAAACATACATTACGATGATATGGTCACATGTATCAAACAAACTTCGAGACGGAGATAGTCTTCATCCGTAACGGCAGCAAAACAGTAGACAATCGCAGCTCCAAATCGCGCGATTCAGAGAACCGGAAGTTGTCGGTCACGCCAAAGAAATAGGTCTTATTTCACGTCAGTACAAGATAAACAAAAAATTTCTCCTCTGACGTCCTCTTGACACCCAGAGGAAGACGAATGAAGTGTGTTTCGGGTCATAAGTGGCGTGACCATATATAGGCAGAGCGTTGAAGTGAGCATACACATCTTGCATTCTTCTTCTTGGTCAGGGAAAGTGCTGTCAAATGACTTCTGTTTCACTCAGAGACAAAATTGAAACGTTTTTAGAAACTGTAGATTGTTTTCTATCCAATGGTATTAATTATATGCATATAGTAAGAGCAATAATTGAATAAGAGGCAGTTTAATCTGTAGAGAAAATTATGCTAATGCGAAAACAGCACCCCCTGTATTCTCAAGAAGTTAAACGAGAAGTCCAGAAACCTTTTTTGTGATTACCCCAAACAGCAAGTCACTTCCTAATCTTCGTTGTTTAGTATGGAGGCCCTGAAAAAACATGAACAAAGGCTCCAAAAACACCAAAATATACGTTATTTTAGAAACGGCAAAACCCTTAGTATATTGATGCAGGTGGTTTGTGCTTTCAGTTTTGCGTGAATGCTGCCATCTGTCCAGGGTTTTTGGTTTGAATAGGTTCTAATCATCACCACAGGAACAACATCTTCTATGCCCTTCCCGATGAACCCAGAGTCAGTGTAGTCATCGATGTTTTTCCCAGAGGCGACCTGGGACATATCCCAGTCTGTGATCAAAACAGTGCTATAGCATGGATTCTGACTGGTCAGACCAACGTTGAACAGTTCTTACCACAGGTTCTTTGTGCTTTAATTTCTGCCTATAGGGGGGAGGGCCTTGTTATTCTCCCTTCCAGGATGGCTACAATGGTCAAGCATATTCTCTCCGTGTTTAACACAAGTGATGTGTTGGTGGGATTTCGGGAGAATTTTCTTCAGATTACCTTTAAAGTCCCCAGCTACAACATGCGGCCTCAGGATATGCCGTTTTCAGCTTGCTTAAAGTACCGTATAGTTCCTTGCGTGCCACCGTGGTGTCACGATGGGGGATATCATTCTCATTGGTTATGGCCATGGCCGTTTATCTTTTGAGGTAAACGGCCATCCCATTTGATGGTGAGGTATTCCAGATCGGGAGAGCAAAAGGTGTTCGGTTTTTGTACGATACCACAATCACACCACGAGTTATTAATCATGAAACATACTCCTCCACCTTTACTTTCCCAGGGTTTTTTCGTCCTGTCCTTGCGATGTATGGAGAACCCAACAGGCTGTATGGACAGAGACGGTGTAGAAGGGGAGAGCCATATCTCTGTTAGTGATGCGCCGATATGACATTTTTGGCCGATACCAATATCCAATATTTTCCTTGCCAAAAAAAAACTATACCAAGAAACGATTTATAAAAAAAATTTAGAAGACTTTTTACTGGTACAGCATTCCAGTACAGTTAAATAGTTAACACACACACACACACGGATGCAGCAGTCGAAGGCACTGTATCTCCGTGCAAGAGGCATCACTACAGTCCCTGGTTCGAATCCCGCCTGTATCACATTCGGACGTAATTAGGAGTCCCATAGGGCGGCGCACAATTGGCCCAGCGTCGTCCGGGTTTGGCCGGGGTAGGCCGTCATTATAAATAAGAATTTATTTATAAATAATTATTTTTTTATTTTCATGAACTGAAGTTCAATTTCAATAGGCGAACAAGTGGCAACCTAGCTATTACTTACTCACAAGGATTCCTAAATCATTGCTAAGAGTAATGAAAATGACTGCAGTTTCTACTGGTCATTGTTATCAGGCTGGTTGTACAACTTTGACAGTGCTACTGAATCTTTTTTGACATGCAAAGACCCAAACGGCGTTCTATAGTATGTATTTCATGAAGCTAATACCAGTGACGCTATTACTGTCTAAATCCAGTAGGGCAACATCTGAAAAATAGCGCCCTTGATAGTGTGTACCGGTGCTCGACCAGTCGGCGAAAGCCAACATCACCCATGACAGAGAGCAGTTGATTGTTAAGGGCAATGAATTCCATTATCTTGGCTTTGATGGATTTCGCCTTTGAGTTGTCTCGCTGAAATGTTCTTACTCTTTCAAATGACTGCTCGACTTGTTGACTGCTCGATCCACACAGCAGACATTGTGGGCTAGGTTAGGAATGCTGTGCAGCACATGTATCGCAGAATTTTACGTGGCGTCATTACGTCATATACCTACGTAATATAGGTATGCACGGTAGCTTTGACATCGGTGTTAAACTAGACATCGGCCAATACCGATGTTGGCATTTTTAGCTAATATCGGCCGATTACGATATGTTCACCGATATATCATCCATCCCTACCTGAAAGCTATATTTAGAATTTGATACATTTCCACATTTATTTACTGAAAATGGGACCATAAAAACATTCAAGTCGATAAATAGAGCTCAAAGCTTTAAAAAAATAAAACGAAAAATAATATGAGTGAGTCACTTGCAGTAAAAATTGTCAGCAGATCGCTTGTCATTGCAAACATTATGCTTGTATTTCACTTAAACATTCCACACAAGATTATTTCCCACAAAAAGAACAGTCTAGACCTGAAATGGATGGTTGTATACAGCTCCTAGACATATCTCTAGTGCATGTATATGAAATCAATTCTGAGTGTTTTAAGGTTGTTTATTTAAATGTTACTGTGTGCTGAAGCATTCAGCACAGCCCATTCTAAGCACTGGTCAAAGTAGCCTATTCATGCCCAGATATGTCTATGTATTCAAATCTATAGAAATAGAATCTAGATTATATTTCGATGTACAAATCTGCAGAGTCAAGTCTAAAGACCACACACTAGTGAGAGGCTAATCAATATTTAAAATAATCTGTGTACTAAGCAATCCATTGAGCAGTAGGGAAGGACTAGATGATAGCGTGCTAATTTAAGTGGACAGCCAACCCAAAGGGAGCTTATCCCTCTTCAAATTAAATGAGTCATTT
The DNA here is from genome assembly GCF_029448725.1 of Salvelinus fontinalis. Lineage (NCBI taxonomy): Eukaryota > Metazoa > Chordata > Actinopteri > Salmoniformes > Salmonidae > Salvelinus > Salvelinus fontinalis. The sequence continues at coordinate 65,377,740 of NC_074665.1, read as the reverse complement.
ACTCCCTGTCGCCCTCAGCAACCCCTATAGTAGTTCTCAGAGTTGAGTGGAGGACACGCTGACACTGTGTGGGGTTTGGCCCAGGAGGCCAATGTTCCTGAGCAGAGAGACCGGTATGTACAGTGGTTCTTCCTTTAAAAGTTGCATCATATTGCAGCACACCTTGCAGGCTGCCGCAGAATTCTATGGCACGTTATTTAATTGTCAGGCATTATTACCATTAGTGCTAGTTTGACCGCGAGGGCATCTTTGAGAAGCATTTGATAACCTTCAATATTGGCTGTACTAGAGAATGTAAAAAAAATAAAAATAAAATGAACATAGTATATGGAATTGATTTTAAGAAATGTAGCTTAATTTGATTAATATCATGGTGTTTATATTCCAAGAAAAACTAAACCCTCAGTTACCGTTAGAATGAAACGGAAAATATGGTGCTGTACAACGTGACGGTCGGGAGTAGGCTACATTTACTAAGAGCATAACATTTCCACACCCTAATTGTAGTCTAACCAATATTCAGAGATTCAGTGAAAATAAAAGTCTAATTGATTTATCAAGACCAGTCCCCATGTTAGTCTCAGAGCAGTGTGAAACGGTGCTGAAATAGTTGACCACAGCGGGTAGGCTATTGCTTCAAATCCTTTTGCTTCTAACTTCAATATGTTTTTTAAGTAAATAAGACCTACATCACTTTTAACAGCACAGTACTCAACACTATTAAGACTCATGTCGCCTACGGTAGGCCTACAGTATATCTATATTTAAAAAAAAAACGTTCCAATGATGTGACTCTCCGCCAATAATTACATTTAGAGGATTGGAAGATTCTAAATTAATATCAAAGAGGCATTTTTCATTAGATATTCTCACAGACCATATTTGCCCTAAGGGGCTTTTATATCATTCTAAATTAAATAATAATAATAATAATAGTGCGCCGCCCTATGGGACTCCCAATCACGGTTGGATGTGATACAGCCTGGATTCAAACCAGGGACTGTAGTGATGCCTCTTGCACTGAGATGCAGTGCCTTAGACCACTGCGCCACTCGGGAGCCATGATCAATATGACATATATATATATATCTGCTAATAGCCCATCTTAGAAAAATTGTTTGCAGAATTCACAGCCAAAAAAACACTTGTGAAAAACAGGGTTAATGAAATTTCCCCCTTCCATTTGTTAAAGGTTCCAATTGATAGTTATTTTAATTAAATAGTATATTTCAGTTTAACCACAACATTTGTTGGATTATTTGTTCTGTCTTTTTTGGTGGATTCAACTGAAATTGCAACTAATCACGGCCAGTTGTGATACAGCCAACCTGACTAAGAAATACATTTGACAATACAATTCTCTTCCTACCCTCCTTGACAAGAGTCTATTGTCCTGCTAATAGCCCATAATGGGGCTGTACAACGTGACCGGTCGGGAGTAGGCTACAATACTACAGTAAGAGCAAAATAATCCTAACATTTCCACACGCTAATTGAAGTCCAAGTTTCTCTTAGTGTAACAACAGTTTTAGTAAGTAGTACTGACGAGTAGTAACAAAAACATAAGTGACAGAGGAATAGCAATTCTTACATTATTGTTCTAAGTTCAATTACCTTCATCCTCATCATTCAATTAATTGAAATTCAATTTTGAAGTCGTGCACAATTATCAGTTTCTATTTGGTTTATGTCGCCTATTCATTGTCAGACACAGTAGCGCCTTGGGATCCAAAAGCATAATCAGTGCTCTAACTCCCCCTTGCTCTGATCTGGAGCAATGAAGTAGTGACGCAGTACTAAACCACAAATTTCCTCTAAGTCCCGCAGCATATTCGCAAAACCTTTAGTTGAGCAACCACTGTAGGCAGCATTATTAAATGTTAGAGACTGAATCCAAAGTGAGAGAAATCAGTGGGAAGTGATTCATATGCATAACATCAGTCCTCACTCACCCAGTCTACTTGGGGCTGCCCCTCCTTAAAACTGACACTGCATGCCACAGAGGCCAGACACTGACATGTGACAATGCCCCCCTCTAAGAATGTGAGCTAACCTGTCTGTCATTCAGAAGGGCAGCCATTGGCAGTGCTTTCACCTTGGCTCTTGGAGCTGGAAAAGCTAGTCATGGGCACCAATATGGAAAGTCTGTCAATCTGTTGCATTTTTCCCCCCAACATATTGAGAAATATAGGAATAAAAAACGTGCACCCTGTGAATGGTAGAAGAGGCACCATAAAGCGTAAAAGTCCTGCCTTAACTGGTGTAAAGGAACTCGGATGACACCCTGCGTGATTTAATGTGCCATTCAATCCCCTCTGCGACTAGGGTACTTTATTGTCTGTGTTAGGAACCCCAGAAACCCATTTGACAAGTGGGAAGTGGAACATTGGTGTTTAATCTCTCCTTAAGGTTTATAGTGAATTTGTGCACCTGACGATATATTCACAACTCGGTGTATAGGATGGCAAGCGGTACCGGAGCGCCAAGTCTAGGTCCAAGAGGCTTCTAAACAGCTTCTACCACCAAGCCATAAGACTGCTGAACATCTAATCAAATGGCTACCCAGACTATTTGCATTGCCCCTCCCCCTCTTTTACACCACTGCTACTCTCTGTTGTTATCATTTATGCATAGTCACTTTAATAATAACTTTATCTACATTTACATATTACCTCAACTAACCGGTGGCCCCGCACATTGACTCTGTACCGGTACCCCCCTGTATATAGTCTCGCTATTGTTATTTTACTGCTGCTCTTTAATTACTTGTTACTTTTATTTCTAATTCTTATCTGTATTTTTTTTCAACTGCATTGTTGGTTAGGGGCTCGTAAGTAAGCATTTCACTGTAAGGTTGATTGTGGAATGTTGTCCCACTCCTCTTCAATGGCTGTGCGATTTTACTGGATTTTCAGGAACTGATATACACTGTCGTACATGTCGATCCACAGCATCCCAAACATGCTCAATGGGTGACATGAATGGTAAGTATGCAGGCCATGGAAGAACTGGGACCTCATTCAGCTTCTAGAAAGTGTGTACAGATCCTTGTGAGATAGGGCTGTGCATTATAATGCTGAAACATGAGGTGATGGCAGCAGATGAATGGCACGAAAATGGGCCTCAGGATCTCGTCACGGTATCTCTGTGCATTCAAATTGCTTGTTCGTTGTCTGTAGCTTATGCCTGCCCATACTATAACCCCACCGCCACCATAAGGCAGTCTGTTGACATCAGCAAACCATTCGCCCACATGACCCCATACACGAGGTCTGCGGTTGTGAGGCCGGTTGGACATACTGCCAAATTCTCTAAAATGACGTTGGATATGGCTTATGGTAGAGAAATGAACATTAAATTCTCTGGCAACAGCTCTGATGGACAATCCTGCAGTTAGCATGCCAATTGCATGCTCCCTCATCAGTGGCATTGTGTTGTGACAGAGCGGCACATTTTAGAGTGGCCTTTTAGTGTCCCCAGCACAAGGTGCACCTGTGTAATGATCATGCTGTTTAATCAGCTTCTTGATATGTCACACCTGTCACGTGGATGGATTATCTTGGCAAAGGAGAAATGCTCACTAACAGGGATGTAAACAAATCTGTGCCAAAAAAAATAAGAGAAATACATTTTTTGTGCGTATGGAACATGTCTGGGATCTTTTATTTCAGCTCATGAAACATGGGACCAGCATGTTACGTTTATATTTGTGTTCAGTGTATTTCCAGTAATACCTTGAGCCTCATTTTAAAGCCACACTATGATGTCGCTCCATAATTAGCACACACAAAACACAAGGGCCTTAACACAAGCACTTCATCCATCGTGCAAAGTTGTTCCTTAAACTGCATATAGACGGGTTGGTTGTTCAGCAACAGAAATAACGCATGTGCAACTATGGGGCAAAACATAAGGCATGGCCTAAATTGTTGACAATATGTAAGCTATGTATAGAATCCAATGTTTATTGAAAACATCAATACATTTGCACAATGAGCACTTGTTTCTCAAATACATTGTTACAGTTGTTGGTTAGCTAACTTGCACATTTTTGTCATATTAGCATTGACATGAAACCAGTCAAAACACCTCAAAACAAGACATGGTATCAAGAACAATATGAAACTATCTGCAACGAGCCACTTAAGATTCCCCACATGGCAGTTTCTTGTCATTCTTGCTAACAATCTGGCCATCCAGAATCACAACAACACGCTGACTTCTACCCCGTGGAAGAGCGCACATCATTTTCGTGATATTGTCAACTAACCCATCTATAACTGCTAGTCACCGTGATTGGTCAACGTCAAAACCGCTCTTACGCAACAACATTCCTGTTGTATACAAATCATAATTCAACATCTCTCTCTAACCCCGACACCTCTTTAATCTCTGTATTCCCCCTGCTTTCTTTTCTTGTTTTCAGATCCTGGAGTTGGTCAAGGGAATGCACTATCAGCTGGCCTGCCAGAAGTACTTTGAACTGACGCACAGTGTAAGGACGGCTTTCATTTGGGGCCGGATGTAATTGGGGCGGCCTGCCTGCTATTGTGGGGACCGGAGGAAGGGCCCCGCAGGATATGCATGAAGCCTCTGGAGGGAGGGGCCTCCAGCTCTGTAATCACATCCATCATTAGCTGTCATATCCGTTTAACTTGTATGGGTTAATTATGGCACTTTAGATGAATTTAGCCCCTAATAAATGACATTTATTTGATCTAATACCTTTTAGTGGAGAACCTTTAGATCAGCAGTTTCAGTCACATTCAAGGCTTTTAATATTCAGTCCTTATTTAGGAGGGAGAAAAAATGTATGGGAAATAAGCAGGGTAGAACTTGTTCTTATTGCTCTTTGTCTTGTAAGGGTGTGCTGTTATGCACGTTGATCATAGCAATTGCTTACATACGTCTGTGTTATTTCCAGCAACCCATAAAGTAATTTTTTGGGGTCAGTGCTATTGGGAAAAGCAAATGAGTGGAAGCGCGTCTCCGATACGTGTTGACAATTCGCGTGATTTTCCGTGCTGCACTGTTTATTGTATTTAAATTGGAAGCTCTACAGACTGATAGACTGGGGAGAGTGATGGCGTTTTTTATTTTTTTCATTGAGAAAGCAATAATCTAGAGATGTCAGTCAGGATTAGTTCTTTAACACGTGCCCCTGTCCCTCAGCGTTCAACGCAGCTGAAGTGACAGAATCCTGATGAGAATGTGGGCACGTAGCACCAAGATGTAAATGTTGACTATCTGCTATGTGACAGTTTAATTTGACTGAGTCGGAGAAGGAGAGAAGGGAGCAGTCTTTGATGTGAATGTTGGAGGTAAACTTTTCAGAATGTTTGCCATCGCTCTGGTGCAAAGTTTATTCTGAGAAGCTAATATCCTCGGATCACATTTCAATCTGATAACCCAGGAAAAGTACATGTAAAGCACTTTATACCGTAATCCCAAAAATATTTTAAAGGACAGATTTATGATAAAAAAAGATTCTGATTTAATAAGGTTTTAGACTACCTAGCCTATTTTGGACACGTTTATGATAGTCGTGTCCTTTTTTTAACTCCATTTCATCATTGCACATTAAAACTTTAGAACTCACAAGACCCATTTGTTGCTAGTTTGAGAGTTGGAGCCAAAAGTCACTTTGAAAGTCATTCCGATGAAAGTAACTTTGCTTCTTGACGAGAACACTTCCCCAGCCAAGCAAAGGACAATGTGTCTGCAGGGACCTAGCTACACCCTTGGGTGGGTGGGTCACATTGTTTCTGGTTACCAGCCTAAATTATCTTTATTGGTTGAGGTAATACTCCCATCAGAGCCTTCTAATGGCTTCAACTCTACTCAACTTCTTTGCCTTACTTACAAGACCTACAGTTGAAGTCGGAAGTTTACATACACTTAGGTTGGAGTCAATAAAACTCGTTTTTCAACCACTTCACAAATTTCTTGTTAACAAACTATAGTTTTGGCAAGTCGGTTAGGACATCTTCTTTGTGCATGACACAAGTAAATTTTCCAACAATTGTTTACAGACAGATTATTTCACTTATCATTCACTGTATCACAATTCCAATGGGTCAGAAGTTTACATGCACTAAGTTGACTGTGCCTTTAAACAGCTTGGAAAATTCCAGAAAATTATGTCATGGCTTTATAAGCTTCTGATAGGCTAATTGACATAATTTGAGTCAATTGGAGGTGTACCTGTGGATGTATTTCAAGGCCTACCTTCAAACTCAGGGCCTCTTTGCTTGACATCATGGGAAAATCAAAAGAAATCAGCCAAGACCTCAAAGAAAATTCTGGACGTCCACAAGTCTGGTTCATCCTTGGGAGCAATTTCCAAACGCCTGAAAGTACCACGTTCATCTGTACAAACATTAGTACGCAAGTATAAACACCATGGGACCATGCAGCCGTCATAACGCTCAGGAAGTAGACGCGTTCTGTCCCCTAGAGATGAACGTACTTTGGTGCGAAATGTGCAAATCAATCCCAGAACAACAGCAAAGGACCTTGTGAAGATGCTGGAGGAAACAGGTACAAAAGTATCTATATCCACAGTAAACTAGTCCTATATCGACATAACCTGAAAGGTCGCTCAGCAAGGAAGAAGCCACTGCTCCAAAACCGCCATAAAAAAGCCAGACTACGGTTTGCAACTGCACATGGGGACAAAGATTGTACTTTTTGGAGAAATGTCCTCTGGTCTGATGAAACAAAAATAGAACTGTTTGGCCATAATGACCATCGTTATGTTTGGAGGAAAAAGGGGGATGCTTGCAAGCCGAAGAACACCATCCCAACCGTGAAGCACGGGGGTGGCAACATCATGTTGTGGGGGTGCTTTGCTGCAGGAGGGACTGGTGCACTTAACAAAATGGATGGCATCATGAGGGAGGAAAAGTATATGGATATATTGAAGCAAAATCTCAAGACATCATTCTGGAAGTTAAAGCTTGGTCACAAATGGGTCTTCCAAATGGACAATGACCCAAAGCATACTTCCAAAGTTGTGGCAAAATGACTTAAGGACAACAACGTCAAGGTATTGGAGTGGCCATCACAAAGCCCTGACCTCAATCCCATAGAAAGTGTTTGGGCAGAACTGAAAAAGCGTGTGCGAGCAAGGAGGACTACAAACCTGACTCAGTTACACCAGCTCTGTCAGGAAGAATGGGCCAAAATTCACCCAACTTATTGTGTGAAGTTTGTGGAAGGCTACCCAAAACGTTTGACCCAAGTTAAACAATTTTTGAAGGCAATGCTACCAAATACTAATTGAGTGCATGTAAACTTCTGACCCACTGGGAATGTGATGAAAGAAATAAAAGCTGAAATAAATCATTCTCTCTACTATTATTCTGACATTTCACATTCTTAAAATAAAGTGGTGATCCTAACTGGCCTAAGACATGGATTTTTTTACTAGGATTAAATGTCAGGAATTGTGAAAAACTGAGTTTAATATTTTTGGCTAAGGTGTATGTTAACTTCCGACTTCAACTGTATATGTGTATACTCGATAGTATCATAGATGTCCTTAATCTAGTCCACTATTGCAATTTATCCGTTTGGTAATTAACCTAAGGGTTATGATTAATATTTGTGGGGCTTGTTTCTCTTTGTTGTAATATACTCACATTGTCACAGAGAACAATTTAAATGCCTCTTAATGGTGTTTCAGTAAAGTCTGTCATTGCTTTCCAAGATCATCATTCATTGGACCCTCTGGAGGAATGAAACGGTGCTCTGGGTCATAGGTGCTGACTAATAGCCTGGAGCTGTACAGTCAGAGGGTCCCAGGGATAATTCCCCTGGAATAAATAAGATGGCAGCTCTGATAAACAGCGTGCTCTTTGAAAGATAAATGGACCCCCCCCCCCCCCCCCCCCCCCCACCATCTCCGAAATGAAAAATCCACATTTATGACATTCATGAGTCATATTTTAGTCCTGTCGTCCAAAATGCATGTTTGTGACATTAATACACATTGTGAAAGAATAGTTATTTTGTGTGGGGGGTATGGGCAATCCCACCAATATACGACCCCTAATCTTTAAATGATACAGTCATCATGGGGCACAAAGACTACCAACTCGTTTCTCCCTTACCTGCCACTGGGAGAATTAAGTATCTGCCACGTCCTATAGTGATGGGGGTCGAAATTGATAGTCACATTTCGCAATGTTATTGATATTTACCTATTTCTTGCTACTGCAGGTACAACTGACTAGCGCTAGTCAGTTGTACCTGCGCCAAAACGCCTGTATTTTTTTAACCTATAGCTTGTTCGCCATATTTTTTTTTGGACGTTCTTTTTCTCGCAAATACATATAGAATCGTGAGAATCAGAATACATATTGTTTCGCCGCTTAAGTATCGTGATAATATTGTATCGTGATGTACCTGGCAATTCCCAGCCCTAATCTCCTACCTGGTTCTAGATCTGTGGATTTGTACAGATAGATCTGTTGTTCCTCCCTCCTTGGCAGCGTTTATTAAAGGTCAAAATATAATACTTCACTGATTAAATATTTACACAGGAGCAATAAATCAAACAATAGAAAGAGTAATGAAATGGCAAGCTCCGAGATGCTTCACCTCGGATTATGGGAGCGGGAGGGTGCTGCAGCAGCAAAATTATTCAAAGATTGATTTGTTTTTGATCTTGGGTTCGGATTGTTTCATGTTTATGCATTTGTCATTTGTCACATCCAGAAGGCCAAGTGCTATGTGGTAATGCTGAGACAGATCCGGGTGTAATGGATTGCACAGTTCTGTACTCGTGAAACCTGTGGCTCTGAGATTTTTCCACTCTTTAATAAGTTTAATGCACAGACAGTGAACAGAGACAGGACAGTTAACAGGAAAAATTAGGTGTTTTTTTTCTTAAATGAGTAGGGAACTTGTTTCTCTCTGTTTTTGTAAAGAGTTTATTCCCATCAAGTACTGCTGAGATATGTAGGCGTACATGTGGACCCACGCTGGTTCAAATAAGGTCGAGCAGTCAGCTTGCATTTGCCTCGCTAGACAAAGGAATTGAACAATGATCTCAAGGGGATGGCAGGTGAGGGACTTAAATTGCCCTCATGCTTCGGAGTGTAAAAAGTTTGCAAGAGTTCGTACATATATTATGACGACATTTTGTGGCGTTTTTGTTCATCGGTGATTGGTCAGTAGGGATTCAATACTCGTTTAAATTTTTTAATTGAGAAATACTACACCAAACATCTTAGTTAGATGTAAAATTGGCAGACTAAGATCTCCTCGCCAAAAACGTCAAAAATGAATGGAAGATTTTTTGTTATCTTAGACTATTTTGAGGTGTATACTGGCTACAGCGTCTCAAAATGGACAAACAGTACTATTGCTGCTCTATTTCTTGTTTTTCAAGCGAATGTCTTTTAAGGGTTCGGCTAGGCGCCAGCCGAATTGAAACATGCTGACGCCTTAATCAGGGAGACTTTTTTTAAAGCCAGAACACCAGTACAATGCCATTAGTTAAATAACTGAAGCAGAGTTGTCTTTCTGACACTTCTGTCCAAGGTATTCTTTTTACCGTCTGACACCTAACAAAACCTTTTTCTGTTGTGTACAGATTGAGGACTCTGGGTTTTCACTCAATCACCCCAACCAGTACTTCATGGAGAGCCAGAAGCTGCTAGGCGGTCCCGGGGCTGGGGTGAAGGTGGAAGTGAAGCGGGAGGACAACCCCGCCACCAAACCCCCCAACCCGTCCCCTCACCAAACACCAGGACCAGGGAACCTCCCTCAGGAGGTGGCAGCAGAAATAACAGAGGATTTGGATTCTTTCTTCCAAGATGCCTGATATTCTTAAACATCCCTGAAAACATTTCCTCACTATGTAGATTTGAATAAAGCTCCCATCCAGTCAAATGTTTTTTTACCAAGAATAATGATTTTCTATTCTTCTCAAATGTTCAATGCTGTCCTCTGTTTTACATGTATGTAGTAATAAAGTTGCATAATATGAAGATCTTCTCGTTTGTGCTTATTTGTTGGTTGACAAATGCAACACAATAACAAGCAAAAGATTAATTTTGACCTTAACCTCAATCTTGGGATTTACCAACAGTGGGACTACAATTCTCAAACCTGAACTTTGGAACAGTTGGATGCTCTTTCTAATTCATTGCTGTGATGTATATCTACAGTTTTTCTCCCCGTTTGAAAGCTGTTATTGGTGCAATTCTATTCATTTTGAAATAGTCTGTTTTGGGAATGGTGTTGCCTCCCTTTTTTCTCTTCTGCGAGGCCCATTGCCTGCTCATTGGGCTATGACCAGAAAATATCCTAGCTGCCACAGAAGCAATGTCATTGTTTTTGCCCACAAGGGATTAACCTAACGTAGCAGGTGTACAATAAATGCCTGAAACTAGATCCCCTACATAGTGGTCTTGACGAGAATAAAAAACAATGTCGGGAGTTTCTCTTCTGCACTGTTCATCCAATCCAGTAAATGTTGAGGAGGAATTAAGTTAGTGTTGCCTTGTTAACGTCCAAAAGTGGAAGTTGTTACAGGCTCTCTTTCCATTTCCCTTGAAAACCAGAACATCCGGTTGTTGGGGACTCGGCAGAGGCTAGCAAGGGATGGATACAAGTAAACACAAAACACAAGTTGTATTGCATTGCCTTGGAATACGCTTGATTCCATTTACCCAAAGCCCACCCTGTCTTGTAAGGCCTCTTGGCTGAATTACAGGTGAAAAATGTTGGTTGCCCATAACCAAAGTGGTGTGGAAATTGCTAACATTTCTTTCAAATCTTTATCACATACTTACTCTATTGGTTATTCAATTCACATCAGACCACAAAATATACAATATTAGTGAATTCTACACAGTGTAACTTGTCAAATGTGATCAATTAAGTTAGTTTCATATTTAGAAATGTGCTCAATGTTGAGAGATTTGAATATACTATATGTAGTTAATGTTGAGCTTACGAGCTTCTATGGCTATTTCATGTAGCACTCCAGACAAACCTAGCACGACTATCTACTCAAAGTAGCCCAGAGATCTTTACCAGTTTACAATTGCACTGCTTAGGCAAAACCCTGTCTTTATTTAAACCCTTGTGTGAAGTGGCTCGCATATACAACGTTGATGTGTTCAAGGTCACTGGATGCAATTTTATTTAGGTTTTTCCTGGAGTTTTCCACAGCCTAAGCTGGTATATAATGTCAAGCATTTTCTCCTCCCAAAACATGTCCGCTTTTGGTTTGTAGATAGATATATTGGCTTGTAATTAATGTACAAACTAATCAAGATGGACTGTGTTTAATGCTTGATCAAATTGGATAATGGCATTAGAATATAAATGCAGCACAATATTAATTATAACACTGCCTTGTGATTATTTTCCTTTAGAATTTACTTCCATAAGTCTACGCACAGCATGTCCACAATACCCTGTGCCCCCCACCCACCCTCCTAGATGTTTCAGTAATGGTGTTTGTGCTCTCCTCCATCCTTCTCACTGTGCCCTATACAATCTACCCTCTCTCACTCACTCTGCCCTCGCCTGTACAAGCTCGTCACCCCTCTCTCCCAGTGCTCTGTAACAAGCTCTGCGGGCTAAATGTAGAGTCAATTAGAGACCCAGAGGAGAGGGACCTGCATTGTGAATTTAAATGGGTCCCCCTGGTAGGCCAAGGGAAAGTAATGGTGCCTTTTCTGCAGTCAAAAAATAAAACACTTCCTGCAGTCAAATTCCCTAATGGTCTTATGGGTGGAATGTTATTAAGATTTTTCATAAGGAATAAACAAACATTTTTTATACCAAAAGTTCTGTGTTTCTATGTCAAACAGTTTTGTTATATTTCAGTCTTCTGTGATGTGTATATAAAGTGTAATATTGGGATGCAAACTCAAAATTTAATACATTTCAACTCTATATCAACTCTAACATGGTACAGGTGTATTTTTTTAAGCCCGTATCCATGTGTGTGAGGTGTATACTTTTGTTTCAAAGTAGATTTGTTTAAGACTACCAAGAAACACTGTGACCCTGTTTTAGCCCACTGTAGTAAAAGGTTCAGGGACAAATTGAGCTATTAATACTTACACCTTTATCTAACTGTATACTACTTTAACTTTTTTTTTGTAACAAAGGCTGTCCAAGAATTCATGCAATTCAGTTGAAGTCATGGAAGGTTCAATCACTAATAGTTTATGGTAGCGTGATGGTACTTGAGTGACTTATTTTGATAGTGGATGCTGTGGCTCGGGTATAAAGTATGAGTTAGGTGCCATGGTTTTCCTGTGGTAGCTGTATGCAGAAAAAAAATCCATATGTTCTTCAAATGGTATTGTGCACATATTCTGTCCGTATTCTAAAACATCTATAATTTAAATAACATTGTGCTTTTTGTATTGCTCTTGCAATACTTACCTAGTTAAATACATTTTTTTAAATTGCTCTTTCAATCTCTAAACGTGCCACTTAAATTTGCGCATAAGCTTAAAATCCCCCTTCTCATGTTACCACCGTTTTAAAAAGTGTTAGTCTACCTGGTTGTTTTTTGAAACCTTACTGTAACGATAATCCTCCTCCTCTTCATCCGAAAAGGAGGAGTATTGAGGGAACCAAGGCGCAGCGGATAGTGAAGACATAATGATTTATTAAAGACAAGACGAAAACACGAACTTCACTATAAACTAACAAAATAACAAAACGAAAGTAGACAGTCCCGAACGACGAACTTACATACAACGTAAAGAACGAAATGAACAGGAACAGACTACATGAAATGAACAAACCGTATACAGTCCCGTATGGTGCAAACATTGACACGGACACAGGAGACAACCACCCACAAACAAACACTGTGAACCGCCTACCTAAATATGACTCTCAATTAGAGGAACGCCAAACACCTGCCTCCAATTGAGAGCCATACCAGGCAACCCTAAACCAACATAGAAACAGACAACATAGAATGCCCACCCAAACTCACGTCCTGACCAACTAACACACAAAACTAAACAGAAAACAGGTCAGGAACGTGACAGTACCCCCCCCACAAGGTGCGAACTCCGGACGCACCAGCACAAAGTCTAGGGGAGGGTCTGGGTGGGCATCTAACCACGGTGGTGGCTCAGGCTCCGGGCGCGGTTCCCACCCCACCATAATCCATCCTAACTTCCTCCCACAAAGAATGTCCACCCTCTTTCTTCCCCCACACAATTCTCTTAATAATATATTAAATAAAGATAACACCAGGACAGAGAGATAAATCAAGATAGAGGGATAGATAAGACTATAGAGATAGATGAAGATAGAGAGGGAGATTAGGATAGAGGGGCAACTCCGGACTGAAAGGCAGCTCCGGACAGAGAGACAGCTCTGGACTGATGGGCAGTTCTGGGTATCCAGCCTTTTCAGGCTGAAGGGCAGCCCATGGCTGACTGACGACTCTCGATGCTCATGGCTGGCTGACGGCTCTCGACGCTCATGGCAGGCTGACGGCTCTCGACGCTCATGGCAGGCTGACGGCTCTCGACGCTCATGGCAGGCTGACGGCTCTCGACGCTCATGGCAGGCTGACGGCTCTCGACGCTCATGGCAGGCTGACGGCTCTCGACGCTCATGGCAGGCTGACGGCTCACGACGCTCATGGCGCTCTGACGGCTCTGGCTGCTCATGGCTCTCTGACGGCTCTGGCTGCTCATGGCTCACTGACGGCTCTGGCTGCACATGGCTCTTTGACGGCTCTGGCTGCTCATGGCGCTCTGACGGCTCTGGCTGCTCATGGCTCGCTGGCGGCTCTGGCAGATCCTGTCTGGTTGGCGGCTCTGGCAGATCCTGTCTGGTTGGCGGCTCTGGCAGATCCTGTCTGGTTGGCGGCTCTGGCAGATCCTGTCTGGTTGGCGGCTCTGGCAGATCCTGTCTGGCTGACGGCTCTAGCGGCTCCTGTCTGGCTGATGGCTCTAGCGGCTCCTGTCTGGCTGACGGCTCTGTAGGCTCATGGCAGACGGGCGGCTTTGCAGGCTCATGGCAGACGGGCGGCTTTGCAGGCTCCTGGCAGACGGATGGCTCAGATGGCGCTGGGGAGACGGATGGCTCAGATGGCGCTGGGGAGACGGATGGCTCAGATGGCGCTGGGGAGACGGATGGCTCAGATGGCGCTGGTGAGACGGATGGCTCTGGCCGGATATGGCGCACTGTAGACCTGGTGCGTGGTGCCGGAACTGGAGGCACCGTGCTAATGATAAGCACCTTCCTACTAGTGCGGGGAGCAGGGACAGGGCACACTGTATCCTCAAAGCCTACTCTACCCCTGATGCGTGGTACCGGCACTGGTGACGCCGGGCTGAGGACAAGCACATCAGGATTAGTAGGGGGAGAATATATAGTGTGTACAGGGCTCTGGAGACGCACTGGTAGCTTAGTGCGTGGGGCCGGAACTGGAGGCACCGGGCTAGATGCACGCACTACAGGGAGAGTGCGTGGAGGAGGAACAGGGCTCTGGAAATGCACTGGTAGCCTAGTGCGTAATATAGGCACTGTAGGTACTAGGCTGGCGCGGGGAGGTGGCGCCGGAAATACCGGACCGTGCAGGCGTACTGGCTCTCTTGAGCATTGAGCCTGCCCAACCTTACCTGGTTGAATGCTCCCGGTCGCCCTGCCAGTGCTGCGAGGTGGAATAGCCCGCACTGGGCTATGCAGGCGAACCGGAGAAACCATGCGTAAGGCAGGTGCCATGTATGCCGGCCCGAGGAGACGCACTGGAGACCAGACGCGTTGAGCCGGCCTCATGACACCTGGCTCAATGCCCAATCTAGCCCTACCAGTGCGGGGAGGTGGAATAACCCGCACTGGGCTATGCACACGTACAGGAGACACCGTGCGCTCTACTGCGTAACACGGTGTCTGCCCGTACTCCCGCTCTCCACGGTTAGCCTGGGAAGTGGGCGCAGGTCTCCTACCTGCCCTTGGCCCACAACCCCTTAGCCCCCCCCCAAGAAATTTTTGGGAATTACTCACGGGCTTTTCGGGCTTCCGTGCAAGACGCGTCCCCTCATAACTCCGGTTCTTCACTCCAGTAGCCTCTGCTCTCCTCAGTGCCTCCACCTGTTCCCATGGGAGGCGATCCCTTCCAGCCAGGATCTCCTCCCATGTGTAGCAACCTTTACCGTCCAATACATCGTCCCAAGTCCATTCCTCCTTCTTGCGCTGTCCCTTACTCCGTTTAAACCGCTGCTTGGCTCTGGATTGGTGGGTGGTTCTGTAACGATAATCCTCCTCCTCTTCATCCGAAAAGGAGGAGTATTGAGGGAACCAAGGCGCAGCGGATAGTGAAGACATAATGATTTATTAAAGACAAGACGAAAACACGAACTTCACTATAAACTAACAAAATAACAAAACGAAAGTAGACAGTCCCGAACGACGAACTTACATACAACGTAAAGAACGAAATGAACAGGAACAGACTACATGAAATGAACAAACCGTATACAGTCCCGTATGGTGCAAACATTGACACGGACACAGGAGACAACCACCCACAAACAAACACTGTGAACCGCCTACCTAAATATGACTCTCAATTAGAGGAACGCCAAACACCTGCCTCCAATTGAGAGCCATACCAGGCAACCCTAAACCAACATAGAAACAGACAACATAGAATGCCCACCCAAACTCACGTCCTGACCAACTAACACACAAAACTAAACAGAAAACAGGTCAGGAACGTGACACTTACTTTGGCAAAGTGGCCTGAAGAGAGCTGCAGAGTAGCTCATCAGGCTACATACAGTGCATCGCAGTCTCACACATTTAATGCTAAAGCATTAACGCATGGCTTGCTAGGTGCCTGCCTGCACCCTGCCACATAGCTAGAATTAAATTAGTTTTTGGAATCCGAGCATGACGCTTGGCAGAGAGGATTTACGCACAAATAATAAGGTGAGCGGATATGAACAGTGCACAGCTGCGCTACTGTCAGCAAGAGACCTTGATGTTTCATATTTGGTGGAGCTTGACTGCTTTTGACAAAGCTGTCCCTTCTCTAGCGGCTTGCATCAGTTCACCGGGGCAGTGTTCACCTCGACAAATGGATTTACAATCATTAGCCATATTATAAACTTCACTGGTTCACGGTGTGATTTGTTCTCTTCCATTAGTCAATATGTGGACTAGAAGCCTAGTGGGGATGGGTGCATTCACTACAAAAGGCTGATAGGAAATGTAGAATGTATTCAGTAAAAGCAAGGCCCTGTGTTTCCTGAATGGCGAGGCACCTTTTTATTCAGCTACACAGGGATAATTCCGTTCCATGTATCTTGTGGAGAGTGAGATAAATGTATTTACTGTGCTGCGTGTCTTGGTGTACAAAATGAAATGATCCAAAACAGATTTGATTTGGGACTTTTAGATCGTCTGGTTCCCCAGCAAATCCCATCGCTGAGATTCTACACCATTCAAAACCCATTTGCAATGTATATACCGGTACATACTGTACATGACCTTCTATAAGGGTGCTCTTGTAACAGGGTAGAGCTGCTGAACATACCCCTATGGCCTGTTGTTAGCTTTGAGAACCTCATCCCATGATGCTAAAAGGTGGCATAGTATGTTTGATATTCATTATTCATCATTAAAGGGACACTAACTGTAGTACCTAGATTTATTATGCGTATATTAGTAAAATATGTCTCTTAGTTTTAGTTTAACATCCTCCTTGCTTCAATAGATGAACATTGTGGAATGAAATTAAGTAGTCTACATGGAAGGATGTTGTGTGAAAGGAGGTCCTGTTTCAGTGTCCGCTGTGAAGTCTCAATCCTATGGTCAAGTAATGAGTTCCATTTGTCAGTCGTTCATGGGGATAATACTGTATGTAATTTGGAATATTAATTGGTATGTGTTTGATTCTATATTCTCTGTTTATTTCTATGGAATTTTTAGGTCATTTCATGGATTCTGCTTGCATGTTAGTCTATCTTCTATGAAAAGTGTGGACTGGGCAGTACCAGAGTCAGTTCAAATCAATTCAAATTGTATTTGTCACATACACATGGTTAGCAGATGTTAATGCGAGTGTAGCGAAATGCTTGTGCTTCTAGTTCCGACAATGCAGTAATAACCAACGAGTAATCTAACCTAACAATTCCATAACTACTACCTTATACACACAAGTGTAAAGGGATAAATAATATGTACATAAAGATGTATGAATGAGTGATGTTACAGAACGGCATAGGCAAGATGCAGTAGATGGTATAGAGTACAGTATATACATATGAGATGAGTAATGTAGGGTATGTAAACATAAAAGTGCATAGTTTAAAGTGACTAGTGATACATGTATTACATAAAGATGGCAAGATGCAGTAGATGATATAGAGTACAGTATATACATATACATTATATTAAGTGGCATTGTTTAAAGTGGCTAGTGATACATTTTTGATCAATTCCCATTATTAAAGTGAGCTGGAGTTGAGTCGGTATGTTGGCAGCGGCCACTCAATGTTAGTGGTGGCTGTTTAACAGTCTGATGGCCTTGAGATAGAAGCTGTTTTTCAGTCTCTCCGTCCCTGCTTTGATGCACCTGTACTGACCTCGCCTTCTGGATGATAGCGGGGTGAACAGGCAGTGGCTCGGGTGGTTGTTGTCCTTGATGATCTTTATGGCCTTCCTGTGACATCGGGTGGTGTAGGTGTCCTGGAGGGCAGGTAGTTTGCCCCCAGTGATGCGTTGTGCAGACCTCACTACCCTCTGGAGAGCCTTACGGTTGTGGGTGGAGCAGTTGCCGTACCAGGCGGTGATACAGCCCGACAGGATGCTCTCGATTGTGCATCTGTAGAAGTTTGTGAGTGCTTTTGGTGACAAGCCGAATTTCTTCAGCCTCCTGAGGTTGAAGAGGCGCCGCTGCGCCTTCTTCACAACGCTGTCTGTGTGGGTGGACCAATTCAGTTTGTCTGTGATGTGTACGCCGAGGAACTTAAAACTTACTACCCTCTCCACTACTGTCCCGTCGATGTGGATAGGGGGGTGCTCCCTCTGCTGTTTCCTGAAGTCCACAATCATCTCCTTTGTTTTGTTGACGTTGAGTGTGAGGTTATTTTCCTGACACCACATTCCGAGGGCCCTCACCTCTTCCCTGTAGGCCGTCTCGTCGTTGTCGGTAATCAAGCCTACCACTGTGGTGTCGTCCGCAAACTTGATGATTGAGTTGGATGGCCACGCAGTCGTGGGTGAACAGGGAGTACAGGAGAGGGCTCAGAACGCACCCTTGTGGGGCCCCAGTGTCGAGGATCAGCGAGGTGGAGATCTTGTTACCTACCCTCACCACCTGGGTGCGGCCCGTCAGGAAGTCCAGTACCCAGTTGCACAGGGCAGGGTCGAGACCCAGGGTCTCGAGCTTGATGACGAGTTTGGAGGGTACTATGGTGTTAAATGCTGAGCTGTAGTCGATGAACAGCATTCTCACATAGGTATTCCTCTTGTCCAGATGGGTTAGGGCAGTGTGGTTGCGATTGTGTCGTCTGAGGACCTATTGGGGTGGTAAGCAAATTGGAGTGGGTGTAGGGTGTCAGGTAGGGTGGAGGTGATATGGTCCTTGACCAGTCTCTCAAAGCACTTCATGATGGCGGAAGTGAGTGCTACGGGCCGGTAGTCGTTTAGCTCAGTTACCTTAGCTTTCTTGGGAACAGGAACAATTGTGGATGCTTTTATTGACTCTTGGTATAATTCCTCCTCCTGTAATATTTTAGATAGTACACTGGAAATGTCATAAATAAGCACCTTATCAGTTGTTTTGGTTCCACAGGGAATAAGTTCACACTTTGAAATGCTTAACGTCGTAGTGTTGAATAGAGGGCTATATTCCTCACAGAAACAAGTTTTGTGATCAGACATGATTTACAGAAAAGCAGTGTTTGTGTTGACAAAGGTGTGAGATTTTAAAATGATAAATAAGAGTATACTGAATAAAGCATTTTCAAAAAAGAAATTGCTCAATTGCTTCCACACCAAAAAATAAACTAATTTGCTGAGCATGTTGTTGAGTATGTGACCAAATGAACATCTTTCTCTGTCAACCTCTCCTGTCCTCTGCATCAAATGCTCCTTTTACTTGACACTGAAAGTCATAGTGATTGAACCCCATCCAGCCAGAGCGCAACACCCTCTACCTCTCTTAATGTGTCTTGACGTTGACTAATTAACAGGGGCTACCAGTGCACACGCTGGCCTGCAGAGGATTCAATTCATCTCATGCTGCTGGCCGCTTTCTCACCCTTTTTTTCTCTTCCACCTCCTCCCCTTCTCACAGCCTCCCCACCTAAACTCAGATTTCATGCATAAGAATGAGCGAGGGAGAAGTCGGGAAGGCATCGATGTTGTTGACTGATGTGCAGGTCTTTGTTAGTGCATTTTGTTTGTGATGTGTTGAAGTGAGGAGGGGAAGTTCAAGGCTGCTGAGGAGGAGGAGGAGGGCGTCGAAATAGATTATATCGTGCAGCGCAGAACTGTTGACAGTGACAGCTGCACTCGCAGGGCGCTCATAGCTGGTGTGGAGAGAAGATGGAAAGGCAGACAGAAGATGTACCAATGGACCTGCTAATTTCAACATGCTGGTGTTCCATTATCATACGATGGACATGGTCCTAAGAGGGTTGCTGATGCTCGGTCCTTGGGAGTAGAACCGGCCATATTTTTTGTCTCCCTTAAGAACCTGTGGTTTAGAGTAGCCAAACATGCTTCTCAGATGTTTTGCGATTGGGAGAATAGGCTGTTTGTGTCTGTGGCTTTTGAATTTCCAATGTGAGTGTTTGTTAATTTGGTTGTAATAACAAGTTCAAATGAATGATGATTCAGATTGCTTTCTTCCTGTGCTTGGAGATAGAATATCAGTTAAGTATCCAAGTGTAAACAGGGGCCTATTCCCTCTGAAATTTCAAGCAAATAACAGCAAGGCCTACAACAACTTACTCATGGAAATGAATTTGTTCCTTGAAGCCCAGAATGTCTGATCTCCTCGCCCTCGAAACAAGGGAGAATAACAATGGACTTGTGTCATGTTTACAGGCATAGAATGATTACAAAGGCATAATCACCCTGCTGCACAAAAGGATAGGAGAGATTTGAGGGATGCTACTGTATTGCTATGCACCCAAAATTCTTCATCAAAGAGCCTCTACCTACTAATTACTCAAGATTTTGGGTGGGCGGGGGAGGCCTGGATATACCAAATTGTTGATTTTAAATAGCCCCAGCATCCTAATATCTTTGAATTTTCCAATCTCTTGGAAGCAGCTTAACTACACAGCCTGGTCTCATAGACTAGACATAACAAAGTAATTGTACATACGGGACTCTCAAATTAGTATAATATGTTTGGTATGGTTACGTTTGGTATGGTTACATAAGACAGATGGTTACTTAAGGCAAAAACTAAAGTAGGGTGGTTCGTCGAGGTGGATGGGTGGGCATATAGCGCAAATGTCTAGCAACCCAAAGGTTGCAAGTTCAAATGTCATCATGGACAACTTTAGCATTTTAGTTAATTTACATATTTTCATCTACTTACTTTTTAGATACTTTGCAACTACTTAGCATGTTAGCTAACCCTCCCCTAACCTTAAACCTTTTAGCTAACCCTAGCCTTAACCCTTTTAGCTAACCCTTCCACTAACCTTAACCCTTTAACCTAACTTCTAAACTTAACCCTAACCCCTAGCCTAATTAACGTTAGCTAGCTAGCTATCTTTAGCCACCTCCCTAGATTTCATAACATATCATACATTTTACAAATTCGTAACATATTGTACATTTTGCTAATTCGTAACATATAATACGAATTGTAATTCGTAACATATCATACAAAATGGGTGATGGACATCCCCAAATTAATATAACCATGTCTCGGATTTACGTACAGAATAATATGAAATGCTCTGAGACCAGGTTGCAGCTACGCCACATGGAGATGCTAAAATGTCATTTCCTGAAGACATCAGAGTAGCCTATGCTGTGATGGTTTATTTTGTCATGCAATACTTAAAAAGGACTGTATGTTTGAAGGTAAGCCACAAATAAACCACTGGCCCTTGAAGGCAAGGGACCTGCTCTTTTTCCACATTTCTCTTAACTCATAAAAGTCTAAACCCTGTCAAAGCCAGGTGTCTAAGCTGGACACTGCGTACAGAATTTGGCAGATCGGCTATGCCGACTTCAGACAAATCCTGAAAGGTTTGTGGGAGAGAGTCTCATCTTTCCATAGAGGGGTCATAATAGTTTGTAGGCCAAACCGTTCGAATGCTACAGACGATTTTGTGAATGAACTATAAATAAGCCTGAAAACATTATTTTAAAAAATATTTTCATATCATGGATGGTCAGTCCTTGCATCCATAGCTGTCTATTCATTTGAGAGTGGTTACATTCCTCCTGCCCAATCCCTCAGCTTTTTACCGTTTAAGGGCCCTCAACTGATTGCCCCTTTAAGGCCCTCTGAGACCGGCTCAGTGAAGTGTATGGGAGAGAAGATGACAATAATAGTGGTGCAAGCAATAAGACTACCACAGTTAGATCCTTTTTAATTGGAGCATTATGTTTCATAAGCATTTTTTTTTTTTTTTTTTTTTACTTAGCTTTGTCGGAACATAAACCTGTAATAAATTATGTAGATTATTCCTTTAGTAGCAAAGTCCCTTGTGACCAGCTGGTAAAACTCCATGGTGGATAAAGTGTCCAAATACTCAGGTGCCTCAATTAATTGCACTAAGGTTTGGAACATTCCAACTCTTACTCACTAGAGCCCAATGGACAAACAACTGCCAAAGCGCTTACTACAAACATACAGTCTAAGATAATTAAAATGTTGACCTTGTCGTACAGTCTTTGACACTGGACTGAGAGACTTCTGAAAGTAGGGTGCAGACTTGTTTGGAAGGGCAAAGAGTAGCCTCCTTTCATTTGCAAATGTAAACGCTTGTAGAAAATGTACGCAATACACAATAATTAGGGGTCAAACACATTTCTAGTCTTCCAAAAAGTGGGTAAAGAAGCAGGTGTTACGTTGAGTTGATTCAAGGATGATAACTTTATTTTATCTTTCAGTCAGTCCCTTCAAGTGCTGAACATTTTCTATCGCCAGCACAGCATAAGGGGCCAAATCGCAGTATGTCTGTTCCTCTGCAAACCAGCCATTTCCAAAAGTACAGGAGAAGAAATGTGTAAATTCCTCGGCCCTTGACCGCACACCTGTTCAATGCAGTTGACTTCATGGCAGTCTTAGAGCGCATGAACTGGGCCATCATGGCGGTTAGCATCATTTTGTGACAATGGGAGGCCAGAGGGAGTTGAAAGTCCTTCATAATAATTTGGAGGACTGGCACCTCTTGAAGTTTCTTACCTGGCCCCGAAATGCAAATTACTCTCTGAGGCCAAAAGGAAGTTAACGGGCCTATTTTTCCCCTTGCCGTTCAACTCTGAAAGGGACTAATTCTACTCTCTTCAACAAAAGTAAGTGTAAAACGTGTTACTTTTTGTCTATTTCTATTAACAAAACATGTACTAGATTACACAATACCCAGATGTAATTTTGCCATTGCGTTCTCTTGTGCTAAATGTTCTGACAAAGTTAATGGCATGTTTGGCGCAAGGCAACAAGACCACAAAAGTGCACTTTGAAAGCAGAGTAATTGTCAAATGCCTCACAATGTTAAATAGGCAAATGAGTTGACCCTTGTCAATCAAGGGTCAACTCATTTGTCAATCAAGAAATGTCAATCAAGAAAGCAATAGTGCCTAGTTATCCTCCGGGTCCAGTAAAAAAAATCACTGATTCTTAGCCCCCAGTAACATTCTAGTACTGTCCTCACATGCTATTTCTCCTGCTCAGCTTGTGCCCTTAGCAAACAACATATAAACAATTGACAGTTTCAAATCACTGTCTTAGCTTGCTGCAGGGACAGATGGAAAATACTGTTATAATTCTGAATGAGTGCAGGGGAGTCAATTTGGTATGGCAGTTGCCATACCCTAGCTCCACCATTCCATTAGCTCTATTCCAGAATTTATTATAAGCCGTCTTCCCCTCAGCAGCCTCCACTCCTCCACACCAACTATTTACAATAGGATACTAAAATCATTCCAATCCCAATTAAAGGCAAATGCAGTTTAGCGGTATTACTGGGATGACTATAGGACCATGCGGACGCCTGGGAGAGGGAGGGAAGGCTGGTTGTATGGCTGGCTAGCTGGCTTTATGGAGAGTGCATAGACACAGCTGCAAGGAACAGCACAATTATTTCTAAAAACAATACAGAGCTAAAGATGGCTGTAGTTGATGGCTTTGGCTAGGTAACTGCTGTTTGACTTGCCAATCAAATAAACTAGAGTTTTAATCCTGGTGCAGAGCTAGTGCGTAGCAGCTAATTATTTTATGTACAGTACAGTACCAGTCAAAAGTTTGGACACCTACTCATTCAAGGGTTTTTCTTGAATTTTGTACTATTTTCTACATTGTAGAATAATCGAGAAGACATCAAAACTATGAAATAACACATGGAATCATGTAGTAACCAAAAAAGTGTTAAACAAATCAAAATACATTTTATATTTGAGATTCTTCAAAGTAGCAACCCTTTGCCTTAATGACAGCTTTGCACACTCTTGGCATTTTTTCAACCAGCTTCATGAGGAATACTTTTCCAACAGTCTTGAAGGAGTTCCCACATATGCTGAGCACTTGTTGGCTGCTTTTCCTTCACTCTGTGGTCCAACTCATCCCAAACCATCTCAATTGGGTTGAGGTCGGGTGATTGTGGAGGCCAGATAATCTGATGAAGCACTCCACACCTCTCCTTCTTGGTAAAATAGCCCTTACACAGCCTGGCGGTGTGTTTTGGGTCATTGTCCTGTTGAAAAACAAATGATAGTCCCACTAAGCTCAAACCAGATGGGATGGCGTATTGCTGCAGAATGCTGTGGTAGCCATGCTGGTTAACCTTTTCACATGTGAGTTCCAAATATCGCTAACGGTCGCCCCCAACGTGAGTTGTTTTATGCAGGTGATGTCAGAATGCACTCACTGTTCCAAAATGTGAATATTACGCAACAGGACAGTTAACATGCGCTGCCTGCTTCTTATCTATAGGCTATGTTTCAACTTGTCAATTTCAAATGATTTTCTAACAAGTTGTATTTTCTAACAGTTTTAATTGAGGTGTGTTCCACGTCCTCATTAATTCACATAGAAGTAGTCCATTTCAGCATTGCGGACAATTTATGTTTGAGGCTGTTTTCTTTTGTTCACCTTTATTTAACCAGGTAGGCTAGTTGAGAACACGTTCTCATTTGCAACTGCGACCTGGCCAAGATAAAGCAAAGCAGTTTGACACATACAACCCAGAGTTACACATGGAATAAACAAACATACAGTCAATAGTACAGTAGAAAAAGTCTATATACAGTATGTGCAAATGAGGTAGGATAAGGGAGGTAAGGCAATAAATAGGCCATGGTGGCGAAGTAATTACAATATAGCAATTAAACACTGGAATGGTAGATGTGCAGAATATGTGTATATATATATATACATATATACATATATACACATATATATGTACATATGAATTTGCAAGTAGAGATACTGGGGTGCAAAGGAGCAAGATAAATAAATAAATACAGTATGGGGATGAGGTAGTTGGATGGGCTATTTACAGATACAGATGGGCTATGTACACGTGCAGTGATCTGTGAGCTGCTCTGACAGCTGGTGCTTAAAGCTAGTGAGGGAGATATGAGTCTCCAGCTTCAGTGATTTTGGCAGTTCGTTCCAGTCATTGGCAGCAGAGAACTGGAAGGAGAGGCGGCCAAAGGAAGAATTGGCTTTGGGGGTGACCAATGAGATATACCTGCTGGAGCGTGTGCTACGGGTGGGTGCTGCTATGGTGACCAGTGAGCTGAGATAAGGCGGGGCTTTACCTAGCAGAGACTTGTAGATGACCTGGAGCCAGTGGGTTTGGCGACGAGTATGAAGCGAGGGCCAGCCAACGAGAGCGTACAGGTCGCAGTGGTGGGTAGTATATGGGGCTTTGGTGACAAAACGGATGGCACTGTGATAGACTGCATCCAATTTGTTGAGTAGAGTGTTGGAGGCTATTTTGTAAATTACATCGCTGAAGTCGAGGATCGGTTGGATGGTCAGTTTTACGAGGGTATGTTTGGCAGCATGAGTGAAGGATGCTTTGTTGCGAAATAGGAAGCCGATTCTAGATTTAATTTTGGATTGGAGATGCTTAATGTGAGTCTGGAAGGAGAGTTTACAGTCTAACCAGACACCTAGGTATTTATAGTTGTCCACACATTCTAAGTCAGAACCGTCCAGAATAGTGATGCTGGACGGGCGGGCAGGTGCGGGCAGCGATCGGTTGAAGAGCATGCATTTAGTTTTACTTGCATTTAAGAGCAGTTGGAGGCCACGGAAGGAGAGTTGTATGGCATTGAAGCTCGTCTGGAGGTTAGTTAACACAGTGTCCAAAGAAGGGCCAGAGATATACAGAATCGTGTCATCTGCATAGAGGTGGATCAGAGAATCACCAGCTTTACTGAGCTGGATAAACTTCTCTCTTCCAGGAGAGCCCACCGCACTTCACTCATGTTTGCGCAGATCAAGTATGCATATATTTGCGCAGTCTTGCAAGAATTGGAACATTTTCTTGCTGGCTCTCGCTTTGCCTTCCTTGTTGTTTTCCTTACACAACTTTGGACAGGTGTGGATTCCTACCAAAGTAAGTTCCTTATTTTCTGTATATCGTGTTGTCGTTTCTACTGTAGGTGCATACAGAATGTATGTATATATGTATGTATTGAGCATAATGTATTTACAGTTGTATTCACGTTTTCAATTACTGGTGACAAATAATGCATTCCGATTATTGCATATATTGCAATGCAATACTTTTGAAGGTTGTACTGATTATAATGAGCTAAGCTGTTTGCCAGCTATGTGTGGCGCCATGTTTGTTGACATTATACAATGCATTCTGGGTGCCACGTAATTTGTCAGACCAAAGATGTTATAATGAGGTGAAGGAATGGTTCACTCATCTTTTGGGTAAACTTCCAGAAGTGAATGAAGGGAAGTGGATTATCATAGATGACACACGCCCTTCAATATGCATACTATAAACAGACCAAACACATCTTGTCTCCTCTTATTATCTTTGGTTCATGCAAAAAAAAAAAAACATGGCGGTGCGCACAAACTACTCATCGTTGAATTACTTTTGATTTCTAGAAAGTGTTTTACTCTTTCGATCAATGGTGAGCTCACCCGTGATGTGATTAATTATAAATAGTAAGTGCTATTAGCTAATTCATATTGTAGTTTATGTCAGCCGAGAGTCATAAAAAATATGACCGCTTGTCATCAATCTTTCCTCAGTTAGTGCTAGGACAAATGTAGTCTACATTTTTCCGGTTTGGATGATTGTGTTATGCTGTAGATACCTCTGTGAATGTCTGAACATGGTATCCAAAAATAAACAGCATTTGTGCAAAATGTTTCTGAAAAAAAGTGTGCTCAAATGCTGATTGTTGCGTCATTCAAAACTGGACGTTCTAATCACACTGGTTTGATCATACGCTACATGGACCACTGTAGAATGATCACATCCGTGTGTTGGTATGTGTGAAAAGCTTGTGTGCCTTGAGTTCTAAATAAATCAGACCGTCACCAGCAAAGCACCATCACACCACCTCCATGCTTCACTGTGGGAACCATACATGCAGAGATCTGTTCACCTACTCTCCATCTCAAAGACACAGCAGTTTGAACCAAAAATCTAATTTGGATTCCGGTCTAATGTCCATTGCTCGTGTTTCTTGGCCCAAGCTTGTCTTATTGGTGTCTTTCAGTGGTTTGTTTGCAGCAATTTGACCATGAAGGCCTGATTCACACAGTCTCCTCTGAACAGGTGATGTTGAGATGAGTCTGTTACTTGAATTCTGTGAAGCATATATTTGGGCTGCAACTGGTAACGTATTAACGTATCCTTTGCAGAGGTAACTCTGGGTCTTCCTTTCCTGTGGCGGTCCTCATGAGCCAATTTCATTATAGCGCTTGGTTTTTACGACTGCACTTGATGAAACTTTCAAAGTGTTGACTGACCTTCATGTCTTAAAGTAATGATTGAATGTTTTTGCCATAAAATGGTATTTTACCAAATAGGGCTATCTTCTGTATACCACCCATACCATGTCACAACACAACTGATAACTTCTTATTTTGTGGAATTTCTTCGGCTCAAACGCATTTATTTTTAATGCACACCCGTTAATTGAAATGCATTTCAGGTGACTCTCGAAGCTGGTTGAGAGAATGCTAGGTGTGTGCGAAGCTTTCAAGGCAAAGGGGGGCTACTTTGAAGAATCTCACATATATTTTGTTTTAGCACTTTTTTGGTTACTACATGATTCCATATGTGTTATTTTGATGTCTTCACTATTATTCTACAATGTAGAAAATAGTACAAATAAAGAAAAACCTTTGAGTAGGTGTGTCCAAACTTTTGACTGGTACTGTATGTTTTTGTAGAATGATAAGTCCCTTATTGACTGAGGTGAATGAAGCTACAGCAACAAGGTTATAATTGCTGAAATCAATTTAGTTTGTTTTTGCTTTTTCCAAATGTCACAAACCGGCTCGAAGCCCTAACAAAAAGGGAGACAACGTAGAGATCAAGCAAAAACAAATATATTTATTAACTGAAGTAACCTATATACCATTAACAATGGTGTATGTAGTCAGTAGTGTAAGTGAGTGGTTGCATGCATAGATGTGATATGAGGTGTGTTGAAAGGTGCCAAAACAAAATGACCACAAAAACGCCCTCAACCAAAATCCAACAGTGTGTCTGCATGGAGAGAGAGTCTAATGAAAACCGCAGCTTCAGAGACAGTCTTCACTTTTCATGCATGTAAGTGGCTATACAATCAAGGATTGTGCTGGGATTGCTCTAGCATAATCAGATCACAGCCACTAGAAAGTCATAACCGCAGAGGCGGAACACCAGCGATTAAATTGAAGATAACTTGTGAAAACTCAACATGAGTCTGTTGGTCAACCCTTTTTAAATTCCTATATCGTTGGTGGTAAGCCTCAGGAACCTATTTGTAAATCTGTAACAGCCATTTTAACCTTATCATAACTGACACTGTGGGCTACACCAAGAGATGAATATGCTTCCTGCGCTTTACCAGTCACACTGCAACAAAGTGCGGTCAGAATCAGGCCAACTCCTTGCGTCAGCTCCACGCTCAAACAGCGAAAAGAAAATCAGGGTCCTTCTCATTAAATTTGGGCAACAACTAAGTTTCCAACAATATCAAATGAGTCCGGGGCACGACCGAGAGAGGAGAGACCCCTAGGTAAATCTGGGTCACCTTCTCAGAACAAACTCTGCCCTGAGAGCTTTCTTTCCCTAACCAACTCTAGCAGCTCTTGTTGCAGCTTGATTTTAGCACGCTACAAATCCTGTTTAGATGCCAAATATTTTTCATAATTTACACGATCATGCTCACGATCATGCTCCAGTAGTAACAGAAGCACTTCTTTCTGTTGTTCAAAAGAAGACTTATAGGGCTAACAGATGGAGTGGCCATTGAAACGAAACGGGGAGACGGCTGGGGAGGTGGCGAGTCCTTGGCAGAGGCTGCTCCAGTGGAAACTTCAAGAATACCACTCTCCATCAGATTGGCCTTCAATATCAACCTAATAGAATTTTAGGCATTTATCACTAATGTCAACCTTGTAGTGTTCAGCGATCTTCAACAGCTGTTCTTTAGTACATAATTCTAACAGTTCCTCTGATGGAAAGCGAATGAACTCATCTATATTAGAAGCCGTAGTCACAAGTAAATACTAAAAATAATCTCGCTCTTCCCCTCTGCTGAGCACACCAGACAACAAGAGAAATGCCAGTCACACTGGGCACCACAGGAGAGAGATGAGATATAAGGAGCTTCCCCAAATGTTACAATAACTCAACCCTAGTCTTCATGCAGATTCGCGGTGGGTAATTACGCACTGTAGCCCGCTGACATGGGAGAAAAAAAGTATAAATAAAAAAATGTAAAAAACAGCAAGCTGGTGGATTCCCCCCAAGCCACGGATGTGCCCCCGAGACAACTGCTCAGTCCACGGACACCACACAAAAACAACAAAATAACCATGCCCAACGTATTCCAAAGTGAAACCTCTCTTTTACCCTGTTAGACTATAGCTCCTGGTGGCAAATGGCACTACCTCACCTGAATCTCCCACTGAGGTACACAGCCGATTGTACTCACCTCCTCGTACCAATGTCCCAACAGCGAGTAGAGCAAGAGTTTCCAGCTTGGGAAGGGCCTGGACACTAACCAATGATACTCTCTCCCACACAGCCAACTATCCACCACAGTGGCACATTTACCAACCATAACAAAGGCAACCAACAATGGGCACCAAACATTACAACTCAAAAAACCTGTAACAAAAGATGCAAACAAAGCACCTACAGAGTTTACAAACATCAACTCCACGTTTTCTCCCAAACACAATACTCATACCAGTAAGCCCCACAACACTAGTATTAGGCCCACTGGCATACTCTACCAGGCAACGCACTTGTTTAATGACATCACAGGACAACCAAAATCACTGAAACGCATATAAAGCACTATACCAAACACTTATAAGAATATGCCATGAATACAAACCAAAGCACATTCCAATAAGCATTAACCCATCATAATGCAACAAAATACTACCTACCAAATGTCTAGGAACCAACCTTATAATCCCAGATGAGCCCCCACTTGTCACCAGCTCGAAGCCCGTAACAAAAAGACAACGTAGAGATCAAGGAATGAACAAAAATATATTTATTAACTGAAGTAACATACAGCGGGGCAAAAAAGTATTTAGTCAGCCACCAATTGTGCAAGTTCTCCCACTTAAAAAGATGAGAAAGGCTTGTAATTTTCATCACAGGTACACTTCAACTATGACAGACAAAATGAGAAAAGAAAATCCAGATAATCACATTGTAGGGTTTTTAATGAATTTATTTGCTAATTATGGTGGAAAATAAGTATTTGGTCACCTACAAACAAGCAAGATTTCTGGCTCTCACAGACCTGTAACTTCTTCTTTAAGAGGCTCCTCTGTCCTCCACTCGTTACCTGTATTAATGGCACCTGTTTGAACTTGTTATCAGTATAAAAGACACCTGTCCACAACCTAAAACAGTCACACTCCAAACTCCACTATGGCCGCCCACCGACATCCTATTAAGGAAAACAAGAGCAAAGATAAAGAATTCGCCAGACAGAGTGGGAGGGTCGTCATACAAATCACATTTTAGAGTTTTTAAATTGTGTAGAAATGCAGTAAATGAGCTTCAACGGTCACTTTGTGATACAATACCCTAGGTTTAACTGAAATGATTCCCCTGTGTGAGTGAGTTTTGGTGCTGGTTAAATTACAAAGACTCTAATTTGTTCCCTAGTCTACAAGTCCTCATCATTGATAGAAGCGTCTCTAGCTACTTGATACCACATCATCCTATAATTTCCCATTAACATTTAACCCTCCAAATTAATGAACGAAGAAGGCTGACTTAATAAAAAATAATTTGCATAGCACTGACCTTTACACTGTTCTGCTTAAGTTTCATAAGAAGAAAAACCCACGTGAAATTTGAGAGAAGAAAAAACGAAGAGAAACACGATAATGCAGTTATATACAGGTCAGTGCCAGTACCATTAATGCACTGCGCGTAGGCAGTGATGGGAAAAGTACCCAATTGTCATACTTGAGTAAAAGGAAACATACCTCAATAGAAAATGACTCAAGTAAAAGTGAAAGTAACCCAGTAAAATAATACTTGAGACTAAACGTATTTAGTTTTAAATATACTTACAGTGCATTTGGAAAGTATTCAGACCCCTTCCGTTCTTCCAGATTTTGTTACGTTACAGCCTTATTCTAAAATTGATTCAATTATTTTTTCCCCCTTCAGCAATCTACACACAATACCCCATAATGACAAAGCGAAACAGGTTTAGACATTTTTGATAATTTATTACAAATAAAAAACAGAAATATCTTATTCACATAAGTATTCAGACCCTTTGCTATAAAACTCGGAATTGAGCTCAGGTGCATCCTGTTTCCATTGATCATCCTTGAGATGTTTCTACCACTTGACTGGAGTCCACATATGGTCAATTAAATTGATTGGACATGATTTGGAAAGGCACATACCTGTTTATATAAGGTCCCACAGTTAACAGTGCATGTCAGAGCAAAAACAAAGGTCTGAATACTTTCTGTAAGCACAGACTAATTGTTTGGACTGAGACTATAATGTTTAGCACAAATAAGGCATGATAGGTTTGTGTGGTGGAGATGTTAAAGCGACTGTGGGATAACAAGATGACTGGGAGGGAGGTGGCTTCAGCCTGCAGTCGGTCCCCAGTGGTTTCCTGCTGTGGAAACATAGAGCGGGAAAACAAATTAGCTGCTCTCTTTCTCCTCATTCATCAGCAGGGAAGCTAGCGTTCCTCTCTCCCACGAGGCCCGGCCCCTCTCCTGTCGTACAACCTCCCATCCTGTTTGGCTCTCTTCTCCTCATGGTGTAACCCCCCCAACCCCCTCTCCCATCTAAGAAAAATGAATACTTCTATTTCAAGTTCTTTGGAGGGTAAAATAAACAGTAGTGAGACATACAGGTAACTGCCAAAATAAAGGAAACACTTGTGTAAATGAGGGATACAAAGTATATTGAAAGCAGGTGTTTCCTCACAGGTGTGGTTCGTGAGTTAAGTAAGCAATCAAATCAAATCAAATGAAAATGTTTTGGCCACAATCACATGGTTCGCAGATGTTATTGCGAGTGTAGTGAAATGCTTATTCATATCCCATCATGCTTAGGGCCATATATAAAAATGCCCAGTTAGCTATTCTGGCTAGAAGAAATCTCTGTGACTTTGAAACAGGGGTCTCAAATAAGCAGTGGGGGTTTTAAGGGCGTGTGTGTCAGTGTGTCACTCACCTGGGGTTTATTGATTATGGAAAGTGTTTACAGAGCAAAACAAGAGTTTCTATTGGACATGTTCAGGTAGGTCCCTCCCTATTTTGTTCTGTTGGCTTCCGTTAAAGAAACGATTTGCAACAGAATCGACGCCCCTGATCTCCACCCAGTTGTGAATACTTATGGGATATTCTGTAGCGGTGCCTAGGGCAGTGCTTTCCACTACCATCAACGGAACACCAAATTATGGAATTTCTCATGGAAGAATGCTACTGCATCCCTCCAAAAGAGTTCCATAATACACTGCTCAAAAAAATAAAGGGAACACTTAAACAACACAATGTAACTCCAAGTCAATCACACTTCTGTGAAATCAAACTGTCCACTTAGGAAGCAACACTGATTGACAATAAATTTCACATGCTGTTGTGCAAATGGAATAGACAAAAGGTGGAAATTATAGGCAATTAGCAAGACACCCCCCAAAACAGGAGTGATTCTGCAGGTGGTGACCACAGACCACTTCTCAGTTCCTATGCTTCCTGGCTGATGTTTTGGTCACTTTTGAATGCTGGCGGTGCTCTCACTCTAGTGGTAGCATGAGACGGAGTCTACAACCCACACAAGGGGCTCAGGTAGTGCAGTTCATCCAGGATGGCACATCAATGCGAACTGTGGCAAAAAGGTTTGCTGAGTCTGTCAGCGTAGTGTCCAGCGCATGCAGGCACTACCAGGAGACAGGCCAGTACATCAGGAGACGTGGAGGAGGCCGTAGGAGGGCAACAACCCAGCAGCAGGACCGCTACCTCCGCCTTTGTGCAAGGGGGTGCACTGCCAGAGCCCTGCAAAATGACCTCCAGCAGGCCACAAATGTGCATGTGTCTGCTCAAACGGTCAGAAACAGACTCCATGAGGGTGGTATGAGGGCCCGACGTCCACAGGTGGGGGTTGTGCTTACAGCCCAACACCGTGCAGGACGTTTGGCATTTGCCAGAGAACATCAAGATTGGCAAATTCGCCACTGGCGCCCTGTGCTCTTCACAGATGAAAGCAGGTTCACACTGAGCACATGAGCACATGTGACAGACGTGACAGAGTCTGGAGACGCCGTGGAGAACGTTCTGCTGCCTGCAACATCCTCCAGCATGACCGGTTTGGCGATGGGTCAGTCATGGTGTGGGGTGGCATTTCTTTGTGGGGCCGCACAGCCCTCCATGTGCTCGCCAGAGGTAGCCTGACTGCCATTAGGTACCGAGATGAGATCCTCAGACCCCTTGTGAGACCATATGCTGACTCATGCACATTTGTGGCCTGCTGGAGGTCATTTTGCAGGGCTCTGGCAGTGCACCCCCTTGCACAAAGGCGGAGGTAGCGGTCCTGCTGCTGGGTTGTTGCCCTCCTACGGCCTCCTCCACGTCTCCTGATGTACTGGCCTGTCTCCTGGTAGTGCCTGCATGCGCTGGACACTACGCTGACAGACACAGCAAACCTTTTTGCCACAGTTCGCATTGATGTGCCATCCTGGATGAACTGCACTACCTGAGCCACTTGTGTGGGTTGTAGACTCCGTCTCATGCTACCACTAGAGTGAGAGCACCGTCAGCATTCAAAAGTGACCAAAACATCAGCCAGGAAGCATAGGAACTGAGAAGTGGTCTGTGGTCACCACCTGCAGAATCACTCCTGTTTTGGGGGGTGTCTTGCTAATTGCCTATAATTTCCACCTTTTGTCTATTCCATTTGCACAACAGCATGTGAAATTTATTGTCAATCAGTGTTGCTTCCTAAGTGGACAGTTTGATTTCACAGAAGTGTGATTGACTTGGAGTTACATTGTGTTGTTTAAGTGTTCCCTTTATTTTTTTGAGCAGTGTATAATTTTTTGGTACTTTTACCCCTTTTTTGTGACATCCAATTGGTAGTTACAGTCGTGTCCCATCGCTGAGAGGTCGAGAGCCATGCCTCCTCCGAAACACGATCCTGCCAAGTCACACTTGCTTCTTGGCACACTGCTCGCTTAACCCAGAAGTCAGCCGCACCAATGTGTCGGAGGAAACACCGTCCAACTGGCAAACCGGCGTCAGCTTGCAGGCTCCCGGTCCACCACAAGGAGTTGCTAGAGCGGGATGGGACAAGGATGTCCTGTCCGGCCAAACCCTCCCCTAACCCGGATTATTGTGCGCCGCCTCATGGGTCTCCCGGTCACGGCCGGCTGCGAGACAGCCTGGGATCAAACCCGGGTCTGTAGTGACACCTCAAGCACTGCGATGTAGTGCCTTAGACCGCTGAGCCACTCGGGAGGCCTGAATTCCAGACATTTGTAGGACCTATGCCAATGCGCAATGAAGCAGTTCTGGTGGCACGTGGTGGCCACAACGCCCTATTAAGACACTTTATGTTCATGTTTCCTTTATTTTGGCAGTTACCTGTAGTTTTAAGGTCTGAAAGTACAACCTCTGGGATTGCAGCCAATCTACACCAGAGAGCGAAGTACCTTGTTTTTAGGTGGTTTGGTTTCTGGGATATTATTATTACATGGCATATTACCAGTGGCCAGTGGTGGGAAAAAGTCCCCAAATGTCAAACTTGAGTAAAAGTAAAGATATCTTAATAGAAATTGACTCAAGTAAAAGGGAAAATAACCCAGTAAAATACTACTCGACTAAAAGTCTAAAAGTATTTGGTTATAATATACTTAAGTATCAAAGTAAAAGTATAAATAATTTAAAATTCCTTATATTAAGCAAACCAGACGGCACTGTGTTCTTGCTTTTGTTTTACGGATAGCCAGGGGCACACTCCAACACCCAACACTCAGACATCATTTGCAAACATTTTTCAAAATGTAATGAGTAATTTTGGGTGTCAGGGAAAATGTATGAAGTAAAAAGTACAGTTGAAGTCGGAAGTTTACATACACTTAGGTTGAAGTCATTAAAATGTTTTTCAACCACTCCACAAATTAACTATTGTTTTGGCAAGTCGGTTAGGACATCTACTTTGTGCATGACACAAGTAATTTTTCCAACAATTGTTCACAGACAGATTATTTCACTTATAATTCACTGTATCACAATTCCAGCAGGTCAGAAGTTTACATACACGAAGTTGATTGTGCCTTTAAACAGCTTGGAAAATTCCAGAAAATTATGTCATGGCTTTAGAAGCTTCTGATAGGCTAATTGACATAATTTGAGTCAATTGGAGGCGTACCTGTGGATGTATTTCAAGGCGTACCTTCAAACTCAGTGCCTCTTTGCTTAACAACATGGGAAAATCAAAAAATATCAGCCAAGACCTCAGAAAGACAATTGTAGACCTCCACAAGTCTGGTTCATCCTTGGGAGCAATTTCCAAACGCCTGAAGGTACGATGATAATCTGTACAAACAATAGTATGCAAGTATAAACACCATGGGACCACGCAGCTGTCATACCGCTCAGGAAGGAGACGCGTTCTGTCCCCTAGAGATGAACGTACTTTGGTGCGAAAAGTGCAAATTAATCCCAGAACAACAGCAGAGGACCGTGTGAAGATGCTGGAGGAAACAGGTACAAAAGTATCTATATCCACAGTAAAACGAGTCCTATATCGACATAACCTGAAAGGCTGCTCAGCAAGGAAGAAGCCACTGCTCCAAAACCGCCATAAAAAAGCCAGACTACGGTTTGCAACTGCACATGGGGACAAAGATCGTACTTTCTGGAGAAATGTCCTCTGGTCTGATGACACAAAAATAGAACTGTTTGGCCATAATGACCATCATTATGTTTGGAGGAAAAAGGGGGAGGCTTAAAAGCAGAAGAACACCATCCAAACCATGAAGCACGGAGGTGGCAGCATCAGGTTGTGGTGGTGCTTTGCTGCAGGAGGGACTGGTGTACTTCACAAAATGGATGGCATCATGAGGGAGGACAATTATGTAGATATATTGAAGCAACATCAAGACATGAGTCAGGAAGTTAAAGCTTGTCGCAAACGGGTCTTCCAAAT
Source organism: Salvelinus fontinalis (assembly GCF_029448725.1). Classification (NCBI taxonomy): domain Eukaryota; kingdom Metazoa; phylum Chordata; class Actinopteri; order Salmoniformes; family Salmonidae; genus Salvelinus; species Salvelinus fontinalis. The sequence continues at coordinate 65,341,681 of NC_074665.1, read as the reverse complement.
AGACAATGACCCCAAGCATACTTCCAAAGTTGTGGCAAAATGGCTTCAGGACTACAAAGTCAAGGTATTGGAGTGGTCATCACAAAGCCCTGACCTCAATCCTATAGAAAAGTTGTGGTCAAAACTGAAAAAGCATGTGCGAGCAAGGAGGCCTACCAACCTGACTCAGTTACACCAGCTTTGTCAGGAGGAATGGGCCACAATTTGCCCAACTTATTGTGGGAAGCTTGTGGAAGGCTACCTGAAACGTTTGACCCAAGTTAAACAATTTAAAGGCAATGCTACCAAATACTGATTGAGTGCATGTAAACTTCTGACCCTCTGAGAATGTGATGAAAGAAATAAAAGCTGAAATAAATCCTTCTCTCTACTATTATTCTGACATTTCACATTCTTAAAATAAAGTGGTGATCCTAACTGAGCTAAAACAGGGAAGTTTTACAAGGATTAAATGTCAGGAATTGTGAAAAACTGAGTTTAAATGTATTTGGCTAAGGTGCATGTAAACTTCCGACTTCAGCTGTATATTATTTACTCCGGGATGCTTGCCTTCTTGGCAGAGTTGCAAAGAAAAAGCCATGTCTCAGACTGGCCAATAAAAAGACAATGATTAAGATGGGCAAAATAACACAGACACTGGACAGAGGAACTCTGCCTAGAAGGCCAGCATCCCGGGGTCACCTCTTCACTGTTGACGTTGAGACTGGTGTTTTGTGGGTAATATTTAATGAAGCTACCAGTTGAGGACGTGAGGCGTCTGTTTCTCATACTAGACACTCAAATGTACTTGTCCTCTTGCTCAGTTGTGCACCGGGGCCTCCCACTCCTCTTTCTCTTCTGGTTAGAGACAGTTTGCTCTGTTCTGTGAAGGGAGTAGTACACAGCGTTGTATGAGATCTTCAGTTTCTTGGCAATTTCTCGCATGTAATAGCCTTCATTTCTCAGAACAAGAATAGACTGACGAGTTTCAGAAGAAAGTTCCTTGTTTCTGGCCATTTTGAGACTGTAACCTACCCACATATGCCGACGCTCCAGATTCTCAACTAGTCTAAAGAAGGCCAGTTTTATTGCTTCTTTAATCAGAACAACAGTTTTCAGCTGTGCTACCATAATTACAAAAGTTTTTATTTTAAATGATAAACTTGGATTAGCTAACACAACGTGCCATTGGAACACAGGAGTGATGGTTGTTGATAATGGGCCTCTGTACGCCTATGTAGATATTCCATTAAAAATCTGCCATTTCCAGCTACAATAGTAATTTACAACATTAACAATGTCTACACTGTATTTCTGATTAATTTGATGTTATTTTAATGGACAAAAAATGTGCTTTTCTTTCAAAAACAAGGACATTACTAAATGACCACAAACTTTTGAACTGCAATGTATATTATATAATTAATGGATTATATTTAAAATGTCCATAAATGTGTGGTTAATGTGTGTACATTTTACTGTTTAAAAAATATATTGTTCAAAACAAGCTTTTCCGTTACCTACTACTCTGCCAACAGCAGCCCCGGGTGCTCGGCCTGCTCCCCAGCGCTTGGATGGCGTTGCCAGTTATTACATTACTTGCTAATGGGGGGACGGCACCAATGAGATTGCAGGATTTTATCACAATTTTCACAGCCAAAAGTAAATGAACCATCCTTGGGCGTTGAAATGAACGCTAAGACCTTCTCTATCAGCTACTCAACAGATGGCGCAAATTGCAATGGACTTGTGAATAAATAATAATTGGGAGCCTCATCCTGGGACCTGATAAACCAGATATCTACATCCATCACCAGTTGAAGGACAGAAGGAACACTAGCTAGAACCTTCTTGCAGACCTAGTAGGACAAAACAAACATGGCTCTGTGCCCAATTCGCAAAAAAGTTTTTGGTTTCCCCTGCTGTTCATCAGATGCTAGCTAGTGGACACCAGCTACCGGCAAGCTGGCTCGCATGCCAATTTCAAGTCTAACTAAAGTTAACTGGTGAGCTCATCATGCTTTGTGACATTATGCTAGCTATCCCCAGTTAGATCATTTGTTTTTACTTGTCGCATCTGTGCTTGATGCGTTTTCCCTGTGCTTGTTTCACCGATGCACTAAAATAGTTGGTCATCAAAACAGTGGCAGCATGTGCAGCTGGGGGGATTTTGTTTTTAGGGAAATAGGTGTATTTATGCTGTTGTTCAAATGCACAGGTCACTTTATGTATCTTCCCAAAGAAACAACCGGTAATTTGAAAACTTGGCATAATATTTCTGTCATGCTGCTTTGTTGACAACTCTCCCTCACCCCAACCCCCGCAGGGTATTCGCCCAATCAACGGCCACCACTGCATATTACTTAATGTATGTAAGACTTTATGGTGTAAATGGATGGGTGCTGGGAATCTAATTAAAAAGAGGAATGTAAAACTGCACAAATAATAATCTGCAGCTTGATTCAAATCAACTCCTCTCAAATACCACATTGCTTAGCTATTCTTACTGCCTTCACGGCAAGGTTAATTAACTGCGCCCTCAATTTGATGCTTAAAAATGTACTCCTTTGTTGAGTTTGATTTGGGAATGATTGTGTATTTTGATACTCATCTCTCCTTGTCATTCAACACATAACTTGGAAGCTATGTTATGTTTGGATCTGTTTAACGTCAATTATAAAAGGTTCACGATAGCATGCCAACCTGAACTGAACTGGCATTCCATAGTAGGGGTGACTTTAGGACATTTAGACTGTTACAGTTTATCATATCATCAATATGAAACATCATTGTCATCAGCATAGATTTCCCAAGTTGTCATCAGTGTAGTAGATCTCCCAAGTTGTCATCAGTGTAGTAGATCTCCCAAGTTGTCATCAGTGTAGTAGATCTCCCAAGTTGTCATCAGTGTAGTAGATCTCCCAAGTTGTCATCAGTGTAGTAGATCTCCCAAGTTGTCATCAGTTTAGTAGATCTCCCAAATTGTTTTACCTTCGTAAATATCTTGAAATAATGCAGAACTTTGTCATTACTCTATTTTTCATGCTAGTGTTCATTTGTTCCCGGACAGTTACAGAGTAAGATCAAAACCATGCACAGAACACCATGTTTCTTTACCCTTGAACTGAAACTGTAGGGAATCTAATAAAAATACCAAGACATTTTATTCCTTAATTGGCACAAACAAGGGTATTCTGGGTGCACATTTGTCAAAAATAATTACTTTGAATTGGAATGCCATTGTGAACAAGTACCTTGGAGTGAGTCTGACAACATGAACTCAAAAATGATGGAGACAGAGATGGTGCTGGTAACTTTGAAACCCTTTCTCATGTTATTGGACCCACAACAGGATAAAGTGGAGTTATATAAACTATATCAATTTGTGTTAACCTTAAAATTGTTCCAGTTGGAAAAAACTGTAAAACAAGTATTTGTTGTCACAGGAGTGCCCATGCATGTTGTGAAGTAACTGTAAATTTCCCAGCCTTAATTTTTTATTTTCTCAGTATCACAACTGAAAAAAGTCCAAGGGAATGACCATCAATGACCATCAAATCAAGACTGTGAAAGCATATTCAGTATTGTATCACCTTGAGTTCCAAGCGGTAAAAAGAGAGACACTACTTGTTATTCACTCTGAACAGCCCAAAGTACATGTAGTGTTTCTGAGTGTTTCTGAGTTTCAGGGTCTCAGATTTCCTGCAGGCTAACTGAAGAGTCTTGGTATGTACTGTTAGTCACAGCTACAAGCCTAAACTTCAAATACCAACCTTGACTCAAGAGTAATAAATGTAAATCCGGGACACTTCAATTAGCATCATATTGTAAAGGCAGTCATTGTTGTTCTCCCCCTTAGACGAGGAGGAGCATGGATAGGACCAAGATGCGGATTGAGGGAAATAAGCCATCTTTTAATGAAAAACAGCAAACAAGACACTACAAACTACAAAACAACAAACGTGACTAACCTTCAACTGTCCTGTGAGGACACAGGAACAAACACCCACAAAACACCAGTGAAACCCTGGCTGCCTTTGTATGACTCTCAATTAGAGACAAACAATACACACCTGTCTCTAATTGAGAATCATACCAGGCCGAACACAAAACCCCACATAGAAATACAAACATAGACAAACCCACCCAACTCACGCCCTGACCAACTAAAATGAATACAAAACAAAGGAAAACAGGTCAGGAACGTGACAGAACCCCCCCCTTAAGGTGCGAACTCCGGGCGCACCAGCACAAAGTCTAGGGGAGGGTCTGGGTGGGTGTCTGTCCACGGTGGCGGCTCTGGCGGTGGACGAGGTCCCCACCCCACCATAATCAATCCCCGCTTCTTTATCCCCCTCCCAATGACCACCCTCCCACTAACCCCACCTAAATGAAGGGGCAGCACCGGGATAAGGGGCAGCACCGGGATAAGGGGCAGCACCGGGACAAGGGGCAGCACCGGGACAAGGGGCAACACCGGGATAAGGGGCAGCACCGGGACAAGGGGCAGCACCGGGACAAGGGGCAGCACCGGGACAAGGGGCAGCACCGGGACAAGGGGCAGCACCGGGACAAGGGGCAGCACCGGGACAAGGGGCAGCACCGGGATAAGGACCAGCACCGGGATAAGGACCAGCACCGGGATAAGGGGCGGCAGGTCCTGGCTGAGGGACTCCGGCAGGTCCTGGCTGAGGGACTCCGGCAGGTCCGGGCTGAGTGGCAGCTCCGGACTGTAGGGCAGCTCCGGACTGTACGGCAGCTCCGGACTGTAGGGCAGCTCCGGACTGTCGGACGTCTCTGGCAGCTCCTGACTGGCGGGCGTCTCTGGCAGCTCCTGACTGGCGGGCGTCTCTGGCAGCTCCTGACTGGCGGGCGTCTCTGGCAGCTCCTGACTGGCGGGCGTCTCTGGCAGCTCCTGCCTGGCGGGCGTCTCTGGCAGCTCCTGACTGGCGGGCGTCTCTGGCAGCTCCTGACTGGCGGGCGTCTCTGGCAGCTCCTGACTGACGGACGGCTCTAGCGGCTCCTGACTGACGGGCGGCTCTACTGGCTCGGGACAGACGGGCGGCTCTAATGGCTCGTGGCAGACGGATGACTCAGATGGCGCTGGGCAGACAGATGGCTCAGACGGCGCTGGGCAGACAGATGGCTCAGACGGCGCTGGGCAGACAGATGGCTCAGACGGCGCTGGGCAGACAGATGGCTCAGACGGCGCTGGGCAGACAGATGGCTCAGACGGCGCTGGGCAGACAGATGGCTCAGACGGCGCTGGGCAGACAGATGGCTCAGACGGAGCTGGGCAGACAGATGGCTCAGACGGAGCTGGGCAGACGGGCCGTTCAGGCACCGCTAGGCAGACGGCAGACTCTGGCCGGCTGAGACGCACTATAGGCCTGGTGCGTGGTACCGGAACTGGAGGTACCGGGCTGAGGGCACGCACCTCAGGGCGAGTGCGGGGAACAGGAACAGGGCACACTGGACTCTCGTGGCGCACTCTAGGCCTGGTGCGTGGTACCGGAACTGGAGGTACCGGGCTGAGGGCACGCACCTTAGGGAGAGTACGTGGAGGAGGAACAGGGCTCTGGAGATGGACTGGAAGCCTGGTGCGTGGTGTAGGCACTGGTGGTACTGAGCTGGGGTGGGAAGGTGGCGCCGGATATACCGGACCGTGAAGGAGGACACGTGCTCTTGAGCACCGAGCCTCCCCAACCTTACCAGGTTGAATGGACCCCGTAGCCCTGCCAGTGCGGCGAGGTGGAATAGCCCGCACTGGGCTATGCAGGCGAACCGGGGACACCACCTGTAAGGCTGGTGCCATGTACACCGGCCCGAGGAGACGTACTGGAGACCAGATACGTTGGGCCGGCTTCATGGCACTCGGCTCGATGCCCAACCTAGCCCTCCCAGTGCGGCAAGGTGGAATAGCCCGCACTGGGCTAAGCACGCGTACTGGGGACACCGTGCGCTTTACCGCATAACACGGTGTCTGACCAGTACGACGCCCTCTTACTCCACGGCAAGCCCGGGGAGTTGGCTCAGGTATCCAACCCGGCTTCGCCACACTCCCCTTTAGCCCCCCCCCAAGAAATTTTTGGGTGAGCCTCTCGGGCTTCCGTGCTAGCCGCGTACCCTCATACCTGCGCTCCTGGGCTGTGGCTGCCTTCTTCTCCTCCCGAGAGCGGCGATTCTCTCCCACCTTAGCCCAGGGTCCTTCTCCATTGAAAATTTGCTCCCAACTCCATTCCTCTTCTCTCCATTGCTTTAGTTCTTGTTCTCTCTCCTCAATCCGCTTGGTCCTGTTGTGGTGGGTGTTTCTGTAAAGGCAGTCATTGTTGTTCTCCCCCTTAGACGAGGAGGAGCATGGATAGGACCAAGATGCGGATTGAGGGAAATAAGCCATCTTTTAATGAAAAACAGCAAACAAGACACTACAAACTACAAAACAACAAACGTGACTAACCTTCAACTGTCCTGTGAGGACACAGGAACAAACACCCACAAAACACCAGTGAAACCCTGGCTGCCTTTGTATGACTCTCAATTAGAGACAAACAATACACACCTGTCTCTAATTGAGAATCATACCAGGCCGAACACAAAACCCCACATAGAAATACAAACATAGACAAACCCACCCAACTCACGCCCTGACCAACTAAAATGAATACAAAACAAAGGAAAACAGGTCAGGAACGTGACACATATGTTACGTTTCTTATGGTATGTGTTAATTTATGGATATCCAGCATCCATTTTGTATGTTACAGTGCCTTCGGAAAGTATTCAGACCCTTTTTCCACATTTTGTTACGTTACAGCCTTATTCTAAAATTTATGAGGATTTTTACAATTTAATCCATCTACACACAATACCCCATAATGTTGATGCACAGATCTGGGGAAGGGTACCAAAACATTTATGCACCGTTGGAGGTCCCCAACAACACAGTGGCCTCCATCATTCTTAAATGGATTAAGTTTGGAACCACCAAGACTCTTCCTAGAGCTGGCCGCCCGGCCAAACTGAGCAATCTGGGGAGAAGTGCCTTGGTCAGGGAGGTGACCAAGAACCCAGTGGTCACTCTGACAGAGCTCTAGTTGCTCTGTGGAGAAGGGATAACCTTCCAGGAGGACAGAACATCTCTGCAGCACTCCACCAATCAGGCCTTTATGGTAGAGTGGCCAGACGGAAGCCACTCCACAGTAAAAGGCACATGACAGCCCGAAAGGAGTTTGCCAAAAGGCACCTAAAACAAGATTCTCTGGCCTGATGAAACCAAGATTGAACTCTTTGGCCTAAATGCCAAGTTTGGAGGAAAGCTTGCACCATCCCTTCGGTGAAGCATGGTGGAGGCAGCATCATGCTGTGGAGATGTTTTTCAGAGGCAGGGACCTGAAGACTAGTCAGGATCGAGGCAAAGATGAACGGAGCAAAGTACTGAGAGATCCTTGATGAAAACCTGCTCCAGAGATCTCAGCACCTCAGACTAGGGGGAAGGTTCACCTTCCAACAGGACAACAACCTTAAGCACACAGCCAAGACAATTCAGGAGTGGCTTTGAGACACGTCTCTGAATGTCCTTGAGTGGCCCAGCCATAGCCCGGATTTGAACCTGATCAAACTGGAGAGACCTGAAAATAGCTGTTCAGCAACGCTCCCCATCCAGTCTGACAGAGCTTGAGAGGATCTGCAGAGAAGAATGGGAGAAACTCCCCAAATACAGATGTGTCATACCCGAGAACACTCGATGCTGTAATCGCTGCCAAAGGTGCTTTAACAAAGTACTGAGGAAAGGGTCTGACTACTTATGTAAATGTAATTTTTCTTTTTTACATTTTTTATAAATTAGGAAACATTTCTAAAAACCTGTTTTTATTTTGTCATTATGTGGTATTGTGTGTAGATTGATGAGGGGGAAAAAACTATTTAATCAATTTTAGAATAAGGCTGTAACATAACAAAATATGGAAAAAGTCAAGGAGTCTGGACACTTTTACAATTTGTATGATATGTTCCAAATTACAATTTCTATGAAATGTTAAGAATTTGCCAGCTGTATGATATTTTACCAATTCCAATTTGTTGTGGCTAATGTTAGCTAGGTTCCTAGGTGGTAAACACTAACTTTAGCTAGGTGGCTAACGTTAGCTAGGGGTTAAGGTTAGGATTAGGGTAAGGGTTAGCTAGCTTGTAAAGTAGCTAAAAAATAGTAATTAATTGCAAAGTTGCTAATTAGCTAATATTCCAAAATTGTCCGTGATGAGATGTCTTATGTAACCATACCAAACATTGCATACAGTATCATACTAATTTGAGTGTCCCAGATTTACACTCCAACTGTGTAAATGCAGTGTTGTCATACAGTATGTCAAACTATTTATTGTTGGTTGCAAAGTGAATTGGTGTACATGACCAATAAGCGTTGATTTGACTTGATTTGAACTATTCATTGTTGGTTGGCGTCTTATGAATATCATGTTCCATGGTTAGCCAGTGACTCGAGCTTGGTTAGCGACAGTTATTTTCCACCGTAGCACTGGGATTGGCTCATCAGCCAGTCAATCAAATGCTAAAATGTTTTGGGGCATGGCTTGACAGTGGGTCAATTGGACCGTTGAGCGTTTTCAAAATATATTGTATGGTTCTGGATATCATTTGATCAATTCCATTCTGTAACTTACATTGCATCAGCATGTCTGTGAGTTCCTTTTTTTCCCTCTCCCCAATTTTGTGGTATCCAATTGTTAATAGTTACTGTTTTGTCTCATCGCTACAACTCCCTTACGGGTTCCGATGAAGAGTGATGATGACTACGGCTCAGCTAAGGAGATTCTCCACAGGAATTGATGGACTACACACAAAGTGCCTCAAAAACTCTAGAAACAGCATAAACGGACTGAAAATTACATGGTTGAGGTGTCTTGATTTAGCTGAAGGAAGTTGTGAGCCATCTTGTAACGGGTGTCGTCGTCTGAGGAAGAATCGGACCAAAGCGCAGCGTGGTAAGTGTTCATGACTTTTATTGAACTGAACACTGGAACAAAATAACAAAGAGAAAAAAACAAACCGAAACAGTCCTGTCAGGTGCAGAAAACACTAAACAGAAAATAACTACCCACAAAACACAGGTGGGAAAATGCTACTTAAGTATGGTTCCCAATCAGAGACAACGATAGACAGCTGTCCCTGATTGAGAACCATACCCGGGCCAAAACAAAGAAATACAACACATAGAAAAATGAACTTAGAATGCCCACCCAAATCACACCCTGACAGAACCAAAATAGAGACATAAAAAGCTCTCTAAGGTCAGGGCGTGACACATCCAAATAATGTAAATCCCTAATAGTCTAATAATTTATCCGTGGAGCTAAAATCCTCTGGTCACAAAGAAATGTAAAGTTGTTTAATACATCTTTGTTTTATAAAGTATCTAATGTTCTCTGAGAATGTATTGCCTTGTCATTTAAATAACTTAATTACCTTCAGAGGATAATTGTAGTTATAATTGTAACTATTTTATAGTTTCTTGTTGACTATTAACAAACATGTGGTGCCCTAAATGAATTAGACGTTATCGTATAGACCATTCCTCTACAATTGCAACAGGATCATCATATACAGTATGCTCTCATCAGAATTCTAACCTTGTATTGGTTCTCACGTACAGTACCTCACCTACAATAAATCTATTGATTCTCGTGGTGCCGAGTCAATTAAACCACTGTTCGATGTGCATAATCTCGAAGGGAGAAAGACGTTTTTGTCGTCTTCAAAATTAAAGAAAAATGGCATTTAGCATCAAAGTCCTTCCTCTTGGGACATAATTAGCCCGGGCTGTGTGACACATAAAAACCCCCTGCTGGGTCTAAAATTGGATGCGGACTTCCTGGGGCTGTATGTAAACTTGTTGTTATTGTATCTGGTTTTACTTCATTAACCTGGCAGACTCGTGAAACTGCTGCACATTTGATTTACTCCGCTCCCTAACTCTTCACTAGTCTCTCTGTGAGCTCCACCTGCAGCCATGCTGTCACTTCTCATTACAGGGAGAGTTGGACACATCACAACCCCTGAAAGGGATATTTCAAGCAGCGTCGAATAAATGTCTCTAATACCACCACCACCACCACATCGTTTGAGAGGAAGTGTTCAGTTTGATAAACATGTTTTAATTTGCTCAAACACCATCATGCAAAGAGGGTTGCATTTTCAATCGTACTGTCTTTGGAAGCACTTTACAGCACAGAATAAAAGGGTAATGACATGGTAATAAAGTGGAAACTAGTTGAACTGTGCTGTCATAATCTTTGTACTGTAGATAGACTTACAGCAGTTGGACAAGGAAATAGAGACCTTCACTGTATCATTGAGATCTCTTTTTGCACAGAGTGAGAGATTTGAGTACATTTGTTTCCCCAGAGAATTTCCCATAGAATGGGGGAGAGAGATAGCTTGCTCATCCACAAGGAATTTCCCATTAGAAACACTGTTGGTCATGTAATTAATTTTAATTGGGATATTAAGTGACAAAAACAGACCATAATAGAGGTGGAGGAGCTGTTAGTGGGTCGTAGCCCTGTATGCTCAGGGTTCTCACCCACGTGTGACACGTGTATTGGTAGATGAATCATCCCTTCTGTTATTAAGATTTAGCTATAAACTCCATCTCCACTTTACTGCCTGAGATGCCTATTCTGGAACACACTTGAGAGAGGTAGGCCTCATCAAAAGTTGTCATTGGGGGAGGGGAGGAGGGAGTTCTATAACTCTGGCAAATAAGTCTATCCCGTTCTTTTGGCAGATAAGTGGATCCTGTCACACGTATTAAAAACAAGTCCACATCAGAGTGTGACACATCAAAGAGCAAAATGGGAACCAAAACCCCTTGTTATTTGAGTGAATTGCGCAAGCAGGGAGTCCTTGGAGGATGTTAGGAGGACATAATGTCACTGACAATCAACCAGCTGAGAGAAGAATTATTCTCCTTTTTTCTGTAGCGTGTGTTTGTGTGTATGTGTGTGTGCGAGTGCATGCATGCACGTGCTATGTGTGTGTGCAGCCAGTTAGACAGAGCACCAGAGCTTGGTTATAGGCTCCCCATGCTGCTGCCGAAGAGTTGGAAGGCACCCTGAGTGGAATGGAGATAAGCACCAGAAAGATGTGAGGAGACACAGTTCACAGTAATCCTTCTGATGGCCTCTTTGACATTGATAGATTACAAAACATACTTCCTGGTTCTGTGTTGACAGTGTCATGGCTCTAAAGCTTTGCCAAGTTGAAAGGCTTTGGAAAATCAATCTCATTGAGTTCCACGCCAATGTACTGGACATAAAAATAAAGAGTCTTCCAAGTTTTTCATCCTCTCAGACGCTCAAATTTGGATCTTTCACAAAGCAAACAGCAGAGAAAATGGTTTTCACATCTTTTTGTACTGCCAATGATAAGCATAGCTATATTCAGTTTTAAGGATAAGCAACAACTTACAGAAGAATTCATAGTTTGGAAAGATAATGGTATTTTTTTTTTTAAGTGTGGTCACTTTTTAAAAAAGAACTCTAGTCTCATCCTCAGACTTCTCATGTTCTACAACCTTTCTTGCAACAACCAGAAAGTCTAACCCATTTATTCCATTATGGTCATTTGTATCAATGTAATAATGGTGGGCATGGTCAGTACTCATTTGTATCAATGTAATAATGGTGGGCATGGTCAGTACTCATTTGTATCAATGTAATAATGGTGGGCATGGTCAGTACTCATTTGTATCAATGTAATAATGGTGGGCATGGTCAGTACTCATTTGTATCAATGTAATAATGGTGGGCATGGTCAGTACTCATTCGTATCAATGTAATAATGGTGGGCATGGTCAGTACTCATTTGTATCAATGTAATAATGGTGGAAATGGTCAGTACTCTTTTGTATCAATGTAATGTTTAAACTTATTTCACCTTTATTTAAACAGGTAGGCCAGTTGAGAACAAGTTCTCATTTACAACTGCGACCTGGCCAAGATAAAGCAAAGCAGTGCGACAAAACAACAACACAGAGTTACACATGGGATAAACAAACGTACAGTCAATAACACAATATATAATCTGCATACAGTGTGTGCAAATTAACTAATGAGGTAAGGCAATAAATAGGCCATAGTAGCGAAGTAATTACAATTTATCGATTAACACTGGAGTAATAATGTGCAGATGAGGATGTACAAGTAAAAAAACTGGTGTGCAAAAGAGCAGAAAAAAACAAAAAATATGGGAATGAGGTAGGTAGTAGGTTGGATGGGCTATTTACAGATGGGCTGTGTACAGCTGCAGCGATCGGTAAGCTACTCTGACAGCCGATGCTTGAAGTTAGTGAGGGAGATATAAGTCTCCAACAGTGATTTTTGCAATTCGTTCCAGTCATTGGCAGCAGAGAACTGGAAGGAAAGGTGGCCAAAGTAGGTGTTGGCTTTGGGGATGACCAGTGAAATATACCTGCTGGAGTGCATGCTACGGGTGGGTGTTGCTATGGTGACCCGTGAGCTGAGATAAGGCAGCGCTTTACCTAGCAAAGACTTATAGATGACCTGGAGCCAGTGGGTTTGGCGGCGAATATGTAGCGAGGACCAGCCAATGAGAGCATACAGGTCGCAATGGTGGGTAGTATATGGGGCTTTGGTGACAAAACGGATGGCACTGTGATAGACTGCATCCAATTGGCTGAGCAGAGTTTTGAAGGCTATTTTGTAAATTACATCGCCGAAGTCAAGGATCGGCAGGATGGTCAGTTTTACGAGGGTATGTTTGGCAGCATGAGTGAAGGAGGCTTTGTTGCGAAATAGGAAGCCGATTCTAGATTTCATTTTGGATTGGAGATGCTTAATATGAGTCTGGAAGGAGAGTTTACAGTCTAGCCAGACACCTAGTTATTTATAGTTATCAACATATTCTAAGTCAAAACCGTCCAGAGTAGTGATGCTATGCGGGCGGGAGGGTGTGGGCAGCGATCGTTTGAAGAGCGTGCATTTAGTTTTACTAGTGTTGAGAGCAGTTGGAGGCCACGGAAGGAGTGTTGTATGGCATTGAAGCTCGTTTGTAGGTTTGTTAACACAGTGTCCAAAGAAGGGCCAGATGTATACAGAATTGTGTTGTCTGCGTAGAGGTGGATCAAAGACTCTCCCACAGCAAGAGCGACATCATTGATATATACAGAGAAAAGAGTCGGCCCGAGAATTGAACTCTGTGGCACCTCCATAGAGACTGCCAGAGGTCCGGACAACAGGCCCTCTGATTTGACACACTGAACTCTCTCTGAGAAGTTGTTAGTGAACCAGGCAAGGCAGTCATTAGAGAAACCAAGGCTGTTGAGTCTGCAGATAAGAATACGGTGAATGACAGAGTCGAAAGCCTTGGCCAGGTCGATGAAGACTGCTGCACAGTACTGTTTTTTATCGATGGTGGTTGTGATATTGTTTTGGACCTTGAGCGTGGCTGAGGTACACCCATGACCAGCTCGGGGGGTGCAGAGCTATTGGCCGGGGTTGGGGTAGCCAGGAGGAAAGCGTGGCCAGCCGTAGAGAAATGCATATTGAAATTCCCTATTATCGTGGATTCGTCGATGGTGACAGTGTTACCTAGCCTCAGTGCTGTGGGCAGCAGGGAGAAAGGTGCTCTTATTCTCAATGGACTTTACAGTGCCCCAACACTTTTGGGATTTAGTGCTGCAGGATGCAAATTTCTGTTTGAAAAAGCTAGCCTTTGCTTTCCTAACTGCCTGTGTATATTGGTTCCTGACTTCCCTGAGAAGTTGCATATCGTGGGGACCATTCGAAGCTAGTGCAGTGCGCCACAGGATGTTTTTGTTCTGGTCAAGGGCAGTCAAGTCTGGAGTGAACCAAGGGCTATATCTGTTCTTAGTTCTAAATTTTTTGAAAGGGGCATGCTTATTTAAGATGGTGAGGAAGGCACTTTCGAAGAACAACCAAGCATCCTCGACTGACGGGATGAGGTCAATATCCTTCCAGGATACCCGGGCCAGGTCGATTAGAAAGGCCGGCTCGCAGAAATGTTTTAGGGAGCGCTTGACAGTGGTCGTTTGACCTCGGACCCATAACGGACGCAGGCAATGAGGCAGTGATCGCTGAGATCCTGGTTGAAAACAGCCGAGGTGTATTTAGAGTGCAAGTTGGTCAGGATGACATCTATGAGAGTGCCCATGTTTATGGATTTGTTTACGGATTTAGGGTTGTACCTGTACCTTACGGATTACAGGTTGTACCTGTAATAATGGTGGGCATGGTCAGTACTTGTGTGAGCTCTATGTCTGGGAAAAGTCCATTAGTATGATGTGATTACTGTGGATCCTGTTTCTCTGTGGAAATAGCTATCAACATAAAATTGGTGTAAGAAATAGCTTATAGCTTTTCCCGTCAAGCTTTGAAGTTGCATAAAAATGTATCATCCAGGGATGACTTTAGCTGTTTATTAATAAAACCATTCATTCTAAGGCGCATGAAACTTAGACATGCTGAAAACTCTGTGTCAAGGAGTTAAGTGTTTTCTGGTTAGTTATCAATAACATGCACATATTTAATCTCATATAGCACATGCTGTTGTGAAAAAGCACCAGAATCACAGACATGCTCCGGTACTTTGGCGACCAAGAAAGTATTTTTTAAACCTCCCGCTTTGGGCTGGATTTTATCAATGTGTAATTCACATGCATAATTTGTGAACAGAATTACTGTTTTACCTCAATTAGCCATCAAATCCCTAGTTTGAAGCTGAGTATTGACATTTTCCTTACATTTCACCACACAAGGGCCAGACCCCTAGCATTTTCAGTTCTAACCAATGAGTTTTAGCCCCTCGCATTTGAGTGACAGCTAGCAAGAGGCCTTCCCAGCATTATCCAATGAGGTTGCAGGGCGGGTCCAATGACTCAGGGGACACAGCAGAGTGAGAGAGCAATGACATGGTGCACATATCTGCACCAGTGGCGACCCGTCATTCAGGGCAGGTGGGGCAGAGCCCCAACAGGGTTTCCTGTTTGTTTTTTTTGCATGTTATTTTGGCATTAATATGTGTCACATATCAGTTTGGAAACAATGTAAAAAAATATATAAAAATCATTGAGTTAATAAAGCTGCATGCAAACATGGTCTCTTTTTAGCTTTCTTGAGTAAGGCAGCTCCAAAATGCAGGTGTTTCAGCCTAGCTCAGTGCTTTCTGTGGTGGGGCAGCCAATCGAAAATACGGAGCGTAAGGGTTAGTAATGTTCTCTAGTTGCGCCGTGATTGGCTCAGTGTTCTGTCTCTCATTGAGACACTACGTCACTGCCAGATCTAAGGGTAGAGCTCGAAAAATCAAGCACCTTGGTGCTGCCATAGAGTTACATTGGAAGTGTCCATCCAAGAAGGCTCAAGGTCATTGGCCACAGAATAATTACGTCAAACTACGTTATATCTATAGTAGCTTTGATTGGACTACCCATGTCAACATCCTACTTTGAAAATCTTAGCTAGCAGTCATCATCATGAATCAAGTCAACAATCTACTAGCAAATACTTTTTAATCCTTGTCATATGAAGAGAAATAATGAATAGAAATGATAGATAAAACGTATCGGTGCTCATTGGCCATTGGAAATAAACATTACACAACAAGTTGGAAATCGCAAATTCAACAATGAGTGGTTTGGAAGGAATCAATGGCTAACTGCAAGCATTGCAAAGCAATCACTAGCCTGCTATTCAGTGGAGTGGCTGTATAGTCCCAAGTCTGGTTTTAAGGGTCTCTTTTCCAAGCTTAAAATGATAAACATTCAGCATTGTCCATGCCGTCAATCCAGCATGATTTCTGTCGCGCTCAAAACAACTGTTAACTAAGGAACTGGGAAATCTGAATTCAGTGAGTTCAAGCCAACTGGGAACTCGGGGAAAAAAAGCTCAGACTGGGAAAATAAGTTTTGAACAGTCATCCAACTCGGAATTGTAAGTTCTCTGGCCTCTTTCTAGAGGTACGACCTGAAGATCACTGATGTCATCATGATTCGACCTTGTTTTTTTTTGTCTTGAAAGCACCATAAATCCAGAGAATACCAGACTTTGCTGACAAAATTTTCCCACGAAGGACCGCCGTGCCATGTTCCTGTTCAAGTGAGCACAGCACAAAAAAGTGAGTCCAAAAATGTCTTGTATGCTGCTGCATAAATTATGTAATATGCCAGGGAGATATGTATACTGTAGCTAAGAAAGTAATACTAAGTGTATATTGTGTAGTACGCTGTTAGTAGCCCATGTGCTTCACCATAATAATTTGGTCTATTATCCCCTCTTAATTTTGCCTGCTGTTCTGACTTGGTGGTGCACATGTAGCCTATAACCTGTTTTAGAGAAATGTAATCATCAAATATTATAAGAGCTTTCATTGTCTGCTTACATGCCTCCTTTATTTATCATATGGTTCTGACTTGGTGTACAAGGAGAACACTGTAAGAATGGCCCTTGTTCTGAATTTTGCTACTGTACATTTCAAAAGTTCTGCATAAATAGTTATATTGACTACATACGTCCTAGCTCGCTCATTAATGTCTTAATCGAAATTACAGATTACCTCTTATCCGCTTGTCATCCCCTTATGCCATAGTTTGTACATCTCAATTGTCAGTAGAGACCACATTTGTTTTAGCAAGTCAGCCATATCAGCTATGTTTTTTTAAAAGGCAGTAAATGAGCCTGAATGAACTGTTTCACTGCCAGACAAGGCTCTGCTGATAGCCAGCTGTAGCGGTGGTAAGGTGTTGGGGCTGCTGTTTGGACTCTGCTGTTGGGACAGCTTTATGCAGGCCTTAACAGTTTGTGGGAACGGTTTGTCACCGTTATAGTGCATTTAATGTATTGTTTAGTGTTGTGTAGTGGCTTTGCTGCCTTGCATCCCCACATTTTTTGTTTGTTTGCCCCACCAAGATTTACATACTAAAATCGCAACTGATCTGCACGTATGTGACGTAGTACACGATTATTGGGGAACACCTTTTGCTCGTGAGTGCTACTTTCAAAACTACTGGCTAAAATGTCTGCAAAAGTATCAGAGAATCCTCTAAGTTTGGAGTCACTGGCCCTGATTTCTGAAGTGTGAAGGGATGTATAATGTGTTTATTTTGATTTGATTAGTTTCAGACCACATGTACACACATTTCCATGAGGCAGCAAGTCATCTGTGAGACTGTGATGCATGGTTTCACCCCTCACCATATGTCACAGAATCTGTTTCATACATTTTCTGTGGAATAATAGTAAAAACGAAGCTAGCTACCATGGGAACCCCCATGCAGGCAGGCAGATTGTTTTGATTTTGTTTTAGTCTTATAGGTAACATTTCTCATTACCTTTGTTTGTTTTTATTCAGGAGTCTGTTCAGCATCTCTCTGGTGTGACACATTGTGAGTGAGAAACATGAATGAACCATGCAAGTGTTGTTTGTGACCAGGGAGACTGTCTTCGGCAAGGCTGTTGCTAAGTCGACAGAAAATAATAGTTTATTGTTTACCTGACTTGAGTTGCAGCGGGTCCCTGTTGTGGCTAGAATATATTTTAAGCTCTGTTTAGATGGAAAACATGTTTTTCCTCCTCCAACATATATATTTCTGTTTAGGAGCAGATAAGGCTTAAAAAGTAGACGCATCCCTCACCTCTCACACAGCAGCAGTGTCAATTTCCATCCTGTGGTTCATACAGTAGCTCCCTCGGCCACTCCTCAGGGAGCATGGCTTTATCACTTCTGAAGGCCAGTCTCTGTCCTGTCTGTACAGGGACTCCAGCAGCACTCAGTACATAGAATTACAATGAGGAGCTTCCATGGCTTAAAGTAACAGCCCAGTGTTTCCAGATTTCTATGAAATATGACCTATAATTACTTACAATATGAGTGAAATAGTTTTCCTTCCAAAAAATGCTAATTAAGTATGTTAAAAAGCAGCTTTTCTGTGTTTGAATGGTGTGGGTGTATACCGGTCATGGCTTAAAAAAAACCTGCCCTCACACAGTGGTGTAGCGCGGTTTCACGAGGCTCCCCCGAAAGGGCCAATCAAGCCCACCCCATGCCCCAACCCCCAAATGTATAGGTCATATTCAAAAAAATTGTGTGTGTGTGTGGGGGGGCAGTTAGCTGCCTAGTGGCTTTTCAGCAGCCTGATGGTCTGGGGGTAAAAGCTATTGGCCAGTCTGACAGTTGAAGTCTGAGGACTGAGAACGGATGCTGGTGGAAAGAAAATGGTTGATTTGAAAATGTCAAAGTGCTTCTGTTCTTTTTGCAGTTCCCACACATTTCCCTTTTGTTCTTTCCAAAGAAAATTAGGTGCAGTGTTTTCACTTTAGACAAAGCAGAGCACATGCAGCTCCAGGGGTTGCCACATTGATAAGGTGAGGTCAATGTAAGCGCCTAATCGACTTCAACAGCTTATAACTCTAACCCTCTGGGCATTTCTAGCCCAGAAACAAAGCACTGCAATGGAAGTAATAATCCAGTAATATCTGGACTGGGGCTGGGGACTGCGAATACCATGGCTGTTAATAGGAAAAAGGTTCAGAAGCAAAGGAAGTAGAATGGGGAGAGTTACAGTGATTTATTGGCACTCTGTGAAGGATTGGACAAATTGCAATCCCCCAAGCAGCTTCCCAAATGTCATTAAGCCCAGTGGTAACTCATTACTTGTTGTGAATGTAGAAACAACTAGCTATGGTTAAATGCAATTGGTGTCCAAACTGCTTGGGCCCCATAAGGAATTACCAGTTGAGGGATCTAAGGCTCAAATCTGTAGCATGTGCTGCAATGTGATTAGTGCATTAGTACAGCCAGTCTCTCGTCCCATGTAGTCATACATCAAAGACAGGGAAGTTTGATGGTTAGTTTTTATTTAATTTAATTTAACCTTTATTTAACTAGGTAAGTCAGTTAAGAACAAATTCTTATTTACAATGATGGCCTACCTGTCACGACTTCCACCGAAGTCGGTCCCTCTCCTTGTTCGGGCAGGGTTCGGCAGTCGACGTCACTGGTCTTCTAGCCATCGCCGATCCACCTTTCATTTTCCATTTGTTTTGTCTTGTTTTCCTACACACCTGGTTTACATCTCCTCATAATTACTATGTGTATTTAGCCCTCTGTTCCCTCCATGTCTGTGTGGGGTATTGTTTATTGTTGAGGTTGGCACGCTTCTGGCTGGTTAGCGCCGGGGTTTATGTGTACCCGTGTTATGTGGCAGCCGGTACTTTGTACTTTGTTTGTGGTAGTTTGTGCTGCCTTACTTGTTTTGGGCATTTGTTTTTGTGACGCTGTTGCGTTCTGGTCTTACAATTTGCCTCAGTAAAGTGCTTCGTGTTCACTCATCTCTGCTGTCCTTCGCCTGACTTCTATGCACCAGCTACACCCACCAAATGACACTACCAAAAGGCAAAAGGCCTCCTGCGGGGACAGGGACTGTGATTAAAAATTAAAAATAAATATAAATATAGGAATAAAAACACATCACGACAAGAGAGACAACACACCACTACATAAAGAGAGACCTAAGACAACAACATAGCATGGTAGCAACACAACATGACAACAACACGGTAGCAACACAACATGGTAGCAGCACAAAACATGGTACAAACATTATTGGGCACAGACACAACACAAAGTGCAAGAAGGTAGAGACAACAATGTATCATGCAAAGCAGCCACAACTGTCAGTGTCCATGATTGAGTCTTTGAATGAAGAGATTGAGATAAAACTGTCCAGTTTGAGTGTCTGTTGCAGCTCGTTCCAGTCACTAGCTACAGCAAACTGAAAAGAGGAGCAACCCAGGGATGTGTGTGCTTTGGAGACCTTTAACAGAATGTGACTGGCAGAACGGGTGTTGTATGTGGAGGATGAGGGCTGCAGAAGATATCTCAAATAGGGGGGAGTGAGGCCTAAAAGGGTATTATAAATAAGCATCAACCAGTGGGTCTTGCGACGGGTATACAGAGATGACCAGTTTACAGAGGAGCAAAGAGTGCAATGATGTGTCCTATAAGGAGAATTGGTGGCAAATCTGATGGCCAAATAGTAAAGAACATCTAGCCGCTCCAGAGCACCCTTACCTGCCAATCTATAAATTATGTCTCCATAATCTAGCATGGGTAGGATGGGCATCTGAATCAGGGTTAGTTTGGCAGCTGGGGTGAAAGAGGAGCGATTACCATAGAGGACACCAAGTCCAGATTTAACTTTAGTTCAAATGGAGATGATGCCATTTGGAAATGGGTCAATCACTAAATGAATGATGTCCTTCCTTATCGCCATGTTGAATTGGACAGGGTGGACAGATGACCCTAATGTAGCATGTTTACTGTAAGTAAAAGGAAGGAAATTACACTTCTAGCTATATTTATGTGTGTGTGAAGTGAGACTGTTAGGTTGCAATTGCCTCAACGGGTCAGTTGTAAAGAGCTGCTGGAGATAATCGTTATGCGCAAAACATGAGATCATCACCTGATCATCTTCATTGCAGTTGAGCTCCTGACACCGGCGCAGAATGTTGCAACAAGGTTAGGCAAAGTCAAGAACCTAACAAACAGATCCACAATAGAGTAATTGCTAATGTACCCGTCTTGTCACCATAGATGTAGAGATACTTTCCCCCTGGCTAGGGTTCTGTTTTGAAAGGTAGCCTGGTTTTAAAGATGTAACATAGTAAATGTAAATGTTTACCCCTCCAATTAGTATGATATGTTACGTTAGTATGTTTATATAAGACAGAAGGTTACTTAAATAGATTGAAAAGGATGTTGAAAACAAACCCATAGCCTCGCTAACATTAGCCACCTAGCTAACATTAATCAAATATGTATTGCAAATTCACAACATATTGTATGAATTTGAGGAAATAACATATACGAAATGGATGATGGACATAATACATATCATATGAAACTTAACATATCATACTAAATGGAGGGTTACACATGTAAATTTACTATGTTACATCCGACCCTGATTAATTACAGTCAATCTCCCTAGTATTTGACACTAGAAATATATATACAGTGCCTTCAGAAAGTATTCACACCCTTGACTTTTTCTACATTTTGTTGTGTTACAGCCTACATTAAAAAATGGATTGAATTGATATGTTGTGTCACTGGCCTACACACAATACTGCATAATGTTAAAGTGAATTATGTTTTTTAGAAATCATTAATTAAAAATGAAAACCTGAAATGTCTTGAGTCAATAAATATTCAACCTCTTTGTTATGGCAAGCATAAATGAGTTCAGGAGTAAACATTTGCATAATAAGTCACATGATGATTTGCATGGACTCATTCTGTGTGCATTAATATAACATGATTTTTAATGACTACTTCATCTCTGTACCCCAAACACAGATTCAACCACAAAGACCAGAGAGGTTTTCCAATACCTCACAAAGAAGGGCACCTATTGGTAGATTACAAAAAAAGCAGACACTGAATATCCCTTTGAGCATGGTGAAGTTATTAATTACATTTTGGATGGTGTATCAATACACCCAGTCACTACAAAGATACAGGACACCTTCCTAACTCATTTGCTGGAGAGGAAGTGAACCGTTCAAGAATTTCACCATGAGGCCAATGGTGACTTTAAAACAGTTACATGGCTGTGATAGAAGAAAACTGAGAAAACAACATAGTATTGTGGAGTAACTACAAACTTAATTGACAGAGTGAAAAGAAGGAACCCTGTACAGAGTAAAAATATTCCGAAACATGCATCCTGTTTGCAATAAGGCTCTAAAGTAAAACTGCAAAGAAATTTGGCAAAGAAATTAACTTTATGTCCTGAATACATAGCATTATGTTTGGGACAAATCCAACAGATCACTGAGTACCACTCTTCTTCTTTTCAAAAATGGTGGTGGCTGCATCATGTTATGGGTATGCTTGTCATCGGCAAGGACTAGTGAGTTTTTTGGATAAAAAGAAACGCAATAGAGCTAAGCACAAGCAATATCCATGGTTCAGTCTGTTTTCCAATAGACACTGGGAGACAAATTCACCTTTCAGCAGGACCATAACCTAAAACACAAGGCCAAATCTACACTGGAGTTGCTTACCAAGATGACATTGAATGTTCCGAGTGGCATAGTTACAGTTTCCACTTAAATCGGCTTGAAATGGCAAGACTTGGAAAAGCTGTCTAGCAAGGATCAACAACCAACTTGACAGAGCTCGAATAATTCTAAAAAGAGTAATGTGCACTCCATGTGTGCAAAGACTCACAGCTGTAATGTCTGCTAAAGGTGATTCTAACATGTAGTAATTCAGAGGTGTGAATACTTATAAATTAGATATTTATGGATTTCATTTCATCAATACATTTGAAAAAATTAAATAAAATCATGTTTTCACGTTGTCATTATGGGGTATTGTGTGTAGATGGGTGAGAAAAAAAATCTATATTTAATACACTTTTAAATCAGGCTGTAACACAACAAAATGTGGAATAGGTAAAGGGGTATGAATACTTTCTGAAGGCACTGCTTATCACTATAGTCACCTGTGTGATCTTACCAGTTAGGCGGTAAGCAATAGGAAAACTGAATAGGTGAAAACATGACCTTGAATCTGAAGAATCAATTTCCAAAACATATTTTTGGAAGGGATGTTTCACCCATCCATCTTGGCATGACAGACTTGACACCTAGCTCAAATCCAACAATGGTGCATCTTCTTTTAACTGTGACAGGGTTGAGCAAAAATATTTTTCGCAGATGTCTTTGTCTTGGAATCTAGTCTTCTACACCAAGGTCTGACTGGTGAGACAGCATTCTTGATCTGACCCAGTCTGATACTAAAAGGCCAGGATTCAATCAGATCAGCTGTAACCCGCGGTAGATGACAAAAACATAGCTTATCATTGCTTTTGTTCAGGCAGTGTCTGAGGTCTGAGTTGGAACTGTCAAATCAGTGAGCGGCTGCTCGTGTGGTCATTGTCACAAAACCACCCCCGTTAGAAGTTCAGAACGAGAAAGTGTATGCTATTTAGAAATAATGACACTCAAATTGAAAATCATTAAGCAAAATAATAAGGATTTATATCAGCCTAATCAATGTGTAGATTACATCACCGTTTTTGAACATGTAACACGGCTGTATGGGATTTCTACTAATGCGACTCGATGTGCATCCAATGGCAATGTCCGCGATAAACATAATGCTGGGAGCCGCTTGTGGATTTGACAGCTCCAACACAGTTACACCTTCGACTCCGCCTAAACAAAAGCAATGATAAGCGGGTTGCTGCTGACCTGATTGAATTCTGGCCTTAGTCATAGTTTAGTGCAATAACAAGTTGCCGAAGTACACACTGGAATTGGAAATCTCTTCATTGCTTGATGCATTGTACACCATCAGCAATTGGCTCAATCACTGCCTCACAATGCTTGTATTGCTACTGTACTGTATCTGGGGGTGGTATATGTGGAGGTGGTATACTCTATCAGGGAGTGGTATATGTGGCGGTGGTATACTGTATCAGGCGGTAGTATACTGTATTAGGGGGTGGTTTACTGTATTAGGGGGTGGTTTACTGTATTAGGGGGTGGTATACTGTATCAGGGGGTGGTATACTGTATCGGGGGTGGTATACTGTATTAGGGGCTGGTATACTGTATCAGGTGGTAGTATACTGTATCAGGGGGTGGTTTACTGTATCAGGGGGTGGTTTACTGTATCGGGGGGTAGTATACTGTATTAGGGGGTGGTTTACTGTATCGGGGAGTAGTATACTGTATCAGGGGGTGGTTTACTGTATCAGGGGGTGGTTTACTGTATCAAGGGGTAGTATACTGTATTAGGAGGTGATTTACTGTATTAGAGGTGGTTTACTGTATCAGGGGGTGGTTTACTGTATCAGGGGTGGTATACTGTATCGGGGGGTGGTTTACTGTATCAGGGGTGGTATACTGTATCGGGGGTGGTATACTGTATCAGGGGGTGGTTTACTGTATTAGGGGGTGGTTTACTGTATCAGGGGTGGTTTACTGTATCAGGGGGTGGTTTACTGTATCAGGGGTGGTATACTGTATCGGGGGGTGGTTTACTGTATCAGGGGTGGTATACTGTATCGGGGGTGGTATACTGTATCAGGGGGTGGTTTACTGTATCAGGGGGTGGTTTACTGTATTAGGGGGTGGTTTACTGTATCGGGGGTCGTATCCTGTGTCAGGGGGTGGTTTACTGTATCAGGGGGTGGTTTACTGTATCAGGAGGTGGTATACTGTATCGGGGGGTAGTATACTGTATTAGGGGGTGGTTTACTGTATTAGGGGGTGGTTTACTGTATCAGGGGGTGGTTTACTGTATCAGGGGTGGTATACTGTATCAGGGGGTGGTTTACTGTATCAGGGGGTGGTTTACTGTATTAGGGGGTGGTTTACTGTATCGGGGGGGGGGTATACTGTATCAGGGGGTGGTTTACTGTATCAGGGGGTGGTTTACTGTATCAGGGGGTGGTATACTGGATCGGGCGGTAGTATACTGTATTAGGGGGTGGTTTACTGTATCAGGGGTGGTATACTGTATTGGGGGTGGTATACTGTATCAGGGGGTGGTTTACTGTATTAGGCGGTGGTTTACTGTATCAGGGGTGGTTTACTGTATTAGGGGGTGGTTTACTGTATCGGAGGTGGTATACTGTATCAGGGGGTGGTTTACTGTATCAGGGGGTGGTTTACTGTATTAGGGGGTGGTTTACTGTATCAGGGGGTGGTTTACTGTATCAGGGGTGGTATACTGTATTGGGGGTGGTATACTATATCAGGGGGTGGTTTACTGTATTAGGTGGTGGTTTACTGTATCAGGGGTGGTTTACTGTATCAGGGGGTGGTTTACTGTATCAGGGGTGGTATACTGTATCGGGGGGTGGTTTACTGTGTCAGGGGTGGTATACTGTATCGGGGGTGGTATACTGTATTAGGGGGTGGTTTACTGTATTAGGGGGTGGTTTACTGTATCAGGGGGTGGTTTACTGTACCAGGGGTGGTATACTGTATCAGGGGGTGGTTTACTGTATCAGGGGGTGGTATACTGTATTAGGGGGTGGTTTACTGTATCGGGGGGGGGGGGGGGGATACTGTATCAGGGGGTGGTTTACTGTATCAGGGGGTGGTTTACTGTATTAGGGGGTGGTTTACTGTATCGGGGGTCGTATCCTGTATCAGGGGGTGGTTTACTGTATCAGGGGGTGGTTTACTGTATTAGGGGGTGGTTTACTGTATCGGGGGTGGTATACTGTATCAGGGGGTGGTTTACTGTATCAGGGGGTGGTTTACTGTATCAGGGGTGGAATACTGTATCAGGGGGTGGTTTACTGTATTAGGGCGTGGTTTACTGTATCAAGGGGTGGTTTACTGTATCAGGGGATGGTATACTGTATCAGGTGGTAGTATACTGTATCGGGGTTGGGAAATTGTATCGGGGGTGGTATACTGTATCAGTGGGTGGTTTTCTGTATTAGGGGGTGGTTTACTGTATTAGGGGGTGGTTTACTGTATCAGGGGGTGGTTTACTGTATCAGGGGGTGGTTTACTGTATCGGTGGTGGTATACTGTATCAGGGGGTGTTTTACTGTATCGGGGGTGGTATACTGTATCAGGGGGTGGTTTACTGTATCAGGGGGTGGTTTACTGTATCAGGGGTGGTATACTGTATCGGGGGGTGGTTTACTGTATCAGGGGTGGTATACTGTATCAGGGGGTGGTTTACTGTATCAGGGGGTGGTTTACTGTATTAGGGGGTGGTTTACTGTATCGGGGGTCGTATCCTGTGTCAGGGGGTGGTTTACTGTATCAGGGGGTGGTTTACTGTATCAGGAGGTGGTATACTGTATCGGGGGGTAGTATACTGTATTAGGGGGTGGTTTACTGTATTAGGGGGTGGTTTACTGTAACAGGGGGTGGTTTACTGTATCGGGGGTGGTATACTTTATCAGGGGGTGGTTTACTGTATCAGGGGGTGGTTTACTGTATCAGGGGTGGTATACTGTATCAGGGGGTGGTTTACTGTATTAGGGCGTGGTTTACTGTATCAAGGGGTGGTTTACTGTATCAGGGGGTGGTATACTGTATCAGGTGGTAGTATACTGTATCGGGGGTGGGAAATTGTAGCGGGGGTGGTATACTGTATCAGGGGGTGGTTTACTGTATTAGGGGGTGGTTTACTGTATTAGGGGGTGGTTTACTGTATCAGGGGGTGGTTTACTGTATCAGGGGGTGGTTTACTGTATCGGTGGTGGTATACTGTGTCAGGGGGTGTTTTACTGTATCGGGGGTGGTATACTGTATCAGGGGGTGGTTTACTGTATCAGGGGGTGGTTTACTGTATTAGGGGGTGGTTTACTGTATCGGGGGTCGTATACTGTATCAGGGGGTGGTTTACTGTATCGGAGGTGGTATACTGTATCAGGGGGTGGTTTACTGTATCAGGGGTGGTTTACTGTATTAGGGGGTGGTTTACTGTATCAGGGGGTGGTTTGCTGTATCAGGGGGTGGTATACTGTATCGGGCGGTAGTATACTGTATTAGGGGGT
This sequence comes from Salvelinus fontinalis, assembly GCF_029448725.1. Taxonomy (NCBI): domain Eukaryota; kingdom Metazoa; phylum Chordata; class Actinopteri; order Salmoniformes; family Salmonidae; genus Salvelinus; species Salvelinus fontinalis. The sequence goes on along the minus strand of NC_074665.1, from coordinate 65,315,109 downwards.
GGTTTACTGTATCAGGGGTGGTATACTGTATTGGGGGTGGTATACTGTATCAGGGGGTGGTTTACTGTATTAGGCGGTGGTTTACTGTATCAGGGGTGGTTTACTGTATCAGGGGGTGGTTTACTGTATCAGGGGTGGTATACTGTATCGGGGGATGGTTTACTGTATTAGGCGGTGGTTTACTGTATCAGGGGTGGTTTACTGTAGCAGGGGGTGGTTTACTGTATCAGGGGTGGTATACTGTATCGGGGGGTGGTTTACTGTGTCAGGGGTGGTATACTGTATCGGGGGTGGTATACTGTATCAGGGGGTTGTTTACTGTATCAGGGGGTGGTTTACTGTATTAGGGGGTGGTTTACTGTATCGGGGGTCGTATCCTGTGTCAGGGGGTGGTTTACTGTATCAGGGGGTGGTTTACTGTAATAGGAGGTGGTATACTGTATCGGGGGGTGGTATACTGTATTAGGGGGTGGTTTACAGTATTAGGGGGTGGTTTACTGTATCAGGGGGTGGTTTACTGTACCAGGGGTGGTATACTGTATCAGGGGGTGGTTTACTGTATCAGGGGGGGGTATACTGTATCAGGGGGTGGTTTACTGTATCAGGGGGTGGTTTACTGTATTAGGGGGTGATTTACTGTATCGGGGGTCGTATCCTGTATCAGGGGGTGGTTTACTGTATCAGGGGGTGGTTTACTGTATTAGGGGGTGGTTTACTGTATCGGGGGTGGTATACTGTATCAGGGGGTGGTTTACTGTATCAGGGGGTGGTTTACTGTATCAGGGGTGGAATACTGTATCAGGGGGTGGTTTACTGTATTAGGGCGTGGTTTACTGTATCAAGGGGTGGTTTACTGTATCAGGGGATGGTATACTGTATCAGGTGGTAGTATACTGTATCGGGGTTGGGAAATTGTATCGGGGGTGGTATACTGTATCAGGGGGTGGTTTACTGTATTAGGGGGTGGTTTACTGTATTAGGGGGTGGTTTACTGTATCAGGGGGTGGTTTACTGTATCAGGGGGTGGTTTACTGTATCGGTGGTGGTATACTGTATCAGGGGGTGTTTTACTGTATCGGGGGTGGTATACTGTATCAGGGGGTGGTTTACTGTATCAGGGGGTGGTTTACTGTATCAGGGGTGGTATACTGTATCGGGGGGTGGTTTACTGTATCAGGGGTGGTATACTGTATCAGGGGGTGGTTTACTGTATCAGGGGGTGGTTTACTGTATTAGGGGGTGGTTTACTGTATCGGGGGTCGTATCCTGTGTCAGGGGGTGGTTTACTGTATCAGGGGGTGGTTTACTGTATCAGGAGGTGGTATACTGTATCGGGGGGTAGTATACTGTATTAGGGGGTGGTTTACTGTATTAGGGGGTGGTTTTCTGTAACAGGGGGTGGTTTACTGTATCAGGGGTGGTATACTGTATCAGGGGGTGGTTTTCTGTATCAGGGGGTGGTTTACTGTATTAGGGGGTGGTTTACTTTATCGGGGGGGGGGGTATACTGTATCAGGGGATGGTTTACTGTATCAGGGGGTGGTTTACTGTATTAGGGGGTGGTTTACTTTATCGGGGGTCGTATCCTGTATCAGGGGGTGGTTTACTGTATCAGGGGGTGGTTTACTGTATTAGGGGGTGGTTTACTGTATCGGGGGTGGTATACTGTATCAGGGGGTGGTTTACTGTATCAGGGGGTGGTTTACTGTATCAGGGGTGGTATACTGTATCAGGGGGTGGTTTACTGTATTAGGGCGTGGTTTACTGTATCAAGGGGTGGTTTACTGTATCAGGGGGTGGTATACTGTATCAGGTGGTAGTATACTGTATCGGGGGTGGGAAATTGTATCGGGGGTGGTATACTGTATCAGGGGGTGGTTTACTGTATTAGGGGGTGGTTTACTGTAACAGGGGGTGGTTTACTGTATCAGGGGGTGGTTTACTGTATCAGGGGGTGGTTTACTGTATCGGTGGTGGTATACTGTGTCAGGGGGTGTTTTACTGTATCGGGGGTGGTATACTGTATCAGGGGGTGGTTTACTGTATCAGGGGGTGTTTACTGTATTAGGGGGTGGTTTACTGTATCGGGGGTCGTATACTGTATCAGGGGGTGGTTTACTGTATCAGAGGTGGTATACTGTATCAGGGGGTGGTTTACTGTATCAGGGGTGGTTTACTGTATTAGGGGGTGGTTTAATGTATCAGGGGGTGGTTTACTGTATCAGGGGGTGGTTTTACTGTATTAGGGGGTGGTTTACTGTATCAGGGGGTGGTATACTGTATCGGGCGGTAGTATACTGTATTAGAGGGTGGTTTACTGTATCAGGGGGTGGTTTACTGTATAAGGGGGTGGTATACTGTATCAGGGGGTGGTTTACTGTATCAGGGGGTGGTTTACTGTATTAGGAGGTGGTTTACTGTATCAGGGGGTGGTATACTGTATCGGGCGGTAGTATACTGTATTAGGGGGTGGTTTACTGTATCAGGGGGTGGTTTACTGTATCAGGGGGTGGTATACTGTATCAGGTGGTAGTATACTGTATCGGGGGTGGTATACTGTATCGGGGGTGGTATACTGTATCAGGGGGTGGTTTACTGTATTAAGGGGGGGTTTACTGTGTCAGGGGTGGTATACTATATCAGGGGGTGGTTTACTGTATCAGGGGGTGGTTTACTGTATCAGTGGTGCTATACTGTTTCAGGGGGTGGTTTACTGTATCAGGGGGTGGTTTACTGTATTAGGGGGTGGTTTACTGTATCAGGGGGTGGTTTACTGTATCAGGGGTGGTATACTGTATCGGGGGTGGTATACTGTAAAACGGGTGGTTTACTGTATCAGGGGGTGGTTTACTGTATTAGGGGGTGGTTTACTCTATCGGGGGTCGTATACTGTATCACGGGTGGTTTACTGTATCGGGGGTGCTATACTGTATCAGTGGGTGGTTTACTGTATCAGGGGGTGGTTTACTGTATTAGGAGGTGGTTTACTTTATCAGGGGGTGGTTTACTGTATCAGGGGTGGTATACTGTATCGGGGGTCGTATACTGTATCAGGGGTGGTTTACTGTGTCAGGGGGTGGTTTACTGTATCAGGGGGTGGTTTACTGTATCAGGGGGTGGTTTATTGTATCAAGGGGTGGTTTACTGTATCAGGGGGTGGTTTACTGTATCAGGGGGTGCTATACCTTATCAGGGGGTGGTTTACTGTATTAGGGGGTGGTTTACTGTATTAGGGGGTGGTTTACTGTATCAGGGGTGGTTTACTGTATTAGGGGGTGGTTTACTTTATCGGGGGGGGGGGGGTATACTGTATCAGGGGATGGTTTACTGTATCAGGGGGTGGTTTACTGTATTAGGTGGTGGTTTACTGTATTAGGGGGTGGTTTACTGTATCGGGGGTCGTATCCTGTATCAGGGGGTGGTTTACTGTATCAGGGGGTGGTTTACTGTGTCAGGGGGTGGTTTACTGTATCAGGGGGTGGTTTACTGTATCAAGGGGTGGTTTATTGTATCAAGGGGTGGTTTACTGTATCAGGGGGTGGTTTACTGTATCAGGGGGTGCTATACTGTATCAGGGGGTGGTTTACTGTATTAGGGGGTGGTTTACTGTATTAGGGGGTGGTTTACTGTATCAGGGGGTGGTTTACTGTATTAGGGGGTGGTTTACTTTATCGGGGGGGGGGGGGTATACTGTATCAGGGGATGGTTTACTGTATCAGGGGGTGGTTTACTGTGTCAGGGGGTGGTTTACTGTGTCAGGGGGTGGTTTATTGTATCAAGGGGTGGTTTACTGTATCAGGGGGTGGTTTACTGTATCAGGGGGTGGTTTACTGTATCAGGGGGTGGTTTACTGTATTAGGGGGTGGTTTACTCTATCGGGGGTCGTATACTGTATCACGGGTGGTTTACTGTATCAGGGGTGGTTTACTGTATTAGGGGGTGGTTTAATGTATCAGGGGGTGGTTTACTGTATCAGGGGGTGGTATACTGTATCGGGCGGTAGTATACTGTATTAGGGGGTGGTTTACTGTATCAGGGGTGGTATACTGTATTGGGGGTGGTATACTGTATCAGGGGGTGGTTTACTGTATTAGGCGGTGGTTTACTGTATCAGGGGTGGTTTACTGTATCAGGGGGTGGTTTACTGTATCAGGGGTGGTATACTGTATCGGGGGATGGTTTACTGTATCGGGGGTGGTATACTGTATCAGGGGGTGGTTTACTGTATCAGGAGGTGGTATACTGTATTAGGGGGTGGTGTACTGTATCGGGGGTCGTATCCTGTGTCAGGGGGTGGTTTACTGTATCAGGGGGTGGTTTACTGTATCAGGAGGTGGTATACTGTATCGGGGGGTGGTATACTGTATTAGGGGGTGGTTTACTGTATTAGGGGGTGGTTTACTGTATCAGGGGGTGGTTTACTGTATCAGGGGTGGTATACTGTATCAGGGGGTGGTTTACTGTGTTAGGGGGTGGTTTACTGTATCGGGGGTGGTATACTGTATCAGGGGGTGGTTTACTGTATCAGGGGGTGGTTTTACTGTATTAGGGGGTGGTTTACTGTATCAGGGGGTGGTATACTGTATCGGGCGGTAGTATACTGTATTAGAGGGTGGTTTACTGTATCAGGGGGTGGTTTACTGTATCAGGGGGTGGTATACTGTATCAGGGGGTGGTTTACTGTATCAGGGGGTGGTTTACTGTATTAGGAGGTGGTTTACTGTATCAGGGGGTGGTATACTGTATCGGGCGGTAGTATACTGTATTAGGGGGTGGTTTACTGTATCAGGGGGTGGTTTACTGTATCAGGGGGTGGTATACTGTATCAGGTGATAGTATACTGTATCGGGGGTGGTATACTGTATCGGGGGTGGTATACTGTATCAGGGGGTGGTTTACTGTATTAAGGGGGGGTTTACTGTGTCAGGGGTGGTATACTATATCAGGGGGTGGTTTACTGTATCAGGGGGTGGTTTACTGTATCAGTGGTGCTATACTGTTTCAGGGGGTGGTTTACTGTATCAGCGGGTGGTTTACTGTATTAGGGGGTGGTTTACTCTATCGGGGGTCGTATACTGTATCACGGGTGGTTTACTGTATCGGGGGTGCTATACTGTATCAGTGGGTGGTTTACTGTATCAGGGGGTGGTTTACTGTATTAGGAGGTGGTTTACTTTATCAGGGGGTGGTTTACTGTATCAGGGGTGGTATACTGTATCGGGGGTCGTATACTGTATCAGGGGTGGTTTACTGTGTCAGGGGGTGGTTTACTGTATCAGGGGGTGGTTTACTGTATCAGGGGGTGGTTTATTGTATCAAGGGGTGGTTTACTGTATCAGGGGGTGGTTTACTGTATCAGGGGGTGCTATACTGTATCAGGGGGTGGTTTACTGTATTAGGGGGTGGTTTACTGTATTAGGGGGTGGTTTACTGTATCAGGGGTGGTTTACTGTATTAGGGGGTGGTTTACTTTATCGGGGGGGGGGGGTATACTGTATCAGGGGATGGTTTACTGTATCAGGGGGTGGTTTACTGTATTAGGGGGTGGTTTACTGTATCGGGGGTCGTATCCTGTATCAGGGGGTGGTTTACTGTATCAGTGGTGCTATACTGTTTCAGGGGGTGGTTTACTGTATCAGGGGGTGGTTTACTGTATTAGGGGGTGGTTTACTGTATCAGGGGGTGGTTTACTGTATCAGGGGTGGTATACTGTATCGGGGGTGGTATACTGTAAAACGGGTGGTTTACTGTATCAGGGGGTGGTTTACTGTATTAGGGGGTGGTTTACTCTATCGGGGGTCGTATACTGTATCACGGGTGGTTTACTGTATCGGGGGTGCTATACTGTATCAGTGGGTGGTTTACTGTATCAGGGGGTGGTTTACTGTATTAGGAGGTGGTTTACTTTATCAGGGGGTGGTTTACTGTATCAGGGGTGGTATACTGTATCGGGGGTCGTATACTGTATCAGGGGTGGTTTACTGTGTCAGGGGGTGGTTTACTGTATCAGGGGGTGGTTTACTGTATCAGGGGGTGGTTTATTGTATCAAGGGGTGGTTTACTGTATCAGGGGGTGGTTTACTGTATCAGGGGGTGCTATACTGTATCAGGGGGTGGTTTACTGTATTAGGGGGTGGTTTACTGTATTAGGGGGTGGTTTACTGTATCAGGGGTGGTTTACTGTATTAGGGGTTGGTTTACTTTATCGGGGGGGGGGGGGGGGTATACTGTATCAGGGGATGGTTTACTGTATCAGGGGGTGGTTTACTGTATTAGGGGGTGGTTTACTGTATTAGGGGGTGGTTTACTGTATCGGGGGTCGTATCCTGTATCAGGGGGTGGTTTACTGTATCAGGGGGTGGTTTACTGTGTCAGGGGGTGGTTTACTGTATCAGGGGGTGGTTTACTGTATCAAGGGGTGGTTTATTGTATCAAGGGGTGGTTTACTGTATCAGGGGGTGGTTTACTGTATCAGGGGGTGCTATACTGTATCAGGGGGTGGTTTACTGTATTAGGGGGTGGTTTACTGTATTAGGGGGTGGTTTACTGTATCAGGGGGTGGTTTACTGTATTAGGGGGTGGTTTACTTTATCGGGGGGGGGGGGGTATACTGTATCAGGGGATGGTTTACTGTATCAGGGGGTGGTTTACTGTGTCAGGGGGTGGTTTACTGTGTCAGGGGGTGGTTTATTGTATCAGGGGGTGGTTTACTGTATCAGGGGGTGGTTTACTGTATCAGGGGGTGGTTTACTGTATTAGGGGGTGGTTTACTCTATCGGGGGTCGTATACTGTATCACGGGTGGTTTACTGTATCAGGGGTGGTTTACTGTATTAGGGGGTGGTTTAATGTATCAGGGGGTGGTTTACTGTATCAGGGGGTGGTATACTGTATCGGGCGGTAGTATACTGTATTAGGGGGTGGTTTACTGTATCAGGGGTGGTATACTGTATTGGGGGTGGCATACTGTATCAGGGGGTGGTTTACTGTATCAGGGGGTGGTTTACTGTATCAGGGGTGGTATACTGTATCGGGGGATGGTTTACTGTATCGGGGGTGGTATACTGTATCAGGGGGTGGTTTACTGTATCAGGAGGTGGTATACTGTATTAGGGGGTGGTGTACTGTATCGGGGGTCGTATCCTGTGTCAGGGGGTGGTTTACTGTATCAGGGGGTGGTTTACTGTATCAGGAGGTGGTATACTGTATCGGGGGGTGGTATACTGTATTAGGGGGTGGTTTACTGTATTAGGGGGTGGTTTACTGTATCAGGGGGTGGTTTACTGTATCAGGGGTGGTATACTGTATCAGGGGGTGGTTTACTGTGTTACGGGGTGGTTTACTGTATCGGGGGTGGTATACTGTATCAGGGGGTGGTTTACTGTATCAGGGGGTGGTTTTACTGTATTAGGGGGTGGTTTACTGTATCAGGGGGTGGTATACTGTATCGGGCGGTAGTATACTGTATTAGAGGGTGGTTTACTGTATCAGGGGGTGGTTTACTGTATCAGGGGGTGGTATACTGTATCAGGGGGTGGTTTACTGTATCAGGGGGTGGTTTACTGTATTAGGAGGTGGTTTACTGTATCAGGGGGTGGTATACTGTATCGGGCGGTAGTATACTGTATTAGGGGGTGGTTTACTGTATCAGGGGGTGGTTTACTGTATCAGGGGGTGGTATACTGTATCAGGTGATAGTATACTGTATCGGGGGTGGTATACTGTATCAGGGGTGGTATACTATATCAGGGGGTGGTTTACTGTATCAGGGGGTGGTTTACTGTATCAGTGGTGCTATACTGTTTCAGGGGGTGGTTTACTGTATCAGGGGGTGGTTTACTGTATTAGGGGGTGGTTTACTGTATCAGGGGGTGGTTTACTGTATCAGGGGTGGTATACTGTATCGGGGGTGGTATACTGTAAAACGGGTGGTTTACTGTATCAGCGGGTGGTTTACTGTATTAGGGGGTGGTTTACTCTATCGGGGGTCGTATACTGTATCACGGGTGGTTTACTGTATCGGGGGTGCTATACTGTATCAGTGGGTGGTTTACTGTATCAGGGGGTGGTTTACTGTATTAGGAGGTGGTTTACTTTATCAGGGGGTGGTTTACTGTATCAGGGGTGGTATACTGTATCGGGGGTCGTATACTGTATCAGGGGTGGTTTACTGTGTCAGGGGGTGGTTTACTGTATCAGGGGGTGGTTTACTGTATCAGGGGGTGGTTTATTGTATCAAGGGGTGGTTTACTGTATCAGGGGGTGGTTTACTGTATCAGGGGGTGCTATACTGTATCAGGGGGTGGTTTACTGTATTAGGGGGTGGTTTACTGTATTAGGGGGTGGTTTACTGTATCAGGGGTGGTTTACTGTATTAGGGGGTGGTTTACTTTATCGGGGGGGGGGGGTATACTGTATCAGGGGATGGTTTACTGTATCAGGGGGTGGTTTACTGTATTAGGGGGTGGTTTACTGTATCGGGGGTCGTATCCTGTATCAGGGGGTGGTTTACTGTATCAGGGGGTGGTTTACTGTGTCAGGGGGTGGTTTACTGTATCAGGGGGTGGTTTACTGTATCAGGGGGTGGTTTATTGTATCAAGGGGTGGTTTACTGTATCAGGGGGTGGTTTACTGTATCAGGGGGTGCTATACTGTATCAGGGGGTGGTTTACTGTATTAGGGGGTGGTTTACTGTATTAGGGGGTGGTTTACTGTATCAGGGGGTGGTTTACTGTATTAGGGGGTGGTTTACTTTATCGGGGGGGGGGGTATACTGTATCAGGGGATGGTTTGCTGTATCAGGGGGTGGTTTACTGTATCAGGGGGTGGTTTACTGTATCGGGGGTCGTATCCTGTATCAGGGGGTGGTTTACTGTATCAGTGGTGCTATACTGTTTCAGGGGGTGGTTTACTGTATCAGGGGGTGGTTTACTGTATTAGGGGGTGGTTTACTGTATCAGGGGGTGGTTTACTGTATCAGGGGTGGTATACTGTATCGGGGGTGGTATACTGTAAAACGGGTGGTTTACTGTATCAGGGGGTGGTTTACTGTATTAGGGGGTGGTTTACTCTATCGGGGGTCGTATACTGTATCACGGGTGGTTTACTGTATCGGGGGTGCTATACTGTATCAGTGGGTGGTTTACTGTATCAGGGGGTGGTTTACTGTATTAGGAGGTGGTTTACTTTATCAGGGGGTGGTTTACTGTATCAGGGGTGGTATACTGTATCGGGGGTCGTATACTGTATCAGGGGTGGTTTACTGTGTCAGGGGGTGGTTTACTGTATCAGGGGGTGGTTTACTGTATCAGGGGGTGGTTTATTGTATCAAGGGGTGGTTTACTGTATCAGGGGGTGGTTTACTGTATCAGGGGGTGCTATACTGTATCAGGGGGTGGTTTACTGTATTAGGGGGTGGTTTACTGTATTAGGGGGTGGTTTACTGTATCAGGGGTGGTTTACTGTATTAGGGGGTGGTTTACTTTATCGGGGGGGGGGGGGGGGTATACTGTATCAGGGGATGGTTTACTGTATCAGGGGGTGGTTTACTGTATTAGGGGGTGGTTTACTGTATTAGGGGGTGGTTTACTGTATCGGGGGTCGTATCCTGTATCAGGGGGTGGTTTACTGTATCAGGGGGTGGTTTACTGTGTCAGGGGGTGGTTTACTGTATCAGGGGGTGGTTTACTGTATCAAGGGGTGGTTTATTGTATCAAGGGGTGGTTTACTGTATCAGGGGGTGGTTTACTGTATCAGGGGGTGCTATACTGTATCAGGGGGTGGTTTACTGTATTAGGGGGTGGTTTACTGTATTAGGGGGTGGTTTACTGTATCAGGGGGTGGTTTACTGTATTAGGGGGTGGTTTACTTTATCGGGGGGGGGGGGGGTATACTGTATCAGGGGTTGGTTTACTGTATCAGGGGGTGGTTTACTGTGTCAGGGGGTGGTTTACTGTGTCAGGGGGTGGTTTATTGTATCAGGGGGTGGTTTACTGTATCAGGGGGTGGTTTACTGTATCAGGGGGTGGTTTACTGTATTAGGGGGTGGTTTACTCTATCGGGGGTCGTATACTGTATCACGGGTGGTTTACTGTATCAGGGGTGGTTTACTGTATTAGGGGGTGGTTTAATGTATCAGGGGGTGGTTTACTGTATCAGGGGGTGGTATACTGTATCGGGCGGTAGTATACTGTATTAGGGGGTGGTTTACTGTATCAGGGGTGGTATACTGTATTGGGGGTGGCATACTGTATCAGGGGGTGGTTTACTGTATTAGGCGGTGGTTTACTGTATCAGGGGTGGTTTACTGTATCAGGGGGTGGTTTACTGTATCAGGGGTGGTATACTGTATCGGGGGATGGTTTACTGTATCGGGGGTGGTATACTGTATCAGGGGGTGGTTTACTGTATCAGGAGGTGGTATACTGTATTAGGGGGTGGTGTACTGTATCGGGGGTCGTATCCTGTGTCAGGGGGTGGTTTACTGTATCAGGGGGTGGTTTACTGTATCAGGAGGTGGTATACTGTATCGGGGGGTGGTATACTGTATTAGGGGGTGGTTTACTGTATTAGGGGGTGGTTTACTGTATCAGGGGGTGGTTTACTGTATCAGGGGTGGTATACTGTATCAGGGGGTGGTTTACTGTGTTAGGGGGTGGTTTACTGTATCGGGGGTGGTATACTGTATCAGGGGGTGGTTTACTGTATCAGGGGGTGGTTTTACTGTATTAGGGGGTGGTTTACTGTATCAGGGGGTGGTATACTGTATCGGGCGGTAGTATACTGTATTAGAGGGTGGTTTACTGTATCAGGGGGTGGTTTACTGTATCAGGGGGTGGTATACTGTATCAGGGGGTGGTTTACTGTATCAGGGGGTGGTTTACTGTATTAGGAGGTGGTTTACTGTATCAGGGGGTGGTATACTGTATCGGGCGGTAGTATACTGTATTAGGGGGTGGTTTACTGTATCAGGGGGTGGTTTACTGTATCAGGGGGTGGTATACTGTATCAGGTGATAGTATACTGTATCGGGGGTGGTATACTGTATCAGGGGTGGTATACTATATCAGGGGGTGGTTTACTGTATCAGGGGGTGGTTTACTGTATCAGTGGTGCTATACTGTTTCAGGGGGTGGTTTACTGTATCAGGGGGTGGTTTACTGTATTAGGGGGTGGTTTACTGTATCAGGGGGTGGTTTACTGTATCAGGGGTGGTATACTGTATCGGGGGTGGTATACTGTAAAACGGGTGGTTTACTGTATCAGCGGGTGGTTTACTGTATTAGGGGGTGGTTTACTCTATCGGGGGTCGTATACTGTATCACGGGTGGTTTACTGTATCGGGGGTGCTATACTGTATCAGTGGGTGGTTTACTGTATCAGGGGGTGGTTTACTGTATTAGGAGGTGGTTTACTTTATCAGGGGGTGGTTTACTGTATCAGGGGTGGTATACTGTATCGGGGGTCGTATACTGTATCAGGGGTGGTTTACTGTGTCAGGGGGTGGTTTACTGTATCAGGGGGTGGTTTACTGTATCAGGGGGTGGTTTATTGTATCAAGGGGTGGTTTACTGTATCAGGGGGTGGTTTACTGTATCAGGGGGTGCTATACTGTATCAGGGGGTGGTTTACTGTATTAGGGGGTGGTTTACTGTATTAGGGGGTGGTTTACTGTATCAGGGGTGGTTTACTGTATTAGGGGGTGGTTTACTTTATCGGGGGGGGGGGGTATACTGTATCAGGGGATGGTTTACTGTATCAGGGGGTGGTTTACTGTATTAGGGGGTGGTTTACTGTATCGGGGGTCGTATCCTGTATCAGGGGGTGGTTTACTGTATCAGGGGGTGGTTTACTGTGTCAGGGGGTGGTTTACTGTATCAGGGGGTGGTTTACTGTATCAGGGGGTGGTTTATTGTATCAAGGGGTGGTTTACTGTATCAGGGGGTGGTTTACTGTATCAGGGGGTGCTATACTGTATCAGGGGGTGGTTTACTGTATTAGGGGGTGGTTTACTGTATTAGGGGGTGGTTTACTGTATCAGGGGGTGGTTTACTGTATTAGGGGGTGGTTTACTTTATCGGGGGGGGGGGTATACTGTATCAGGGGATGGTTTGCTGTATCAGGGGGTGGTTTACTGTATCAGGGGGTGGTTTACTGTATCAGGGGGTGGTTTACTGTATCAGGGGGTGGTTTATTGTATCAAGGGTGGTTTACTGTATCAGGGGGTGGTTTACTGTATCAGGGGGTGCTATACTGTATCAGGGGGTGGTTTACTGTATCAGGGGGTGGTTTACTGTATTAGGGGGTGGTTTACTGTATCAGGGGGTGGTTTACTGTATTAGGGGGTGGTTTACTTTATCGGGGGGGTGGGGGGTATACTGTATCAGGGGAGGTTTACTGTATCAGGGGGTGGTTTACTGTATCAGGGGGTGGTTTACTGTATTAGGGGGTGGTTTACTGTATCGGGGGTCGTATCCTGTATCAGGGGGTGGTTTACTGTATCAGGGGGTGGTTTACTGTGTCAGGGGGTGGTTTACTGTATCAGGGGGTGGTTTATTGTATCAAGGGGTGGTTTACTGTATCAGGGGGTGGTTTACTGTATCAGGGGGTGCTATACTGTATCAGGGGGTGGTTTACTGTATTAGGGGGTGGTTTACTGTATTAGGGGGTGGTTTACTGTATCAGGGGGTGGTATACTGTATTAGGGGCGGTGGTTTACTGTATCGGGGGGGGGGGGGTATACTGTATCAGGGGATGGTATACTGTATCAGGGGGTGGTTATACTGTGTCAGGGGGTGGTTTACTGTGTCAGGGGGTGGTTTACTGTATCAGGGGGTGGTATACTGTATCAGGGGGTGGTATTACTGTATCAGGGGGTGGTATACTGTATCAGGGGGTGGTATACTGTATCGGGGGTCGTATACTGTATCACGGGTGGTTTACTGTATCAGGGGTGGTTTACTGTATTAGGGGGTGGTTTACTGTGTCAGGGGGTGGTTTACTGTATCAGGGGGTGGTATACTGTATCGGGCGGTGGTATACTGTATTAGGGGGTGGTATACTGTATCAGGGGGTGGTATACTGCATTAGGGGGTGGCATACTGTATCAGGGGGTGGTTTACTGTATCAGGGGGTGGTTTACTGTATCAGGTGGTGGTATACTGTATCGGGGGATGGTATACTGTATCGGGGGGTGGTATACTGTATCAGGGGGTGGTTTACTGTATCAGGAGGTGGTATACTGTATTAGGGGGGTGGGTGTACTGTATCGGGGGTCGTATCCTGTGTCAGGGGGTGGTTTACTGTATCAGGGGGTGGTATACTGTATCAGGAGGTGGTATACTGTATCGGGGGGTGGTATACTGTATCAGGGGGTGGTATACTGTATCAGGGGGTGGTATACTGTATCAGGGGGTGGTTATACTGTATCAGGGGTGGTATACTGTATCAGGGGGTGGTATACTGTGATACGGGGGTGGTATACTGTATCGGGGGGTGGTATACTGTATCAGGGGGTGGTTTACTGTATCAGGGGGTGGTTTTACTGTATCAGGGGGTGGTATACTGTATCAGGGGGTGGTATACTGTGTCGGGCGGTGGTATACTGTACCAGGGTGGTGGTATACTGTATCAGGGGGTGGTAAACTGTATCAGGGGTGGTGGTATACTGTATCAGGGGGTGGTATACTGTATCAGGGGGTGGTATACTGTATCGTAGGAGGTGGTATACTGTATCGGGGGGTGGTATACTGTACCAGGGCGGTGGTATACTGTATCAGGGGGTGGTATACTGTATCAGGGGGTGGTTTACTGTATCAGGGGGGTGGTATACTGTATCAGGGGGTGGTTTACTGTATTAGGGGGTGCTATACTGTATCAGGGGGTGGTATACTGTATCAGGGGGTGGTTTACTGTATCAGGGGGTGGTTTACTGTATCAGGGGGTGCTATACTGTATCAGGGGGTGGTTTACTGTATCAGGGGGTGGTTTACTGTATTAGGGGGTGGTTTACTGTATTAGGGGGTGGTTTACTGTATCGGGGGTCGTATCCTGTATCAGGGGGTGGTTACTGTACGGGTGGTTTACTGTGTCAGGGGGTGGTTTACTGTATCAGGGGGTGGTTTACTGTATCAGGGGGTGGTTTATTGTATCAAGGGGTGGTTTACTGTATCAGGGGGTGGTTTACTGTATCAGGGGGTGCTATACTGTATCAGGGGGTGGTTTACTGTATTAGGGGGTGGTTTACTGTATTAGGGGGTGGTTTACTGTATCAGGGGTGGTATACTGTATCGGGGGTCGTATACTGTATCAGGGGTGGTATACTGTGTCAGGGGGTGGTATACTGTATCAGGGGGTGGTTTACTGTATCAGGGGGTGGTTTACTGTATCAGGGGGTGGTATACTGTATCAGGGGGTGGTATACTGTATCAGGGGGTTGCTATACTGTATCAGGGGGTGGTATACTGTATTCGGGGGTGGTATACTGTATAAGGGGGTGGTTTACTGTATCAGGGGGTGGTTTACTGTGTCAGGGGGTGGTTTACTGTATCAGGGGGTGGTATACTGTATCGGGGGGTGGTATCCTGTATCAGGGGGTGGTATACTGTATCAGGGGGTGGTTTACTGCATGTCAGGGGGTGGTTTACTGTATCAGGGGGTGGTTTACTGTATCAGGGGGTGGTTTACTGTATCAGGGGGTGGTTTACTGTATCGGGGGTGGTATACTGTATCAGGGGGTGGTATACTGTATCAGGGGGTGGTTTACTGTATTAGGGGGTGGTTTACTGTATCAGGGGGTGGTTTACTGTATCAGGGGGTGGTATACTGTATCAGGTGGTAATATACTGTATCGGGGGTGGTATACTGTATCAGGGGGTGGTATACTGTATCGGGGGTGTTATACTGTATCGGTGTGGTATACTTTATCAGGTGGTAGTATACTGTATCGGGGGTGGTATACTGTATCGGGGGGTGGTATACTGTATCAGGGGGTGGTTTACTGTATCAGGGGGTGGTTTACTGTATCAGGTGGTAGTATACTGTATCGGGGGTGGTATACTGTGTCAGGGGGTGGTTTACTGTACCAGGGGGTGGTATACTGTATCAGGGGGGTGGTAAACTGTATCAGGGGGTGGTATACTGTATCCGGGGGTGGTATACTGTATCAGGGGGTGGTATACTGTATCGTAGGGGTGGTATACTGTATCGGGGGTGGTTTACTGTATCAGGGTGGTATACTGTATCGGGGGTGGTATACTGTATCAGGGGGTGGTTTACTGTATTAGGGGGTGGTTTACTGTATCAGGGGGTGGTTTACTGTATCAGGGGGTGGTTTACTGTATCAGGGGGTGCTATACTGTATCAGGGGGTGGTTTACTGTATCAGGGGGTGGTTTACTGTATTAGGGGGTGGTTTACTGTATCAGGAGGTGGTTTACTGTATCAGGGGTGGTATACTGTATCGGGGGTCGTATACTGTATCAGGGGTGGTTTACTGTGTCAGGGGGTGGTTTACTGTATCAGGGGGTGGTATACTGTATCAGGGGGTGGTTACTGTATTAGGGGGTGGTTTACTGTATTAGGGGGTGGTTTACTGTATCAGGGGGTGGTTTACTGTATCAGGGGTGGTATACTGTATCAGGGGGTGGTTTACTGTATTAGGGGGTGGTTTACTGTATTCGGGGGTGGTATACTGTATCGGGGGGGGGGGGGTATACTGTATCAGGGGATGGTTTACTGTATCAGGGGGTGGTTTACTGTATTCAGGGGGTGGTTTACTGTATCGGGGGTCGTATCCTGTATCAGGGGGTGGTTTACTGTATCAGGGGGTGGTTTACTGTATCAGGGGGTGGTTTACTGTATCAGGGGGTGGTTTACTGTATCAGGGGGTGGTTTACTGTATCAGGGGGTGGTTTACTGTATCAGGGGGTGGTATACTGTATCAGGGGGTGGTTTACTGTATTAGGGGGTGGTTTACTGTATCAGGGGGTGGTTTACTGTATCAGGGGGTGGTATACTGTATCAGTGTAGTATACTGTATCGGGGGTGGATATGTCGGGGTGGTATACTGTATCAGGGGGTGGTTTACTGTATCAGGGGGTGGTTTACTGTATCAGGGGGTGGTTTACTGTTTAGGGGTGGTTACTGTATCAGGGGGTGGTTTACTGTATCAGGGGGTGGTTTACTGTATCGGTGGTGGTATACTGTATCAGGGGGTGTTTTACTGTTTCGGGGATGGTATACTGTATCAGGGGTGGTATACTGTATCAGGGGGTGGTTTAGTTTATTAGGGGGGGGGGGGGGTTTACTGTATCAGGTATACTGTATCGGGGTGGTTTACTGTATCAGGGGGTGGTTTACTGTATTAGGGGGTGGTTTACTGTATCGGGGGTCGTATACTGTATCAGGGGGGTGGTTTACTGTATCGGAGGTGGTAAACTGTATCAGGGGGTGGTTTACTGTATCAGGGGGTGGTTTACTGTATTAGGGGGTGGTTTACTGTATCAGGGGGTGGCTTACTGTATCAGGGGGTGGTATACTGTATCGGGCGGTAGTATACTGTATTAGGGGGTGGTTTACTGTATCAGGGGTGGTATACTGTATTGGGGGTGGCATACTGTATCAGGGGGTGGTTTACTGTATTAGGCGGTGGTTTACTGTACCAGGGGTGGTTTACTGTATCAGGGGGTGGTTTACTGTATCAGGGGTGGTATACTGTATCTGGGGATGGTTTACTGTATCGGGGGTGGTATACTGTATCAGGGGGTGGTTTACTGTATCAGGGGGTGGTATACTGTATAAGGGGGGTGGTGTACTGTATCGGGGGTCGTATCCTGTGTCAGGGGGTGGTTTACTGTATCAGGGGGTGGTTTACTGTATCAGGAGGTGGTATACTGTATCGGGGGGTGGTATACTGTATCAGGGGGTGGTTTACTGTATCAGGGGGTGGTATACTGTATCAGGGCGGTGGTATACTGTATCAGGGGGTGGTATACTGTATCAGGGGTGGTATACTGTGTTAGGGGGTGGTATACTGTATCAGGGGGTGGTATACTGTATCAGGGGGTGGTTTACTGTATCAGGGGGTGGTTTTACTGTATCAGGGGGTGGTTTACTGTATCAGGGGGTGGTATACTGTATCGGGCGGTAGTATACTGTATTAGAGGGTGGTTTACTGTATCAGGGGGTGGTTTACTGTATCAGGGGGTGGTTATACTGTATCAGGGGGTGGTTTACTGTATCAGGGGGTGGTTTACTGTATCAGGGGGTGGTTTACTGTATCAGGGGGGTGGTATACTGTATCGGGCGGGTAGTATACTGTATTAGGGGGTGGTTTTACTGTATCAGGGGTGGTATACTGTATTGGGGGTGGTATACTATATCAGGGGGTGGTTTACTGTATTAGGCGGTGGTTTACTGTATCAGGGGTGGTTTACTGTATCAGGGGGTGGTTTACTGTATCAGGGGTGGTATACTGTATCGGGGGGTGGTTTACTGTGTCAGGGGTGGTATACTGTATCGGGGGTGGTATACTGTATCAGGGGGTGGTATACTGTATCAGGGGGTGGTTTACTGTATCAGGGGGTGGTTTACTGTATCGGGGGTGCGTATCCTGTGTCAGGGGGTGGTTTACTGTATCAGGGGGTGGTTTACTGTATTAGGGGGTGGTTTACTGTATCGGGGGGTGGTATACTGTATTAGGGGGTGGTTTACTGTATTAGGGGGTGGTTTACTGTATCAGGGGGTGGTTTACTGTACCAGGGGTGGTATACTGTATCAGGGGGTGGTTTATTGTATCAGGGGGGGTATACTGTATCAGGGGGTGGTTTACTGTATCAGGGGGTGGTTTACTGTATTAGGGGGTGGTTTACTGTATCGGGGGTCGTATACTGTATCAGGGGGTGGTTTACTGTATCAGGGGTGGTTTACTGTATTAGGGGGTGGTTTACTGTATCGGGGGTGGTATACTGTATCAGGGGGTGGTTTACTGTATCAGGGGGTGGTTTACTGTATCAGGGGTGGAATACTGTATCAGGGGGTGGTTTACTGTATTAGGGCGTGGTTTACTGTATCAAGGGGTGGTTTACTGTATCAGGGGATGGTATACTGTATCAGGTGGTAGTATACTGTATCGGGGTTGGGAAATTGTATCGGGGGTGGTATACTGTATCAGGGGGTGGTTTACTGTATTAGGGGGTGGTTTACTGTATTAGGGGGTGGTTTACTGTATCAGGGGGTGGTTTACTGTATCAGGGGGTGGTTTACTGTATCGGTGGTGGTATACTGTATCAGGGGGTGTTTTACTGTATCGGGGGTGGTATACTGTATCAGGGGGTGGTTTACTGTATCAGGGGGTGGTTTACTGTATCAGGGGTGGTATACTGTATCGGGGGGTGGTTTACTGTATCAGGGGGTGGTATACTGTATCAGGGGGTGGT